>NC_088203.1:67024909-67368385 GCF_037126465.1 Ornithodoros turicata
TGCAAGACAGCGTTGGGTATTCTACTTGCGATTGCGCACAATCTCCTAAATACTGGTACATGCCTGTATCAAAGTTTTTGCCGTGCGACGTTATAACTGTCAAGTTCTCTCTATGGAAAGAAGGGAGCGGGTGCAGGCAAGCTGAAAGCGGTTGAAAAGGATAAAAGACGGAGGCTACTGAGAGAGTCTGTTGATATAGCCACACGCGTCGTTTTGTCTTCTTCCCCTTCTGCCTCGCCTCTTGAGTATCTAGTTGGGCCTGTGTAATAAACCTTTTGCTGAGTCTGAGAATTTGACGTCAGTCCTTCTTGTTCTGTGTCCTTCTCTCGTGTCTTTTATCTCGTTTCGGTTTTTGCTCGTTATAAAGAATGCTGCGAAACACGCCGGCCAATCATTTATTTTATTATCGGGCCCCGTTAAAAAGAGCACGAACAAGGTTCCGAGATTTCGTATATGCGAGTAACAGAAAAGTTACTTTTCTTTGTTTTTTCCACGTCTTTCAGTGCAGCCCTTTTGTGTAGCATGCGTAAGACGTCTAAACACGCGCGCCAATAAATGTACTAACGTGTTTAATTATGGCAATACACTCCACAGTGCTAGCAAATTACTTTAGTCACCCAGACTTGATTACATAATCGAATTTCAAGAGCTAATGCAATGTAAGACATGGCAAGGTGCTGACTGCGCCATCACGAACTTGCTGGAGCTTAGCGGTCACGGCATAGTAATCGCGCGCGCGCCTGCATTATTGTATCCCACCCTTTATTTCGCGTTTCTGTTCTTCTTGTCACTTCATCATTAACACCGCCAAGCCGTAGTTGTCGTTGCGCTGTCAGCTGTAAGCGTTCCGAAGTAGCCGACTCCACATTAGTGGAACCACAAGCTACGTATTATTTTCCTTTAAAATTCAATTCAATCCATGTTGGACTCCCACGGTCAGTGCGGCCAACCTTCGTGTGGCAGTGGGTAGGCAGTCGGCAGTTCAGTCGGCAGCGTGCTGGGCTTATAAAATCGAGACCGCGGGTTCGATGCGTACCGAGGACGATACCGATATATATATATTTTTTTATTTATGTGAATACCTCAAATGCCCGCGAGGGGCGTTACATGAGGGGGGTGTGAACTAATAATACAACAAGCACTATAACATAATGAATATATTAATATAACTAGTACGCGAGGTTACATATGTGAAGTAACACACAAACAAAATAATACAAGTAAATGAGACACACTTTATAATTCAAAAAAAGAACACAACTGTCTGCGAAATGCAGAAACATCAGAGATGGTGGCAATGGATTGGGGAAGGTCATTCCAAATGTCAATAGCATGTGGAAAGAAGGAATTGAGAAACTGGGATGAACGACAATGGATATGCTCAACTTTGCATGTGTGATCAGTCCGGGCGGAGATGTAGTGTGCTGGTGCAATGAAAGAGGGTCGGATGGCTTGATTGATGTAAAACTTGTGAAAGAGACACAAACAAAAGTATCTTCTACGGAGTGCAAGAGGGGGAAGATCGATGGATGACTTTAACAAGGTAATACTAGACGGATATGAGTAGTTGGACAAAATAAAACGGGTTGCACGATTTTGAATGGACTCGAGAAGATCCGTAAGAGTTGATTGGTAGGGATCCCATATGCTGCAGGCATACTCTAATTTGGGCCTAATTAGGGTTAGGTAAGCAATACGTTTGACGTCCGGGGGAGCAGGCCTAAGGTTACGACGTATGAAGCCAAGTTTACGATTTGCATCCCTTACAATGGTATGAACGTGGTCTGACCAGGAAAGATTTGATGAGAAATGAAGCCCTAAATACCTGTAGCTATCAGAAGTGTTGACAACCGACTCGTCAATGTGGTATTGATAGGTGAGGGGGGACCTAGAGCGAGAAAATGAAACATGGCAGCACTTGGAAGCATTTAAGGGAAGACGCCAAAAGGAACACCAGTTGGAAATTGACGCAAGGTCTTGCTGAAGGGTTATTTGATCTGAACGGGATTTAATAGCACGGTATAATACGCAGTCATCGGCGAAGAGCCTGATGCAGGATGAGATGGAGTGCGGCAGGTCATTTATAAATATAAGGAATAGAAGAGGACCAAGAACAGAACCTTGGGGTACACCTGAAGAAACAGGGAGGAAGGCCAAAGAGGAGTTGTTTACAATGGTTGTTTGAGCTCTGTTAGAAAGGTAACTCACGATCCAGTTAAAGACGTCGGAATGTAGGTTAAGGAGCGAAAGTTTGTGTACAAGACCTGAATGTGACACAGAATAAAATGCTTTTTTAAAATCAAGAAAGACTGCATCTGTTTGGACTCCGCGATCCATATTGGAGAGGATATCACAGGTGAATAGGGAGAGCTGTGTTTCGCATGAAAAGCCCTTACGAAAACCATGTTGTTGAGCAAAAAGGAAATTGTTGCCTTCGAGGTGAGACGAGATAGCTGAGTAAATTACGTGTTCGATAATTTTGCACGGAATACTAGTTAGGGAAATGGGACGATAATTGAGGGGAGATGCCGTATCGCCGCCTTTGAAAAAGGGGACGACCTTGCCCTGTCGCCAGTCGTGGGGCACGTGCCCCTGTTCAAGTGATTGCGTGAAGATGAAGGTCAGGAACATGGACGAGGGTTCTTTGGTATTTTTAAGTACCTTAGAGTTGATGGAATCAAGTCCACAAGAGTGTGATAATTTCATGTTCTCAATTACCTGAAGTATCCCGGGCTGGGAGACCACAATTTTGGGCATAGGAGTGAAAGCGCCGGTGGATGTGAGAGCACGGGGGAAACTTTGACGGTCGTCATGCGTAAACACACTGACAAAAGCTTCGTTAAAGACAGTCGCACAGTCGGCGTCACACATTGCTGATCCGTCGGGGTTAGTCAGGCGGATGGGATCACGCGCCGGTGGATTAATAATTTTCCAAAATTTGCGAGGGTTATTAGATAACATAGAGGTAAGCTCCGTGGAATAAAACTTGCGCTTTGCATGGCGAATAGCCCTTATGTACTCGGTCGAACACTCGTGATATTTTGAGTACGCGGACTCAGTACCAGTTCGTCTGGCTTGCCGGTAGAGGCGCTTTTTCTTATTGCGGAGCTTCCTTAGGTCATTTGAATACCAAGGAGCGCACGTAGATGGTTTTATTACAACTGATGGGACGTGTCTGTCAATCAGCTCATTAAGTTTATTTCGAAAGAGGATCCAATTTTCCTCAACAGAACGTTCACCACCACCGACCATGAATGATGGAAAGTAAGAAAGTAGCTCGTGGTTTATTGCCACAAAGTCAGCCCTGTCATAGAGCCTTATTGTTTTACGAGCGGCTTGTCTAATAGGAGCGCATAAGCGAAGCGGCAGATGAATAGCTTTGTGGTCACTAATATGCAATGGGAATGATATTGGTCCGGTGATAGAAGGGTCATTAACAAGTATCAAGTCGAGAATTGATGCACTTGAGGACGAAGTACGTGTAGGTTCAGAAATTAGTTGTGTTAAACCAAGAGTAGAACAAACATCGGCGAAATCAAATTCCTCACGCGAAGACCCAGTAGGGATGTTCCAGTTGATACCCGGATAATTGAAATCTCCCGTGATACACATCTTAGCATTAGGATGTCGTGTGATAAGTGTCAACAGTGCATCAGTGAACAAAGGTACAAAACCAACAGAGTCTGGTGGCCTATAAAAAACGCCTAAAAGTAAGTCAACATATGCGAGCTTTAGTTTAACCCATAACATTTCTAAAGGAGACTCGACATGAACTGGTGAACACTGGACGCCCTGCCTTACGCCGATAAGGACGCCGCCACCTCGACGACTTGCACGATCGCAACGATAGACATCAAAGTTTGGATGCAAGCAAGTGATTTCATTGTTACAAATAGCGGAGGTCAACCACGTTTCCGTAAGAAGTAGGACATCACATGAGCAATCATCTATAACACTTGAAACGATATCTTGTTTATTCAGTATACTTCGCACGTTAGCAAGAATAACAGATAACTGTTGTCGGGGTGGTGGCGACGGCGGACGTGTTTGCGTGACATTGCTCTCAGTTTGCTATATTGGTACTTCCTGTACGCAATTGGCACAATGATCAAAGACAAAACACTTTCCAGCGGCGTACAGCTTGTTAAAGCGGAGTTTGAAAGGGTGACCAAGAGTTCGCCCGTGCTCAACAAGCTTACTTCTAGCGCGCCTTGTAGCTAACGAATAATCTTGACTAACAGAAACACCAGTTTCACGAAAGGCACTGCTCTTTGAGATTATATTATCTTTAACCTTAGTTGAGACCAATTTCACAATGACTGGGCGGTTTTTCCCAGGTGTGTATTTACCCAGACGATGTGCGCGTTCGATCTCGTGCGAGGCGACGTCTACCTTAAGGTGCAACGAACACGTAGAGGTTATCAGCCTTTCAGACTCCGCCCATGTCTCGGTTGACGAGTCACTGAGCCCAAAGAATATTAAATTGTTGCGACGCGAGCGGTCCTCGAGGTCTGTCAGACGAGATGATACATTGTTGACCGTAGTGGATAGGGCAGATACTGAGGTGCTAATAGCTGCTACCCCAGGCGAAAATCTGGACTGGTCCCAGAATGGTTCCAGTTGAATCTGGACTGGTTCCAGTTGGATGTTTGATGGTCCCGGAATGGATCCAGTTGAATGTGGATGGTCCCAGCTGGATTCCCAAGTGGGGTGGCTGGTTCCACTTTGGTGACATCAGTGGTACCACTCTGGTCTCAGATGGTTCCAGAAGTTCCAGCTGGAGCCTCACAGGTACCATTTTGTTCCCAGAGTGGTCGCTTAGACTCCAAGTTGGGCAGCTTCCCAGCTTCCCCCTTTGAGATTTCATCTTGTCCACACTTGCCAAGTTTTGTTTGATCTATTACTGTCATCTATTTTAGCACAGGCATGGTCTCTTTTTATTGCTGTTTATCCAGGTGCGCGCGTCTGCGAATGCTGTAACTCCAATTCGTGCACATTCTCATCTGAGGTGAATATCATAACATATTAAGTACCAGAGAAATGTAAAAAAATACATCTCAACAACAACAAAAATTAAGCTAAATACTAGAAGAAAGACAACGACGAAAAAAGAAAATGTGATTGCAGAGGCTGATGCAATGTGAAGACGCCACGGCAATTCTTCAAACGGCGAGAGCCGAGAGGGAGAGAGAGAGAGCGAGAGGCGAGCGATGGAGCGAGAGGGCGAGAGTGGCAGTTGGAAGTAGAACTTCGACGCGTCGCTAGGAAGTTCGTTTTGTCTTCAGTAACCGTCGCAAGGATGGTGATGGCAGTGCTGTATTTACGTGTGTCTCAGTGCGCTTTGTAAGACAATGCGATGACAATGGTTCCTGTGCCGCACATTGTCGATTTCCCGGAAGAGTTTTGACGCCAAGAAGACGTAAACGGCGTAGAGGCAAGAACGCACTGTGAAACGCCAATCGGACTGCACGTCGCGAATGTTTGCAGGTATGAGTGATGACCGTGATGTTTTGATTACTATTAATTAGATGTTGGCATTTCAGAAACTTCGGAGGAACTTGAAGAGAAACAGGATGAGAAGATTCCGAACGTACGGTGAAGAGGAAGGGGATGTATGCCGCGACCTGCATGAAAAACAGGAGTGCTATCTTCTCTAAGAAAATACCAGATGTGAGAAGGCCAATGAACGAAAGCTCCCTGTGGTCCGTGAGTGCATCGCACAGTAAGGCATATGCTTTGTCTAGACACAGTGAGTGATCAGACTTGCACTTCGTAGTATGTACATGCAGAGATGTATCGATTATTTCTCTCTGCTCAGTGTATGCTTTTAGCAGAATAAACGATATTTACTTGAGCAATATGTGCATTTCTACGCTATGTTTTCGGTCATGGATTCAGTGGTCCCAGCTGCTAAGTGGCCGGATCCCGGACCACTTAGCAGAGTGGACCACTGGATCAATTCCACTGGTTCCACTTCAAGTGGGACCATCGTGAAACTGGAGCCACTTTCAACTGGTCCCAGTCACTAAGTGGTCCCGCACTCAAAGTGGGACCTGTCCAATAAACCACTTTGGAGTGGTCCCACTCCAGATTTTTGCCTGGGACCTCACATGACAGGCCACGAAGTTTAGTTAGCTCGGTTTCAATACCCGCAACTTTATCGGTGAGTGACCGAAGGGAGAGCTCAGTAACTTTTTGGTTTTCCTGAATCTTGTGTAACTCCCGAAGTACGTTGGACTGACTTTCCTGTATGCCTGTTAGGGCAGACATTACGTCGTCCTGAGATCTGAGCATTGGGGTGCCAGGGTTAAGTTCAATGTCTCCTGACAGGGCGAGAAGTCTACTGACATAAATACGTAATGCACAATGCAAGCAAACATAGCGCCTCCGAAAGCCTGGGCACGGCACCGCACCGCCACAAGATAAATATCATTGCTGAGAAACGAAGAGGTACCACCGAGGTAACTAACCTGCAGCGCAAGAAAGGGTGAGTGCTTCATTCCTTGAGCGATGCCGTGCCCCGACTGAAGGCTGGCGTTCCGGTCCTTTTGAAGAAGTGAGATGGGTTCCGACCAATGTTGACAGGTGGCAGATGTCGAAATCGCCGTACTTGACTTGATCAGACGAAGATCCCCAACTCTGCCATCACGTGGAACAGTTGTTGAAAATGCTGGTATGAAGCGTGATGATTCCGATAAGCTTGACAGAACAAGCAGAACCTGCAGCGCAAGAAAGGGGTGGTTCTCTCATTACTGAACCGTAAAGCCCATTAACGTCTATGTAGTGGATCAAGCTACTTGGCTTTTGGGGTCAAACTGCTCTGTTCCTGGTACATTTGCAGTCGCTTTCCTCAGCGAACACTGTGTAATACCTCCTCGTATGCCATTTTCAATCAGCAGGTATGCGTCAGGGTCGTGAATCAACTCTAGCTCTACCTTACTCATTTTTAGGGCGCAAGACATGCTTAATCCGGGCAGAGACACAAAGTGAAAAGGTTCAATCTTGTGAAAGTCAAGTGTCCACTTACGAAAGCCCTGAAACACGTCTGCTAAAAGCAGTGCGTCTGTGAGTAAATATAGGTCTGAATACTCTCCAGATTACGGAGTTGAAATTTTTCAAAGACCCTCTGTGCATGACAATAATCTTCTTCACTTACTTTCTGTCCCATTCAAAGTGTTGAAGAATTGATCCCGAGGAGGTAGAGAAAGCTCATTGTAGGCTTCGAAAGTGGTGACAAAATTGTAACAAAACACTCCTTTGCGAACAACTAGTTGAAAGTGTTCTTCGTTTGGAAAAAATTGACGAAGACAACGAAAGTTGTCTTCTCCTTTCTCACGTAGATTTTTCACTAATGTTTCGAGACTTGCATTCAAGAAGTTTAAACTATCTAGGAATCGATAAGAGCCAACGTCTATAGCCTTGAATTTTTGGAGCTACTGGCAATCACCTTTATGCTACTTTCTTAAGCAAATGCAAGTGAGACAAAAGAAAACTCAAGTCATAGTTGGCATTGTGTGCAATGATTGGAATCTTAGGAGGCACTCTCAGTTTCAAGTTACAGGTGTTACACAAAGTTTGTCGAAATTTTCCCACTTACATGGTCATGGTCACGAACTTTTTGCTTCTTTGCAAAAGATTCCTGGCAAACGTTGCAAGTGACTTGCTGTGGCATGCTGCTGCTCAGTTGTCTGCGGTCATTTTCTAGAGGGGCAATTGTACGTATCCATTCAAAAATATCGTCATGGAGTCTGTGCAGTAGCTCCATAAAGACAGTGACACAATTAGGTCCACGATACAGATGCTTTTGGAGGACATATGAGTCGGATGCGCGTATCACTACAGACAAAATGAAGAGGGGATGTGATCTTCATACACATTTCCTGAATCCAGACATGGTGACAGCACACTTTCAAAGTCATAAACACAGTAGAAAGGAACTTCTGACATGAGATGTTCCCCTGCAAATGCTAATGTCTCTCCCTTCTTTGGGTAAATGGTCTTGGCTACTTTCTGTTGCTTACACATACTTAAATGACACTTCAGACTTCCCTCTGAGCAGAAGCCCATTGTACATCTTTTACAATGAAATTGTCCACTTGGAACAAACAATCCATTAAAATTTGCGATGAGCACAAAATGAGAGTCAACTAGTAACAAGTCCACATGTTTCTGACGCTCCTCATCAACAACTTTGGTGGGGTAAATGTAGTTTTCCTTCCTTTTTGTATGCGTACACATTAATGCTAATTTCATTACGTTTCTCAAATATCTCTACATCTTTTGGGAAAGCTACAGGAAATGTATCAGGAAATACATACTGTGTTATGTATGGTCTGTAGGAAGATGCCCTCCGCCTGTGATGCGAGGCAGGATGTAGTCCAGCAATCACGGAGAAGACAAAACACATGTTCTCTTCATCTTCATGTAGTCCGTAATCCACATTCAACAGGGAACGATACTTTCGTTTCAATTCACTCGGTAACTCAAATTGGGAACATCCAATTAGTTGAGGAGCCAAACGTCCAATGTTTAGAATACAAGCAAGAATGCGAAAGAGAAAAAAACCGGAGCCTTGAATTTCTAAGTTTTCTAATGTTTGTGCTATCTCACTACTCGTCTGTGCAATCGAAGGCAGTACATCTCCTTCTGACCAAACAGTTCTCACTTTAGAAGGTACAAAATGAATCTCAAGTCGTAACTCCTCCTCGTGCGTATGTCGCCCAAGTTCTACTTTAAGAAATGTGAAGTAGCGTAGTGGGAATCCAAAGTGTCGCAATACATTAGCAAGATAGTGTTCATACTCATAAAAAAACGTTGTCACTTCATGCCCCGCCTCGTCTCGGTCATGTAGATGCAACTCGAAGCGTTTCGTGTAATTCCGTAGTGTGCAGAGAGTCTTATAAAATGGTATGCAGGGTGTCTGGAGTTCGTGAACGTTTGCCAGATGAATTTGGAGTCCCTCTATTGTTGCATAGTACTGACGTTCGTGTTGAGGACATAAGTGACAGGTCACCATGATGTGGAGAGAAGTGTCTCAGGATGAGAGCTGCCGATATGTCGATGTATCATCACTTTTTCTTCCCATGAGTGAATAGAATGTCGGGAGAAGCAACTCTCTTGCCGTCTTTGAATCTCTCCTTTTTCTCAATTTTAAGATTTGGCAGTTGTCTCACCTCCTCTAGATCATCCTCTGTGAAACGCTTAAAGCGACTAGGAAGGTAGAACTTTACACGTTTGTCATTCTCCATCAACACTTCTACATAGACCGCTTCGCCGTACACCGTGTCAATCTTTCGCAAATCCAAGACCTCCAGCTTTTCATTCTTCGGTAGGCTACTCATTTTCTGAATATCTCCATCTCCAGGTTTTCTTGAGTTTATCGAGCTTATCCAAAATAGATGTCATACCTTCTCTTGTGGTGACTTCTCACTCTGACTCACTTATTCTTTTCTACGCACAGACTGAAGCTGAAAATAAGAATAAATATAAGCACACTTTCCCACATATCGGAGCGAAAGGAAAAAAGTGTCACGTACCCTTCCTCCTGTGAGGATCTGTGCGAAGAATCGTCATGGAGGGCAGACTTATATAGCGCTTTGCGAACAGTGCATGCATAGACATGTTTGACTTTGTTGGTTACCTTCTCTGACGTAACCAATCACATGCTCATCACATGTCTAGACAAGTTTGAACATGAAAAAGTAAGAAAAAAACCCGCCTAGAACAGACTTGTTCTGAAGAAGAAAAAAAGATAGTCATATTGCATGTTTGCACAAACTGAAAGTGCTAGGACTTGAGAATTCTACACTGACTTGCTGTGCAAGATATACAGATATGAGTTTCTCAGCTCCCATATCCAACATTGACAAACTAAAGGAGTGCATAAAGGTTAAGTGTTGTTTGCCATTTATCGTTTTCATAAAAAACACACACATGCTTGAAAAAAAAATGAGTAAAAGTCTTATGTAATGTGCTATTTATACCAGTCTTCATTTACTTGGAAAAGATGACTGAGGTTAGACCTTATAGGTTTATCACTCCTGTCTCAATGACTATATCTGGACAAAGTCAAAGTGGAAAGACGACACTCGTTACACGTTTGATCAAGCATAGAGCCACTGTCTTCGATAAACCTTTCGATCGTATACTGTACATATACTTGTACAAGCAACCTATTTTTGACGATTTTCCCGAAGTAACTTTCAGTCAAGATATTCCCACTAACCTGGAGGATGTTAGAAATTCTTTATTCATATTTGACGATTGCTTGGCTGACAAGAAAAGGCTCAAAGAAATCTGTAACTTCTATGTAGCTGGATGCCACCATCTCAACTGTTCGGCCATCTTCATTACTCAATATTTATTTGTTAGTGATCCTCTGTATAGATGTATTCAGTTCAATAGCAGTGCTCTAATTCTATGTCGTTATGCTCGAACTGTGGATCAATTACAAATACTTTCACGACAATTGTTTGGACGGAACAAAAGCGACTTATTGACAAGCATATATAAGGATGCTTGTAAGAAACCGTATTCATACATCGTAATTGACTTGTCTCAAAATTGTTCAGACCACTATCGAGTGTGGACGAACATATCTCCCGACGATCATCGCCAAATAGTATATAAAACATGAAACGTGTAAAGAAGAATATTCATTTTCTTCACTCGATCGCAGAAACTACGTCACCCGAGCAACGTTATTATCTTTTGGAGCATGCTACAAAGGATAATTTAAATACGATCAAAGAAATTTCTATGAACCTTTGTGAAGGAAACGTCACAGTAACTCCGAGAGTAAGAAAGCAATTAAAACCTTACGCAGCATCAATTCGCATTTTGGCAAAACGAGACGCAACGGGGGTCAAGAAAGCTAAAAAGGTCTTGCAACAATCAGGTGGTTTTCTGCAGTTTCTATTACCACCTTTGTTGGGTCTCATCTCCTCATTGGGTGGAAGAGCGATTGCAAAAGCAATCGGAGTATAATCGATGCAGAAATACGAACTTGTACCTTACCGAGAAGATCACATCCCAAATATATTGAAGAAAGATGAACTGGATGACATCAAGGCAAAAGAGATAATTCAATATCTTCACTCTTTGCTACATTCAAGTAGAGCTGCAAAACAACATACAAGCGAAACACTTCCTGGATCGCGAGAAGAAGGAACACAGACCGAGGAGGGGGAGAAAAGTGACACAATTGTTGGTTTTATGAGTAGTGGTTATAAGGTCAGAGCAAACCAACTTCTGCAACTTCTACAACCAACAATCTCCTGGAATGCGCAAACCTTCGAAGTAATCGTTGACGGTCAAACGTTGGAGAATAGTAATATAATCGATCTCGTTTATTATCTTGTCTCAAGAGCGAGAAATGTTCCAACTCCTCCTTACTTCGATCGCATCTTGCCGCTATTGGTCAAACTGAATCTACGAACACTTATTCTGCATCCAAGTCGTTTAAAAAACACAGAGTAACGGGAGCATCGAGCATTCGAGCATCGCCTGTTACAAGTGAAATAAGCACACCTGAAGGTGCCTCGCCAGCAATCACACGTGCTGCAAAGCGTGCCCGCCGAAACCTAACATGGAGCCCATATTGAAGCCTGTGCAGGAGGAACAGAAAGACTATTTTCAAGATGAAACCATATTGTCGCACTTCCCTCCAAGGCATCATAAAAAGGTATTAGCAATACTCAAACTGATAACAACTGTTCTAGCTTACGACGAGTACGGAAGAGTTATATGTCACGGGAAGGTAGTGCCACACTCGTCCATTGTCGAATTGCTGAAGTATGAACTTCACAACAGACAACCTTCCTGGATGAGAGGAGACGTGTCAGCTACAATAAATGCCTATCTATCCCTTGACGCTCTTCGAGTTCGCAGCAGAAGAAAGCACTAATGGCCGCCTATTACGACCCAGAACATGTCGGCAGTTTTGGTGGAGTGCAGAGACTCGCTCAAGCCATCAGTGAAAAGAAGGGCAAAGTTGCTAAATATCTGGAGACAAGTAATGTTTACAGCTTACATAAGGAGTACAAGCGACCCAAGACCTTTCGGAAAATAATTGCACTCGGAAAGCAGGAAATGTTCCAAATCGACCTAAAGGACATGCAGTCTCTAAAAGGGCAAAATGATGGTTTTCGCTATTTGTCCTTCTGTATAGATACTTTTTCCCTGCTCCTCGCTGTTGTACCCATTCGCAATAAAAAATCTCCTGAGATTCTTCGAGCATTTAAAGTTGCATTTAAGAGGATCGGTACTCCACAGCTGATACATAGTGATTGAGGAACAGAGTTTACGAAGAAGGTAGTGCGAGAGTTCTTGAAAAGAAAAGGCATAACGTTATATCATTCTATGTCTATTTATAAATGTGCGATCGTTGAGAGATGTCAGCGAAGTATTGTGTCTACACTTTACCGTATCTTTACCTATCAGGGTCATAAACGTTATGTGAAGATTCTACCTCAAGTAATCAAAGCGTACAACAATCGAGTGCACAGGACTCTCTCTGCGAGACCTGTGGACGTAACCAAAGAAAACGAGCACATTTTCCGAGAAAGACTTTACCCCACCCCAACTGAAGCCCCAAAGAAACCACGTTACAATCTTCGAAATCTCGTTAGAATTGCCAAATATAGACACCAGTTAACAAAGAGATATTTACAGTAATTTACGAAAGAGATTTTTTCGGTGAGAGCAATCAAAATAGGTTATCCTAATACATACCTACTGCGTGACCTTAACAATGAAGATATCATTGGTAGTTTCTACGAGAGTGAAATGGTAAGAGTGAGAGAAGTACCGGAAGTAGAAAAGATTATAAAAAGACGAGTTAGAAATGGAAAGCTCCAGTATTCAGTTAGATTCAGTGGAACTGCGGACAAGAAGTGGATAGCAGAAAATTACCTCGGTTGAAAAAAAAAAAAAAAGACCAGTACAGCATGGTTCGACGTTGAAACCCAACCTGGCGATTCATGGTCCACAGACGACGAAACAGAGCAATCGGAAAAAAGAGAAGATGAATGCGGTAAATGGAATAGGAGGTCCCACATATTTGAACTCTATCTGCCATGTAATGAGAAACATACCTCTTGGAAGCAGCTATCAAATTGTGGGTTAACAACGGTCAAGAGGACGCCATTAGCGGAAGCTTTTCAAATTGTGACGAACATTGTGCTGTTTCGAGCTCTACCGAATAATCCTCCAAATCAAGTCATTTGGGAAACTGCAAAGGAAATGTATTCCATGCTTCATACAGACGATTCGTTTTTAACAAGTTCATCCTTCGTTTTACTAACCGAATGATCACGGCAAATGAGTGAGCTATTTGACTATTTGACTCGTTTCGATGCCATGCAACTTGCTACAAAGAGTCTGTGTTTTATCGGCACTGCCATAAAGCATGGATTCCATTCAACTGCCAAGTACATAACTTTATTGACTCTGGACCTTTTGAAAAATCGACTTGTTTGTGAATAAGAAAAATGTATCGTCAATAATAAATAAATTCATCCTCAATACTAAGACTTTCTCACTTCATCATAAAAGAGCGAAATGGATAGAGTGTGTTTTCTATTTTGTCTTCTGTGTCACATATTCTTTCTCGTCATAGTAACTTTTGAGTTAACGAAGTCATCATCTTCACTTCGACAAGGTAACTGTAGCAGAGAAGTTGAGCTGGAAGAATACGTTTATGCCCATACGTGTCCTCCTAATGCACCACTGCTGGCGTTACGACTTTGGGACAAGACTGGTCTTCCAACACGCTATGGAGTTACTCTCACACACAATGAAACACAACAGCTACAGATGTGCTTGAGATTGGCGAATGTCAGTCATAGCTTTTACGATCAGGAATGTGTAGAAGTATGTTGTTTGTGTGAGGATCGGGAGCTAAAAGTTCACCGCTGCCCACAAAATGTATACACACTCGGTCGAACACATGGCCAACATCATTCTGGATATGGAATTACGCTGTCGAAGAGGGCTGTTATATTGTTGTTAAAGTATCTCAATAAAAAGATTTAATCGGAGAATCACTAGTTTATTATATTTTGTTTTTAAGTGAGTAGAAATATGTACATAATAATCAAGCACTCTTTGAAGACATTACGTCGTTTCAACTTGTTTTTTTTTTTTGTTTTGGTTCTTAACATGTGTCGCTATCATTCCATGCTCGCCTCTCTTCGGAAAAGTGATGAAAAGCCGACGACACTGGATCTCTTCCTTTGCGAAAGCAGGTTTCGAAAGTGCTACCCACGCTCTACTTTGCAAAGGAAAAAAGAAAAAAGGGTTAACGAAGAGTTTGCGGACTGTGAGTAACGAGGATGTTGACTGCAACGATGTAACACGAAGACATATGCATGGAGCGATCACGTGGAAGGAAAAGATGTAACACGATGTCGAATGCGCAAAAGTTGTCAAGCGGAACGAAGTGAGATTAGGCTAGCGATCAGTTTGCGGAAATAGGTGATTAGTGTCTATGACGTCTACAAGGCACGATGTTGTCACGTGGAAGGCGTCAATAAAAGTATGCGAAAGAAAACCTTAACATAAAGATGGCTGAAACATTCAACAGAACTCCTAGCACAGCGTCGAATCCAGAGAGGGGGGCAGGCATGTGGCCTGCCTGTCAAATCCGGATGTTTTCGCCGTCACTGCGAGCCCCTCTCTGGTGAGACTGAGCTTTGCTGAATGTTCATAGCATCCGAGTTCATTGTAGCAGTCACGGAAATGCAGTACGAACGGTTCACGATTGTCTCCGTCACTTCCCCATACCGTCTGGCTCACTGTAGAAACTTCAGCGTCTCGTCGGAATCATGTGTAGAGTGACTTTGCACCTCATCGGAGCGAGACAGCCTTTCTAAGACTCTCATGCAAGGGGGAAAGTCGTCCTACAACTTCATCAGTCAAGACTTGAGTGTGATGACCTCCTTTTGTCGGAAAATCTCCACAAAGAGACCAGCAATCTGTTGGACTTTCTGTTCGCTTTGGATATCACCAACACAAAATCAACATTGCCTCATCGTCGTCCTCACACGGTATGTGGATCGGCTTAATTTAAATGTCCATTCGATGCTGTGTTAGGTTGACTGTGTCATGTAACGTCAATAGAAGGAATATTTATCCCTACAGCGAGACATGTGTGTAATTGCCTTACAATATGTCCGTTACTTACTTTGCATAACAGAGTGAATTAGAGTATGAAAATCCAAATGTCATCGAAGCTCAACTGTTTGTAAACTAGAGTAGCACTATGCTTTGCTCATTCTTTGAAATGATTATAGACTTGAAAGATAACTGTGGTCTAACTGTTATTATAAAAATAAGTCATGAAAAAGCGAATGAATTTGTTCTTTTTTTTATACTCGTTATTTTTTACTGTTTCGTTAGGGGTGGAGAAAAATTTACAATAATGTTTTCTCCCCCATTTTGCTTGCTCTCTCATGCTTACAGTATCGAGGAGGGGGTCTCCTCATGTTATTGTTAATTGCAAATGGAATATTCATCTCAGTCAGAGCAACCTGCCACTTTCGATCTAATTGCACTGAGTGAGCGAGTTTCATTCTAAACTTGCTCCTTGTGTTACTAAGAAATACATCGCTCGAGCCGTTTGACAGTAAACTGATGTAGAAGTGCTTCGTATTTTTTTTTGAACGAAATCATCGTGAGGAGCCTAATGGACTAATGGCGGGAATTTTTTTAATTCATCATAGCTTCATCTGTTGAGGCAAAAGTGAATTCGCCACCTGTTTAAAATGTCAGAAAAGGCGGGCAAATTTAAAATATGCTGTAAGCTGTTGAACATGACACAAAAATCTGCGGGAGTGAAGGGGGCGCAAGTAGCGCCATCTGTTGAACGGCGGTAAATTTGCTGGAAGTGCTGCCATCTCTAGATGAACGAACTCAACTCCCCATAACGCCACCTGGCGTAAAAGAAATTAAACGACTTCTCCACCCCACACAATTCTATTCTGATTAGCGACGCAAGTAAACATGTAGAGCCCATGGCCCAGTGGCTTAAGCTGCTTGTCTGACAACCTAAAGGACTCAAGTTCGATTCCTAGTTTCTTTCACGATGACGTCACTATTGTTTAATCTTATCATTGATATCATATCACTAAGATTAACTATGTGATGTCACTGATAGTGTATCCACTGATTAACTATCTTATCCACTGACGTCACTGATATGAGGGCGCGGAGCGGATGCGGCCTAGAGTGACGTCATACGTCCTTGATGACGTCATTTCCTGTTTGACGTCATTTCCTGGCTGTAGAGTTCATCTATGGTACTACTGCTATACTATGAGGATATTTTCCGCGCAAGCAGTACCATTTGGGAGGGTAAACGAATGGGCACAGCAAAACCGAAACTGTCCGCTCCTGTCAGACATATGGCATTTCTCGTGTCATTTTGATAACCAACATCACTTTTGAGTGACTTCAGATCTACGGAGTGGTCATTTAAATCCTGATATTTCTGCCAAAGACATGGTCGTTTTCTTCTATGTCGAAGCAGTCTGGCGTCATCCCGATTTATTGAGTCAAAGGGATGGGTCCACGCAACGAGCGAGAGGTTTTAGGTATATCATGTACTAGAGGCAGAAACAAAGGGCCCTACGCGGCGCTGTTAACGAATTAACGAGCTATGAGAGCTCAACAGGGTCGTCTACAGAAAATGAACTTCTAATTTACTTCTCTGAATTGAGAACTTTGACGTGTAAGAGAGTGGAAAAAGGTGGGAAATGGAAATCAAGGGTATGCACGCCTGCTGGTCTGTTCATTTTTAATTATATTTGATTTGGATATTTCCTACAGAGTAGAAAATACTTCTGTTTTCTTGTCTACCACACCACCATTAATGTTACTGTGTTTTCAGTTGTACAATACAAAACCCTTAAGCATATCAAAGACAAGACAACCAGCTGCTTAAGCGCAGTAATGGGGTGCCGCTGACATGCTGTTCACAGAGTGCGTCCTCTGTGGCATCTGCCTCGGGGCATTTATGTTTATTTTCATGTTTGTAATCTGTTTGTGGATGTATGTCATCAAAACTGGATATCACTCAGTCGCCGGAAACAAGGGAGAAAATAAAATTATATACGTGACATAGTGACAATGAAAATGCGCTCACACAGTATCTGTTGCTGCGTTTTCTCCTTCTAGTTGGTGCACATTTTAGGGCACTTTGAATCCGGGCTCGTCAAAGTGTATCCTGCAGTTACTCTCATAGGTTCATGCACTGGAACAGATACTAAAGTGGAAAAATTTCTCATTGCGATATCGAAGATTATGTCTTCATGCCAATAATGCATACTGAACGGTGTAAAGGTGTCTTTTTTTCTTTCGATACAGATTTTTCATTAAAAAACTAAGGGCTATAGATATCCTGTTTTTCATCTCTGGGCCGGCGGACGTTCTTGACCACCTGTTGCTCAACCATCCAATGACTAATTATCTAAAAATCGTTAATTAAGTTTTTGATTCTAAAAGCTACAAGGTCGTCCCAATAAGAACATCTGGTCCCTTCGGTCACCTGATACGGTTAACGCTTTCAGAACAAAAATTTGTTCGATAGCTTGCCCACAAAAAAATCGTGAAAGAACACCAGTTTTTTCTTCATTCATTCGGGTTCATTGCGCATCTTCGGAGACTCGTCTTTCCTTCACCCTTAATGTGAGAGGGTGAAGGAGAACAGTGCCGCCTCATGCGTCGAAGATGAGCTCGAACTTGCGGAAGCAAAACGAAAAGACATGTATTGGGTGGTGCTAATCCGAACTCCCCTTATCTGGGGTGACATTTTCTGTTTTCTGTAATCTTTTTCCAGGATGCAAGAGGCGAAAGTGTGCCCTTTCACCCTCTCACATTATGGGTGAAGGAAAGACGCGTCTTTGAAGATGTGTAATGAACAAATTAAAGGAAAAAATAATGTTCCTTCACTATTTTTTTGCGGACCATCTCTCGAACGGATTTTTGTTCCAAAAGCGGTAATCGTATCAGGTGACCGCAAGGACCAGATGTTCTCAATGGGACGACCTTGTAGCCTTTATAATTAAAAAGTTAATTGACGATTTTTAGGTAATTAGTCATTCGGTAGTTGAGCAACATGTGGCCAAGAACGTCCGCCGGCCCAGAGATAATAGAAGTCAAAACAGGATGTCTATAGCCCTTATAGTTTTTGAATGAAAAATCTGTATCGAAAAAAAAATCGTCACGTAGTGGACTTTGCCAGAGGTTTTATTTTGACCACCTCAGCCGTTAGTGGCTCGCACAATAATCATCACCATCATCTCTCTCTCTCGTCTTCCTTCTTCCTTCCTCGCTCATCCTTCGTCGTCCTTTTTCACGCCGAGCCCCAATCCTGTCACATGCCGGCGCCAAGAATGGCATCGTCCCGATGTCAGCAGTTTTACAATAAAAATATGAAAAATAGCTATATACAATGACAGTGACTATGAACAATGACGGCACTGGGTTGCGTGTCAGCTCTGCGGGAAGTAGGAGACAGGTTGAGAGTACGGTTTCAACTTCTCTACGTGGACGAAGTCTGTCCCTCTTCCATCTCCGTACTCTATCTCGTAGACGACAGGCGAAATCCGTGAGAGGATACGATGCGGGCCTTCCATGGAAGAAGGAAAGAGAGGAGGAGTCCTGTGCTCAGAAAAGTGAAGCCGAAATTGGGGGCCACCCATGTGACGTCACGATAAGCTTCCGGTTTCGGTTTGGAGGGGATATCTCTGTTGCAATTTCGCCGCTGTGTCTGCCTGCGTATCGGGAGTAGATCGAGAGTGTGAGTTTCTTCGGCTTCGGTATTTGTCGTCGTTGAACGATGCCAAGCTGTAGTGTCAGAGGCTGCAAGAGCCGATCACGAGTCCACTTTTTTCGGTGAGGAAGATGCCCGCAAAAATTACGTTGTCTGTGTGATGTTTACTTATTGCGCCTGCGGTGGACATGCTGCCACTCTGTATGTGGAACTACTCTGATATGTCAACAAATTGAACGCATTTGAGCAGATTTCCTGCCCACAACCCAGCGTAGGGATATGTGGATTCGTGCTTTGAATATGCCTGAGGGATGGCAGCCGTCTACAGATGCTCGTGTGTGTTCCAAACACTTTCGCAAGCCTGATATCAGGCAGCTGCCTGAGCAAGCTCGCTTGGAGCTCGACGCTGTGCCCACGGCAGAGAACATACAGGTACATAGCAGTGACATATATATGCACACACATATATAAAGTGATAAACACAGTATAAAGATGCGCATTCCTTGTAGATTGGTTTATTTTAGATGTTTGCTATGAAGTGCAACTTGCTATGTGTAGCGATGTAACCATCTGTACATTCTTCAGGAAACTCCTGCTGTAGTGGATATTCCAGAGGCGCATGCATATGTGCAACTACCACGGCAAGCTCTTTGACCATCACCACGACCACCACCACCGCAACTACCACAGCTGAGAAGCGAAGGTGACATGGAGGTATAGCGTTTGTTTTAGAACTTGTAGAGCTGTAAAAGCAGTGAAATAATCAATCGTCATTGCAGCAGGATCATTTCAGAGTACACCTTGCATTGAAGGTTCCTGACATCAAATCCAAGAATCAGGCTCTCCTATCACAGAAACAACCGTGAGTATGGAATGTGGAGACAGGACAAAACGTATTTGGTCAAGGCATTGTTGGACGTCCCCCCCCTCCCTGACAAACTACCACACATGATAGTCATGTTATGAATGTATCGCCAAGCAGCAATGACAACATCATTTTGTGAAGCTTTACCTGGAACGACGGCCTGCGATTTATTGGTGCACAGATTGTCAAGCCCGCCCTTACTGCTAAGAACGCTATTTTGTACACCGCAGTATAGTTCTAATTATCTCCTTGCAGGAAGACCTTGTGATAGCAGCAACCGAAGCAAGCCTATGTGATGACGATCTGGTTAGCAACAGAAACTTTCAAATTATTCCTTATCGGAGTTTACTGTCTGTTATGTGTAATATTTCTGACAATGACTTAAACCGACGGTCCGCTTAGCACTTATATTGCAGACAATGGAATGCATCAAATAATTGTTTCATCATGCAGGTGGCTGAACAATCCATGTCCCCGATTCTCACTTTTCCATCACTAGAAGTAAGCTATCTGAACCCGAGGTGGCCTACGACCCCCAGGATGCAGTATGTTCTTTGTTTTATAGTTTGCACTTGCTGTCAGCCACATAAAACTAATACAATTCGATTGATTGATCTTGTTTGCTGAACTATTATCATGGGCAACATATGATTTAGTCAAACTTGCTGATGTCATGCATAGTTATCAATAGCTCTACATGTGTAGTATCTCATTTGCGATGTGTTTTGTCGTGTGTGTGTGTCTCATCTTTCCCATTGCCCAGCCCACTCATATGTATTAACCCGCATGCACTGAGGTATGGTATCACAATTATTGCAGTGAAACACCTCATCCCATCATCATCAGTAGTAGTAGCTGTATCTTTTATTTTGGATAGCTGAATATTAAGATCCTCCTGTTGATATTTTGATCATTATTTCATCACCGCATCTTTAATTCCTTGCTGTACCTTCAAAGTAAATTTTGTATAGCAGTGAGCAGTGCCACAGTAGCCTCAGCTTTTTCTGGGACAATGCAGGTAATGCAGCAGGCATGGCAGCAGGGGTCTGTATCGTTATGTCCAGAGATTTGCGTGGGCCAGGAAACGGTAATGTGTACTGCGCTATTATTGTGTGGAAGCTTGAGTGAACTGAGATGCCGAACTCAGCTTATTGTTCCATAGCAAGCAGAACCAATTGTGGGTCCACAAGACCTGGCAGAAGATGGTAGTTTCGAAGAGAGTCGTGCATGGTGAGACTTTTTCTTTTCTTTCATTAATTGTGTTTTACAAGACTCTTAAGCCATATGTTGCCGATGTTAATGTGTGATGCAGACGAACCTGTTTCCGGTGCTGGATTCCTCACTTCACATTATCAGGAGTGACGTGCCATTTTCATGCATATAAGAGTCATTCTGACATTTTTTTGTTTTGTTTAGTTGCTAAACTGTTTATTACGCTCCAGTTGAGCTTACATTACACGGCTACATGATGCTCCAGCTTGGAGCGTGCACTACAAGCTCTCTGAGATGCCATGTCTTCCCCTGACCAACATTCCTCTACTCCTAACGGGCTCTCTCGGTCATCTACATAGCCCCCAATCATGGCCCCAGATATGCACAACATAAAGAATTCCTGCAACCATCACCTGTTATGCTAGGCTAATCTAAATCACCACTGACTAACCCGCATCCCTCTTACGAGCAAAGCATGTTTAAGAATGTAACATGTAATGTAGTATAACATGTAAACAGAGCAGGTACCATCTGAGTGCTGGCTGCTTCCAATGATCAGTGTGATCAATGATTTCTAAACCATTATTCTATTAAGGCATGGGTGACTATATGAAAATATGAAGCATGACATCTAATATACATGTACCAGCATGCCCCGACTAAGTTCTTTTGATTGATCTCATACGCCTGAAGAATCAATAAAGCAACGAATTTTTCAAGCAGGTTTCTGGTTGATTATTCTACTTGCCAATGAATTTATTCTATATCTGCCTTATCGGTAGGTTGGCATATGTAGTTTCTACCAAAAAAGAGAAAAAGTCAGATTCCTACAAGGCGATAATTTATACTTCCTTGTTTTAGGCTACAGTTGAAGACACACCAGAAAATGCTTTTCTTAGAGCACGGGTTAACTGGTACACCATTCAGCAAGGAAAAAGTCAGAAACAAATTAAACGACTTCAACAGAAAGAGCGCAGGATAACAACAACTTTATTTTTGGCTTTGGAGAGTGGGGAGGTTCATCGCCACAGGTGATACTCTACCCCATTGCTGGTGGGAATGTGGGGAATAAAATAACGAGCCCCTTCACATTAACGATCGAAGTCCGATGGTGTCCAGAAATGTCAGAAGAGGTTTGAGCGCAGAGCGTTGCTGGGCTGGATTAGGCCAGGGACCAAGCAATTTCGATAAAAGCAGGATACAAAAGAAATGTGCTGCACTTAAGGATGTCATAAAAGAATTATCGCGACAGAAAATGCTGCTGGAACAACAACAAGAACTTTATTTTCGGTCTTGGAGAGTGGGGAGTTTCATCGCAACAGGGGATACTCTACCCCAGTGCTTGGTGGAATGGGGGGAATAAAATAACGAGCCCCTTTACAATAACGATCGAAGTCCGATGGTGTCCAGAAATGTCAGATGAGCTTTGAGCGCAGAGCGTTGCTGGGCTGGATTGGGCCAGGGACCAAGCAATTTCGGTAGGGAGAGAGGGCGAGAGTCCAGCTGACGAATCCAGCTGGATGCTGCTGGAAGAGAATGCTGCACTCCTAGGGAATCTGGGTGCAATGAATCAGGACCTTCTAAAAAGACAAATCTCAAAACGAACTGGAGGCCACCTGCCAAAGCAGTACTCACCTGAATTGAGGATATTCGCACTGACGTTACACTTCTATTCTCCACGTGGATACAGATATGTGAGGCAAGTTTTTGACACCTGTTTGCCGCACCCCAGAACACTTCAAAAATGGTACAAGACAATTGATGGAAGGCCTGGATTCAGCACAGAGGCATTCAATGCACTAAGATTGAAGGTACGGGAAAATTCAGCCACAGGTTTTCCCACACTTTGCAGCCTAATGGTTGACGAAATGTCCATACGGCAACAACTGGAATGGAACGGCTCCAGATTTGAAGGGTACATTGCAATGGTTTCTGGTGCAGATGATGACAGGTGTCGTTCCTTTGGCCAAGTACGCATTTGTAATAATGGCAGTTGCAATTAATGGACGATGGAAGTTGCCTCTTGGCTACTTCCTTGTTGATGGTCTCGCAGGTGAGCAGAGAGCTAGCTTGGTAAATCAAGCCCTCACCCTTGCTCATGAGGCAGGAGCATCCGTGTGATGGTGCACCGAGCAACCTGTCCATATTCAGGTTTCTAGGGTGCAACTTTAGTGACGTCAACAACCTGAAGGCCAGCTTTCCTCATCCATGAGCCTGTGGTGGCAATACTTGGCCCCAGCCACATGCTTAAATTAGTACGGAATGCCTACTGTGACAAAAAAAGTCCTCAATGCATCTGCAGGCAAGGCGATTTCATGGAATTTCCTTGAAAAGCTGTATGAGCTTCAGGCGAAAGAAGGGCTGCGTTGTGCAAACAAATTAAGAGCTGCTCACGTTCACCGGAGGCAGCAACCAATGAAAGTGAGCCTTGCTGCTCAGATATTAAGTACATCTGTAGCAGACAGTCTTGCGAATTGCCGTACACAAGGATTGCAACAGTTTGAGGGTTCAGAAGCAACTGAAGAATTTCTTCGCATTTTCAACAACTTGTTTGACATCTGCAACTCTCGGAGCATGAGACAAAAGTATTGGAAAAGGCCACTGTCCAGTGAAAACATAGTTCAAGTGAAGGAGTTTTTTGAAGATGCCGATGTTTACATTTCTACCCTCAGCAACTGTGGATGCAGTATTATCTGCAGCAACCGCAAAACAGGATTTTTAGGATTCAAGGTCCTCATAAGAAGCCTTCTCGCCCTCTACAAAAGTATTGTCGAAGAGAAGAAATTTTTGAAGTACTTGCCTGTCCACAAAATGTAGCAAGACCACTTGGAATTGTTCTTTGGTGCCGTTAGATCATGTGGAGGGCACAACGATAATCCGAATGCGAGGCAGTTTGCTTCAGCAATAAAAAAACTGATCACCCTTAATGAAGTTCGCGATGTGAGTACTGGAAGCTGCCTACCTTCAGACTCTATAGCTATCCTTCACGTAAGCAGCGCTAGAGTTGCAGATCCTGAACAAATCATAAATAGTACAGCGGAAAGAAAGATGCAGAATAATTGGTGACGTGCAAATATCCTGAGATGGGGATCACGACTACTGCCCTGGCCCCCAGCACATCTCGGAATTCGGAGAACAAATTGTAACCTACATTGCAGGTTATGTCGTACGTTCATTGAAGGCATCACTCCTGTGTGAAACCTGCGTGTCTCAGCTTACTACATCTTCAAATCAGCAACCGACCTATTCTATCATCAACCAGAAAAGCATGGGTGGGCTACTGCACCCGTCAGAAAGTGTCATACAAGTAGCACAGAAGTATGAGAAAGTATTTCGTGCAGCGTCTTTGTTGAATGGGCTTTCCGTGAAGAATGTGCTGCAGCGCATGGTAAACGAGGTACTCCATGAATGGTTGATTGATTGATTATGTGTTTAATGGCACAAAGGCAACAAAGGCAATAGAGCGCCAAAACTATGGTGAGTGTGTCGGAGATGATTATGGGAAAGATGTGAGAGAGAGTGTGTGGTAGTTAAAACCTATCTACAGGTATGAGCGATGAGATTGACCAGGATAAGAGAGAGAGGAGGATGACGATAGCAAGCGAGCATGGCAGTTAAAAGCTATCTACAAGTGTGACAATGAGATATTTACATGAGGAGTTCGGTGATATTGGATAAAAGCGGAGCAATGCTTATCATCTACATCTGACTAAGAAACCCACACGTGGTCAAAAATTTAATGACGTTATCAAACGGCACAAGAGGGGTGTCACCCAGTAGAAGGGCTGGGTGGAGTGGGACATGGTATCTGTAGAATGCGGTGAAATACTGTTGGCGTTGGTGCTCGAAGTGAGGGCAGGATGCCAGTACGTGCAAGACAGTCAAGCTGTCACCGCAGTGCGCACAAGCTGGCGGATCCTGACCTCTGAGTAGGTGGTGATGCGTGAGCCATGTGTGTCCAATCCTTAATCTCGCGTAAAGAACTTCGGATGATCAGTTGATGTGTTCAGTCCGATGCGGGGGGGAAACGTGTGGCTGTGTGAGGTGTAGCTTGTTATTTTCTTCCATGTACCACTCCTGCTGCCAAGGTGTGCAGACAGCTCTCTTTAACACTGGCAGGATGTCTTGGTAGGGTAGTCCTAGAGCTGACTCCTCTTGTGCCAACGCTCGCCGAGCCTCACGGTCGGCTCGTTCATTCCCCGGGATCCCAGTGTGGCTGGGGACCCAGCAGAGACAGATTGAAAACCCTCGGGAACAAAGTTGAGTCGCAAGCGCTCGTACTCGCTTGACGAGGTGATTCTTGCTGTCATAGCATGAAAGCAGCGCACGCACAGAGCTTAGCGAATCGGAATAAATTACTGAATTTTGAAGGCCGTTTTGTTCAATGTGCCGCAGAGCCAGGAGAATCGCGTAAAGCTCTGCGGTGAAAACTGTGGCGTTCGTGTTCAGGCGTGCCGTCATAATAGAATCACCTTCAAGGGCAACGGCCGCCACACCATTGCTTACTTTAGTCCCATCAGTGTAGATTGCATGGTGGTTCCCGAAGTTATGGTGAATCTCCAGGAATTCCTGGAGAATGACAGTGTGTGCAGTGGATTGTTTGTCAAACTGTGTCATTTTTAAATTGGATTGTATTAGATGTCTCTGCCAAGGCGCAGCATCGAGGACTGCCTGCTGCAGGGGAACGCCAGAGGGGCTGAATCCCACACGGGAACTCGCCGCCTGCACACGAAGCGGGAACGAGGGTACAACAGAGGGCTTTGCAAGGAAGAGTCGCTCCAGAGCGGGGTTCACACTAGAGTGTACAACTGGGTCATCGCCCTGGCATCTGTACTTTAGCGCAGCCTTCACATGTTCAAATTGTCTCCGTCTCTCGAGCGACCATTCATTGCCCTCAACATACAAACTCTTCACAGGGGACGTCCGGAAGGCACCGGTGGCGAGTCGGATGCCTTCGTGGTGGATGGGGTCCAGCAACTTCAATGCCGAAGGCCGCGCCGAGCCATACACGACACTCCCGTACTCAATTACTGATCGCACAACCGAGTCATAGACCCGCAACAGTGTGACTTTGTCGGCTCCCCACGATCGATGGGATAAAACTTTGAGTATGTTGGAGGATTTCAGGCACTTCAGTTTTATATAGTTTATGTGTGGCACAAAAGACAGCTTCTTGTCAAACACCACCCCCAGAAATTTTTGCTCATCAGAAACTGGTAGTGTGTTGCCACCGAGGAGCAGCGAGGGCTCAGCAAATGTACCTCGCCTCCTCGTAAAGACAACACACGCTGTCTTTTGCGCGGAAAACCTGAAGCCGTTTTCATCAGCCCACTTAGATAGACGGTTGATCGTGAGTTGCACCTGCCTCTCAGTTGTTGAAAGTCTTGATGCCGAGTAGGAAACCTGGACATCGTCTACGTAAAGGGAGTACTGGACGCCAGGTGGGATGGCTCTCGCTATCGAGTTTATTTTCACAACGAATAGGGTAACGCTCAGCACAGACCCCTGTGGAACCCCGTTCTCTTGTACAAAGACGTTAGCTAAAGTTGAGCCCAGACTGACACGAAACTTTCTATCTCTGAGGAAATTATCGATGCACCTGTACATGCACCCTGTGATACCACATTCGTGTAGATCTTGCAGAATCCCGAAGCGCCATGTGGTATCGTACGCCTTTTCGAGATCAAAAAACACGGATACGCAGAACTGCCCTCGAACAAAAGCCTCTCTGATTTGTGATTCTAGGTGGAGTAGGTTGTCCTGGGTGCTCCTGCCGGAACGAAAACCACTTTGGTGTTTGTCAAAGATGCCTGCCTCTTCCAAAACATATACGAGCCTTGCATTTACCATGCGCTCGAAAGTCTTCCCAAGGCAGCTGGTTAATGCGATGGGGCGATAACTAATGGCAGTAGACGGGTCTTTCCCTGGCTTGAGAACCGGAACCACTTCGGCTAGCTTCCAGGACAACGGAAGAGTTCCTTCTCTCCACACACGGTTAAAAAAGTGGAGTAAGATTTGTTGCGACTGGGGTGTTAAATGCCGCAACATGTCATAGTGTATGCCGTCAGGGCCAGGTGCAGTGTTCTTTCTTGCCTGTAAGGCTCTCTGAAGTTCATGTGCGTTGAAGGGTACATTGTAAGGTGCTGTATCTTGTTTAGGTTGTTTAATAATGCGTTTTTCAGCAGCAGTTTTGTGTGACAGGAAACGCTGGCTGTAATGCGAGGAGCTAGACAAGTGTTCAAAGTGTCCGCCAAGTACGTTAGCCTGTTCCTCCAAGGACGTACAGGGAACGCCATTCTGTGGAAGACAAGGCACTGTAAATCCTTTGTATTTCCCGGAGATCTTATTGATACGGTCCCACACAACCTTGGCTGGAGTTCGCGAGTTCAATGTACCCACAAACTGCTTCCACGAGTTGCGCTTGGCCTCCTCCCTTGTGCGTTTGGCTGCAGCACGCTTCCTTTTGTATTGGATCATGTTGTCAACTGTCGGGTATCGACGCAAACGAGCCCACGCCTTTTGTTGTTCCTTGCGCGTCCGTTTACAGTCGTCGTTCCACCAAGGCTTTGAACGCTTGGGCAGAGAGGACGACGTCTTGGATATGGATTGTGTAGCAGCATGTATTATCGTGTTTGTTATGAATTCGTTGGCCTCGTCGATACTCATGTTGTCAGTGTTGTGTAGGGTCAGGTCAGCCAGCACGCTGAACACCGCCCAGTTCGCATCCTGCAGCCTCCAGCGGGGTTTTCGCGTACACAGCACCATCTCTGCGTGCAGCACCTATTTCTGCATCATCACACTGATACTCGACCCAAGTTGGAAAATGGTCACTGCCATATGGGTTTTAGATCACGTGCCACTGCAGATCTTCTGCAATGGTCGCACTACAGATGGAAAGGTCCAATGCAGAGAATGTCCGTGTTGATGTGCTGCAGTATGTTGGTTGTGTTGTGTTCAGGAGTGTGATGGAGTGGCGGAGGAGTAAATCCTCAAGAAGTCTGCCCCTCGAGTCCAAATCTGAACATCCCCACAAACGGCTGTGTGCATTAAAATCCCCCATAATGAGGAATGGGGCTGCCAGCTGGTCTAAGAGATCTTCGATATCCTGTCGCTGCACATCTGCTGCAGGAGGAAGATATATTGAGCAGAGCGTAAGTGGTGTAGAGAGATTCAATCTAACAGCCACAGCTTCCAATGTTGTTGTCAACGGCACCTCAACTGCAGCAACAGACCGGGATGATAGAATCGCCACTCCACCTGAGGATCGCGTAACCACCGGGCGATCCCTCCTAAACATTTGGTATTGTTGGAACGGATTTGTGTGTCCAGAGTTCAAATACGTCTCTTGGAGGCAGACGCCAATTAGCCTGTGCGCCTCCAGGAGGTCATGCACATCATCAACATTTGGAAGCACTCCTCTGCAGTTCCACTGCATGAAAATCTTTTGCGTATTCACCATGTTTGGTGTACTTAGGGCGCTTGCACCCTGGCTGGAGGTGCCTTCGGTGACACCTTCTGCAATTGTCCTCTACCTCGACCCGGCTGTTTCCCCTTCTGTTGATCTGGGGAATTCTGAGGGGTTGGCGATGACTGCAGCGGCGTGCAGCAGTCATCGACATCCATCGACTGGGGTACGGTTTGGACCGAGCCCTCACCGCCCCCATTCCCTTCGGAAGAGGTATTGCCAGCCTGATTGGGGCTGGCGACGTCCTTGTGGCCAGCCCTTGGGCAGGCCACGTTTCCCTTGGGAGACACATGAGCTGTGTCCCCAACGATTGTGTTGGGAATGTTGTGTGGGGACTCAGTCTGAGTCTCCACAGATTTCCGAGGTGGCGCCACTCCCCTGCGCATAACCTCGGAGTACGAGCCCTTTCTAGAAAATGCCACCTGTGCCTTCGCTGCAGTATAAGAAAGATTCTGCTCAACTTTAACTTTCAGGATTTCCTTTTCGTCCTTCAACTGTAGGCAGGACCTGCAGTATGCTTGGTGGCTGCCACTACAGTTGATGCATTTCACGGCATTTTCACATGTTGGCGACTCATGGTCTTTCCCCGCACACTTTGCACATGTTGTTTGTCCACGGCATGTCTGTGAGCCATGCCCAAAGCGCTGGCATTTAAAACAGCGCCTTGGGTTTGGAACGTAGTGCCGTACATTACAGTTGAGGTAGCCAGCATGTATTGTAGATGGAAGAGTGTGAAGTTGGAATGATAGTACGACATGTTTTGTTGGTATTTCGTTGCCGTCTCTACGCATAATTATTCTTCGTGCACTGACACCTCCATGCTCTCTGAGACCCTCCTCAATTTCAGAGTCAGAGCACATCAGGAGCTCTTCCTCTGAAATGACGCCTTTTACGATGTTGAGTGTCTTGTGCGGAGTGACCGTGACAGGTACGTCGGCAATTGCCTTCAGGGATTGGAGGGATACGCTCTGTTCCTTTTCTTGGACCTCCACCTGGATGTCACCAGAGCGGAGCTTTCGAGCAGTGTAATTTTTGCCTATCGTCTGTTCCAGAACTTTAGCAGTTGCAAATGGAGACAGCGTTGACAGTGACTTGATCGATTCATCTGCGTGTATGACAAGGACTCTAGGGAACCATGCTGGCTGTTTCTGGTAGAAAAACTCGGTTGCTGGATTACCTTCGGTGCAGCGCCTCTTCAGGCGCCGATCATGGGGGTTTTTAAGGTGTTTGTTTGCCATATGTGTTGTGTATGTGATTCAGTGCGGAGGCCGTGCCGCCCACCACCGAGCCCAACCAGGGGACCGTGCTCCGCACGGTGGCACGTGCCCTCACACTATACCCAGGCGCAGGCGCGTAGCTCTGCACGAGGTTTCATCTGCATGGCTTCATCAGACTATTCGAAAGTGCAAATGATCACATATTTGACAACAGCCCCTTGGAAAATCATTATATTCATCTAGTAAAAGCCATTGCAAGCAAGTACTTGAAGACGCGTTTGCACCACGCATCCAGAGATATAAACGAAAAACTTCACATCAACAGAGTTCGTCAAAAATTTACAAAGCTCACCCAGTTCGAAGGACAGTAAGAAGTGTTTTATTCTCATTTGCTTAGCAGCATAGAGTTCGGATAACGCATACCGCAGTAGAGTATATGCAATGTATGTATATGTATATCATCCAACATACACATAACAAAATCCATTAGAATGAGCAATGCGTGGAGACAATGAACGTGTTGGATTTCTTCTGTATGTTTATATTTGTGCAATTTCTCCAATCTGAACTAAAAATTTGTTTGCAAATATAAACATACAGAAGAACCCCAGATTTGTTTGCAAACCCCACTCTCCAAGGCCGAAAATAAAGTTGTAAAGTTGTGTTGTTGTTTGTTTGCAAAATTTGTTCTTTTCTCTTGAATGACAGCTAATATACGAAGCGCTATTCTTCACAGAGAGGTCAGAGAGGCCAATTCTCCGGGTAGGGCCGTTAACTGTTTTGTAATGCTTCTGTGTCACATGTAGCCATGTGTCACATCAATACCTATGTACATAGAAGGGGCACATACCCGATGTGGTACACCATCAGGATAGCAGCGCACTAATGCATGATTACCTTCGAGAAACGATGGGTCCCTGCCCTTCTTTCTATGCGATCGATTTCGGATTGTTTGCAGAACTTGCATCCTAATCGGACTGTTAGTATATATTTAGGCGCGGCTCCAAATCACCCTCGAAACGATGTCATGCTAATAGGTGCTGGTTGTTACAATCTACGCTTCTGGGAGCAGAACATCGTTGTTTCCAAGGTTGTTTCGGAATTCTTGGATGCATGTACCTATAGCGTACCAAAGTGCCCCCCAAAGTGTCGTGTGTAAAGCCTTCTCATTGGTCTTCTCATTGGCCCAGAAGAACAGTCTCTGTTCGAAATATCGGCGGCTTCTGTCCTGAGGCAACTCCCTTCTCATTGGTTGTTCTACGTCACGTGATAGCTACAAGGCTAAAACTGCTCCCCTGTCTTTACGTCACTTCCACTACACTCCTCTCCTTGCTCGAAAATGCTTCAGGGCGTCTCCTTTTCTTCCTTCCTCTATGGGGCCTTCGAATAGAGTCTTATTCTTTATCCCCACTGACGGACTCTTCAGCAACACCAGCTGTCCTTTTTCAAAGACGACGTCGCGGCGGTGTCTGTCAAAAAGGCACTTCTGCTTTTCTTGGGCCAGCTTCATATGCTTTGCGGCGAACTTACGACCTTTGTCCAGGCTCGTTTGCACAGTTGCTGCATAGTCTGACGTCTGCTCGAGGTCAGCGAGGCCTTCAATTGTAGACTACGTCCAATGGTAGCACCGCATCACGTCCATAGACTAAGTAGAAAGGCGTGTGACGCACCGTGTCCTGATAGCCAGTGTTATAGCAGAACACGATGTAGGGTAAAACGTCAGGCCATTTCTCGGATGTTTCTGCCTCAAGAATTCTAATCACGGTCTTTATGGTCTCATTGGCTCTTTCGACTAGTCCGTTGCCAGCCGGGTGATAAGCAGTAGTGTGAGAGTGGCGTATCCCACGAAGTACTTTTCGGTGGATCTCGCCATCATCTGTGTCCCTCGGTTTATGTAAATGTCCCTCGGTTTATAAACAAAGGTTATGTTTATAGAACATGAAAACAGCCCTAAAAGTGCATACGGCTGACTAGACTTGTGCAAAGTTCTGTGTGCTCAGCAAAGGTGACATTAAAGGAGGATGGAATGTACTTAGAACGTATATTCTATTACCATGTAATATGAACATACTACCCTCAGCAACTGTCACGAAAAGTATTTCCCTTGGGGAGTGTGAATTTTCTGAAATAATTAGTTTACAAGAATGCACACAGCGGCAGCAATCTTGCCCGTGCTACTCCTGGTGTGTGGTGACATGAAATTTGTCACCACTCTTTATTAGCTGCCAAGAATTGGCTGTTTGCAAAAGCGATCGCGGTGGGCACCGCAAAATGCAAAAAGAAAGAAAAAGGAAGCACCATTGGGTTTCAGCAGTTGAGAGAAACAGCATTTGTGACCTGCGGGATTGAAGGCCAATAGTATAGATAGGGGCCGTAGGAAAAACAGGATCACCGGCACACACGTTTTATTGACCCCTGGGCCGACTTCACTCGCGAATATTTTCCCGCGCGCGGTGGGTGGCGCTCGGGTGGAGGGCTGCTCGCGCCCTTACCGACGGGCGGCCGGTGGCCGAAGCGCTACCCATGTGCTTAGCGTCGCACATTTTTCTGCCTGGGCTGACTTCACTTACGAATTTTCTCCCGCGCGCGGCGGGCGGCGCGTGTGCGGAAGTTTTTCCGCGCGCTTACCGGTGGGGCGGAGGGCTGCGAGTGCGCTTATCGTTGCGCATTTTTCATCCTGGACAGACGTTGGTGATTTTTCCGCCTGGGCCGACTTCGTTCGCAATTTTTTTAGGTGGCGTGTGGACAGTTTACATGCAAGTAGGGACAGGTGCGCTGGCAACCTGGCCAAGCGATGCCTCCATCGCACCTGGGCTGACTTCACTCGCAATTTTTTTTCAGTGGCACATGAGTGGCTTCCATGCAAGTACAGACATGCACTCTGCCATCCCAGCCAAGCGATGGTACTGCCACACCCGGGCCGACTTCATTCGTAAGTTTTTTTCCCGCTACAACAGTTTTGTGGTAGGCGGTTTACATGCAAGTAGGGACATGCACACTGGCAACCCCGCCAAGTGATGCGACCGTTACACCTGGGCCGGCTTCACTTGCAATTTTTCTGTCTGGGCCGACTCCACTCACAATTTTTTTTTCATGGTGCAGAGGGCCGCCCGTGTGCTTATAACATGCATATACATGCAAAGAAGAGTCATACACAAAAATACAAGTTGAAATATATTTATTAAAACTAATTATATTGCCAATTGTAATGCCAATAGTGCTGGGAATTGTGCCAATGGTGTAATCCCAGTCAGGTGAAGGAGAAAAACCCAGCCGAAAAACCTGAAACAGAAGAAACACAATACAATACAATACAATACACATAAGGAATATACTTCCTTATTACAGGTACGATGCAATAGCATTGAAGAGGTATCAGACAGGAAGAATCAAACACAATATTTTTATTAACGATAATCATGCACACAAGTTTTCAATTAATCAGAATTAAAATGGAATAGCACGTTTAATCAAAAAAGATAATCTTAATAATCAAAATTGTGTTATTATAAAAAGTCTCAGACGTGATCACCATTATTGTGACACTAACAATTTCCTGACTACCATGTTTCTTCCCCACGTAACCACTAACCTCCTTATCTTTCGCTATGCTTGCCAATTCTTGCCTGTTGTCCCGTTTCGTCCACGTGTTCGTGAACCTTCCATTTTTCTGTAACCGGTCTGTAGCCTAGATCACTACGTTCACATAATCCCCTCCACACTCTAACAAAGCAGCCATTCACTCCGGCCGTAAAAGCCCGTACGGAACCTTTCTTCCCTCCCGGCTGTTGACCCACAATTCGCATGAACCTTTAAACACGTCACACCTAACCCTTTAAATACCATGCCAATAATGAGGACGGTGCCCAGAAGAAGAACAGTCTCTGTTCGAAATATCGGCGGCTTCTGTCCTGAGGCAACTCCCTTCCTATGTTTCTTATTAAGTGCTGTAAGGAATTTCGAGCACAACATGGAAGCTAAGTTGAATATGCCTTGTTCCAACATGACACAACTTTTAATTAATCATTTTCTTATTAAGTGAATAGCACAGACGAAAGGAAATAATGAGAAACAACACAATCAACAGGTACAACTAATAGAGATCGAAACCCACACATCCACACACACAAACAACAGATACATGCAGGAAAATAATAATTGCGAAGCAATCCAGAAACATTACAAATTTAATACAATGACTAGCACAGACTTAAGGCTGAAGAACAGAGGAACACAAACAATAGTCAATGCTAATAGAGAACAGACAATGATATCGGAGCGAACCGGTTTCTCTAAGCGGTGCATTCTCCAACATGTAAACAACAGAGGAAAATTATTTATCATTTGAAACACTATAAAATCATACTCGTGATATAATCTAATCGAACACTATACAATTTTCATTCTAATAGACGCTACAAACTTTACATTGATGGAGGTATCCAACATGCAGAAAATAGACATGGTACAACCAAGCCAGCTATCTTTCGATTTTCAATCCTTTTAATCAAAGCGGGGAGACATTCCCTCTCTCTCTATACAGCCCAAAGCGAACAAAGTGCGCATGCTTTGTTACTCCAAGGGGTGGGGGACTCACTCTCTTACACGTTCCATTTCGTTCTTTCCCCAAACTGGGATTTTCTCATGACCAGCCAAGTTTGTACAATGGTGACATATTTTATTCTACAATTATCGCAAATAGATGCTAGTAGTATTCAATTCTGAGGAACAGAACAAGAATTCTATCAAAACAATCATTAGCCAGCAAAATCTAAGAACAGGCATCAATATCAGAGCAAACTGGTTTTAGACAATCATTTCCTAAGCAAACGAGAAATATTATGCTAACATAATCGAAAACAATATTCAATCAAAACGAGAAACTTTGCAAATTTTATTAATGCACTTCAAATTTTTGTACTAACTTGCGACAGAAAGTTCTACATAGATGAACCACACCGAAACAAATACAAGACATTAACTATATCAGGCAGTCATTTTCTAAGCAATCGAGAAATCAACAGACACAACTAATACATCATGCATACATGATTCCCAAATCACAAAATATTATTCAAGTGAACATCTGAAACAAAGGGAGAAAGTTCAAATTATTCAATGATAGAACAATACTCAATCAAAATAAAGAAAAAACGAGAAACAAATTTAATTGCATCAATTTTTTTATGATAACTTTGCAACAGTAGCCACAAACAAACAACACATCTCAAGTGCAAATTAATGTAAAAGTTTTCTTCAGAAGAAATCAACAGACACATCTCAGAAATACATAATAGATAGTTGTGGGCTTCCCAACTCACAGACTATTTTTATTAATATCAATCGTGTGATCATCTGAAACAAAATCAAACCAGTAATTAATTAAGGCAAACATCTTCTAAACAAGCAGTGCAAATACACCAGAGAATCAGTACAGTTTTTCAGTTAACAAACAGGCCCAACTCGTGGATTTGAACAATAAAGAGAGAGAGAGAGAGAAGCCGCCAACCATAAACTTCCCCTACACTCTCGTTAAGGTTACGCCCATAGGTAGTGGAGGTTTCTCGTGTGGTCTTGTACACAGAGTCGTTGAAAGCCATAAACTCCCCCCACACCCACGTCAAAATATGGAGAGGAGGACTCTCACGCGGTCTTGAAAATGAAAGCGCACGTTTTTTTCTCTTACAAATGAAATATTTTTGTAATCAATTTCCATAATTCTCATGGCGATACGGGTGGGATATCAATAACATTTCTAAACCAGTTGGCTTATCAAATTTTTAAATAATAAATTGAGCATAGATATGCTTTTAATTAAGTGTAGACGCGCACATGAAAACAGAGCAAACAAGATAGCGAAGTGATGGACAGATTCTGCAGTCGTTACCATAAGGCATGGGACGACATGATAAAAAACTGTTTCGAAAAAGATGAGCCACGAAATGACATTATCACTGCATTTCAATATGTCCTGGACATGGTCGTATTCGCGTTCTAAGTAAATTTTATTCGAAAAATATTCATAATTATTGATCTCCACAGCATAGAGAATCCACATTGCGTTTTAGTGTATATAGAAAACATAAATCTCTTCGATTAAAATTCTCTGTCATCGCGAAAGAGTTCTTAAAACCTTCGCGTATCAAAGTGAGCGAGCTAAAGCTTGCGTATTGTGAAATTACACTTTCTACAACTCGGTACGTAAATTGCAACACCCGTTCAAATGTTAATTAAACACTTACTAATGTGTAAATTTTATAGCATTTAATGCACATAATTTTAGCAATTAATGATAATTTTAGCATTTAGCGATAAATTTTAGCATTTAATGCACAATCCAATATCTTGTATAGGATGTGTGACTATATGCACAACTTTTTAATCTATATCTTAAAAAATTGTAAGAAAGTGTGTACAGTTTTGACAGTAATGATCTTTGGTGTGGAGTTTGCATTTTACCTCATTATGAGCTAAAAACCTCTAAAATTGAAGTATGCCCTTTCCATTTGTTGTGCCCATATGCTATGACACCATGAATAGGCTGATAGCTTTTTCAGTATGTATTCGGGAAACCTGAGGTACATTTTGTGAATTGGATCCATGTTTATGTGTGACCTGTGCTGCTTATAATGGTTAAATTTGCAAAAGAAATATTTGCTTATTATAATTAAGACTACATGTCTTCAATTGTGCTTATGAATGCTGCTCATCCTCATTGTATATTGTTTAAACATTTCTGATGACAGTTGCGTGATTCGCTTCTCCCAAAGTCTGATTGCCAGTTAGAATTTATCTCACAATTCTTTGTGTGCCTTGTGTTACGAGGATTGCGTGATTAGAATTCTAGACTGTGCCTGCATATCATGCTTGTCAGATCTCCCATTTACGTCGCAGCATTTGATAATAGATTCATTTCAACATATATTGTCAAAAGATGTTTTAGACATCCTTTCAACTATACATTTGTCGTTGCTCAAGAATAAGAGAGCTAATCCAGCTGCTTGAGAAATATACACACTGTACAATTCAATTCACAAAATATGATAAATTTTCGCGAAAGATAAGTGATCCTCTTTTGTAAACGAAGATTGATGTATCATGCCTCTAAATTTCAATGACCGATTCTTCTCCTGCAATTCTATCCTTCGGATGTTGAAGTTGTAATGAATGTAGTCGGGTAAAACCTACTAGTTTGCCAATGCTGATTCCATGTGAGGATTCCTGCACATAGTGTGGAATATTCGTTTCCTTAGGAATCATTGTTCTTAATTTAATCATGCTAAATACATTCGCAATCAATCTTCTGTTCGTTCAATCAATCAATCGATCTGTTTTCGTTGCGATGCATAGAATTCATTATAGTGATGACAAAGATTACATTCATTATTTCAGTCATACACAGTTTATTTTGATAAATTACAATTGTCCTATTTCAAACTCTGAGGTTTTCGTTTGCTGTCCTGATTGATGAATTGAGAATGCATTATATAGTAGTTCCTTATTATGCGTCACTTGAATCCAGCGTTGGTTAATGCAATCGATACGATGTCGCCACATTTGTATTGCTTCAGTAACTTGCACTTAGTTGCCACCAACTTGCAAAATCTCTTATTGATGTTTCCTTTCTTTGTATGAAGATTCTTGAATGACGTACAAGATAGTATTAGATGAAAATCGTCCGGTGGTCCACCGCAGTTGATATGTGCGTTGAGTTTCAATAAGTGATGATATGTCCGACCTTGTACAACAACATTGAACTTCTGCTCATTCGACATCATGGCAAGAACTGGTAGAAGACAATAATTGTGTAGTCGTGGTAGTGGAACATATCACGTGATAAGATTTTTTATGTACTTTCGGCGTCTATGGTTAGATGTAATTTCAACAAATCCGTAATGAATCGTGCGATATACACCGCCTGTATATGATAATTTGATCTCATTGTTTTCTTGATTAATGCAATGTCCATTGCAATGATTACAATTACATCTGATCTAGAGTACTTCAATTCTCCGTTAGCCAACCTCAAAAACTCCACCATCAATCCCAGTGGTCCTTCCAATGTTGATGTGCAAATATTTTTATAACTATTGTAGATTCGGCATTCAATCTTTGCAATTCTTGCACCTTCAATTCTGTAATATGTACCATATCTCCGAATACGGCCATGTCTAGGACATATTGAAATGCAGTGATAATAGAATCATTTCGCGGCTCTTCTTTGTCGTACCAGTTTTTTATCATGTCCTCCCATGACTTATGGTAACGAGTGCAAAATCTGTCCATCTCTTCGCTGATGCTATATTGTTTGCTTCTGCGCGTCTACACTTACTTAAAATCATGCCTATGCTCATTTTATTGTTTAAAAATTTGATAAGCTAACTGGTTTAGAAATGTTATTAATATCCCACCCGTATCGCCGTGGCTATTATGAAAATTGACTACAAAAATATTTCATTTGCAAGAGAAAAAAAACGTGTGCTTTCAATGTCTCTGTGTAGAAGACCCCGTGAGAATCCTCCCCTCCATATCTTAAAGTGTGTGTGGGGGAGTTTATGGCTTTCAATGACTCTGTGTACAATACCGCACGAGAGGCCTCCACTCCCTACGGGCGAAACCAACGAGAGTGTAGGGGAAGTTTATGTTTGGCGGCTTCCCTCTTTCACTTTATTGCTCGAATCCACTAGTTGGTCCTGTTTGTTAACTGAAAAAGACAAGTTTCTGTACTGATTCTGTGGTGTATTCACACTGCTTATTTAGAAAATGTTTGCTTGGATTAATTACTGATTTGACTTTGTTTCAGATGATCACACGATTGCTATTAATAAAAATATTCTATGAGTCGTAAAGGCCACAACTATCTATTATGTATTTCTGAGCTGTGTCTGTTGATTTCCTCTGGAGCAAACTTTGACATTAATTTGCATTTCAGATGTGTTGTTTGTTTGTGACTTCTGCATGTGTTACAAAGTTATCATAAAAAAATTGATGTAATTAAATTTGTTTCTCGTTTTTTTTATTGAGTATTGTTTCTATCATTGAATAATTTGGCCTTTCTCTCTTTGTTTCAGATGTTCACTCGATTGCTATTTTGTGAGTCGGGAATTATGTATGCATGACATATTAGTTGTGTCTGTTGATTTCTCGATTGCTTAGAAAATGACTGCCTGAAATAGTTAATGCCTTGTATTTGTTTCTGTGTGGTTCATCTATGTAGAACTTTCTGTTGCAAGATATTACAAAAATTTGAAGTGCATTAATAAAATTTGCAAAGTTTCTCGTTTTGATTGAGTATTGTTTTGGATGATGTTAGCATAATATTTTTCGTTTGCTTAGAAAATGATGGTCTAAAACCAGTTTGCTCTGATATTCATGCCTGTTCTTAGATTTTGCTGGCTAATGATTGTTTTGATAGAATTCTTGTTGTGTTCCTCAGAATTGAATACTGCTAGGATCTATTTGCAATAATTGTAAAATAAAATATATCACCATTGTACAAACTTGGCTGGTCATGAGAAAATCCCCATTTGGGGAACGAAAGAAATGGAATGTGTCAGAGAGTGAGTCCCCCCCACTTGGAGTAACAAAGCATGCGCACTTTCTTCGCTTTGGGCTGTATAGAGAGAGAGAGAGAATGTCACCCCGCTTTGATGAAAAAGGATAGAAAAGCGAATCAGATCACGAGTATAATTTTATAGTGTTTCAAATGATAAATTATTTTCCTCTGTTGTTTACATGTTGGAGAATGCGCCGCTTAGAGAAACCGGTTCGCTCCGATATCATTGTCTGTTCTCTATTAGCATTGGTTATTGTTTGTGTTCCTCTGCTCTTCAGCCTTAAGTCTGTGCTAGTCACTATGTTAAATTTGTAATGTTTCTCGTTTTGACAGATTGCTTCGCAATTATTTTCCTGCATGTATTTGTTGTTTGTGTGTTCGAGGATGTGTGGGTTTGGATCTGTATTAGTTGTAGCTGTTGATTGAGTTGTTTCTTATTATTTCCTTATGTCTGTACTATTCACTAAATAAGAAAATTATTAATTAAAAGTTGTGTCACGTTCGAACAAGGCCAATTCAATTTAGCTTCCATGTTGTGCTCGAAATTCCTTACAGCACTTAATAAGAAACATGGTAATGAGGAAATTGTTAGTGTCGCAATAATAGTGATCATGTCTCAGACTTTTTATAATCGCACAATTTTTATTGTAATCATACTGATTAAGATTATCTTCTTTGATTAAATGTGCTATTCCATTTTAATTCTGATTCATTGAAAACTTGTGTGTATGATTATCGTTAATAAAAATATTATGTTTGATTCTTTCTGTGTGATACCTCATCAATGCTATTGCATTGTGTACCTGTAATAAGTAAGTATATTCTTTATTATATGTATTGTATTGTATTGTGTTTCTTCTGTTTCAGGTTTTTCGGCTGGGTTTTTCTCATTCACCTGACTGGCATTACACCATTGGCACAATTCCCAGCACTATTGGCATTACAATTGGCAATATAATTGGTTTTAATAAATACATTTCAACTTGTATTTTTGTGTATGACTTCTCTTTGCATGTATATGCATGTTATAAGCACACAGGCAGCCCTGTGAGCCATGAAAAAAATTTTGTGAGTGAAGTCGGCCCAGACAGAAAAATTGCGAGTGAAGCCGGCCCAGGTGTGACAGTCGCATCACTTGGCAGGGTTGCCAGTGTGCATGTCCTCACTTGCATGTATATTGTGTACCACACAACTGTTGTAGCGGGAAAAAAAATTACGAATGAATTCGGCCCAGGCGGAAAAATTGTGAATGAAGTTGGGCCAGATGTGACGGTCCAAGCGCTTGGCTGGGATGGCAGTGTGCATGTCTATACTTACATGTAAACCACTCACGCGCCAGTGGAAAAAGAAATTGCGAGTGAAGTCGACCTAGGCTGAAAAATCGCGAATGAAGCCGGCCTAGGCGCGCATCGCTTGGCCATGTCCCGCATGTCGCGCATGTCCCTACTTGCATGTAAACGGTCCACATGCCACCTGAAAAAAAATGCGAACGAAGTTGGCTCTGGCGGAAAATCACCAAAGAAGTCGGCCCAGGGTAAAAAATGCGCAACGATAAGCGCACGCACAGCCCTCCGCCCCACCAGTAAGCGCGCGAGAAACCCTCCACCGGAGCGCCAGCCACCGCGCGCGGGAAAAATTCGTAAGTGAAGTCGGCCCAGGGGACAATAAAATGTGTTTTCCAGTGATCCTGTTTTTCCTACGGCCCCTCTCTATACTACTAAGGCTCTCTTGCACACCATGATTGCACACTGCAGTCATATTTTTGTGCGAATGTACAGGGCGAATTTAGCGAAGGTTACACATTGTGATCGCGTCGTAAGAATAGAAGCTGACGTGTCTGGAGCTTCAAACATTTCAGACGGATAGTTATTTGCCTGAAGTTTTATCACATTTTTTTTCAAATGCCGTCAATTCGTAGAAAAAAAAATAAAAGCAACGCCAATTGCCGCCTAATGCATTTCCCATGGCTTATATCAACTGCACACAAATATGTTTTTCTCGGTCTGCTTCGCATTTTTATGGTGTGAGAATTTGCTTTGCTTATAACTATTTTTCTACAAAGTGATCGCGTTTGAAAAACTAGGGATAACACTTCAGGCAAATGACTATCAGTCTGCAAAGCTCAAAGCACCACAGACGTTGTCGTGTATTTTTACAGCTCGATCGAGGTGTGTAACCTTTGCTAAATTCACCTTGTATATCCCATGGCTTCCGCTTCTAATCTGTACTTCTCATGGCATGTTTTTCGTTGAACCCTTCCATGCTCCTTTAACGACACACATATATGCATATATGAGTAGAAGCAGGAAGAAAATTTAAAAAGTGTAGTTATTGAACACCTGTTACATCTACCCTACAAAACAATCTTCCTGCTTGCTATATTGCTACTCAGAATCTGAGGAGGATCTAAAGGAAAATGTCTTTCAGAGCCCACAAAATTTTTGTGGGAGGAATCGAGTCAGCGAAATTCCGTTTTCCGCATACTGTCGTTCAAGATCAGCGATGGCACAATCCTTGGTTTCCCATTTCTTTCACCTGTGTCTCCGCTGCGAGCCCGCCAATGCCTGTCGGACAGACATCCTCTGGGTAGACTCCACCCTCCTGAGGACTTCAAGGCAGGTGTATATGTTTGAGTGGGCCCTCTTCACGATGTTCTTTATTTTTCTGTATTCGGTGTAAAAAAAAGACAAGATTATTTTGCATGGTTGTCTTTGTTCTGAAAATATCAACTCTCACCATGCAACTCGGGAAACACAGTTTACAGTTTGGAAAATTTGCTCACAATTTCTTTGATTTTCCTGTGCATGTGTAACCTGTCAATAATAATAATAATAATAATTTGTTTCCGCAGGACTATGTGGGGGTAGTTGTGTAAAAAAAGACGTGAGACCTGACGGGCCCACAGCTCCCGTTTAATTTTATTATTATTATTATTATTATTTTATTTTACTTTCACGATATTGTGGGGCAGACAGGGACAAAAAGCTCCAATGGAGCTTGACGAAAGGTCCCTGTCACCTACAGCATGACAGCAATCACTTTATCATAAACACTAACTGACATGAGAAAGAACAAGCACAACTGAAAATCACATGATCACATGGGCAAAACTGAAAAAGAAAAAGCATATGGCCACATAGGCAAAAAACACAGTAAGAAACACCGCCGAAAAATCGCATAACCAGTTCATTAGAATCGAGTCGTGGACGCCTAAAAAAATAATGCTTTTAGATGCCGGTTTGATGGCACAACCGTATCGCCGAGAAAACCATACTCATTTAGCAAACGGGGCAAAATGTGTGATACGCTTTGTGCCCCGTAACATGTGCGCAGTCTCGGGTATGACCACATGGCATCTTTCCTGGTACAAAAGGACCTCGTTTCCGCCGAGAGGTTCACGAGAGACAAGAGTCCATTACTATTATTTTTAAGTGCATTCCTGTAACAACACAAACATTTATAATTTAGAAAATTAGTGGCTGGAACTATTCCGTACTGCTCGAAGCAGGCTTTAGTTGACTGCCCTATGGCACGCATAAATATATAAATATATTTTGTATTGCTTGTAAGGTTCCTTGATTTGAAATGGTTGTGCTGCCCCAGACCATATATGACAGTAGTTCAGCGTTGACAGGAATAACGCATTATAGAGCATTACTTTCGTACGAGTTGGTAGCACGTGTCTGAACCTGAACACCCTTCCAGTGGCACCTGCAAGCTTACCACAAATATGATGGATATGTATATCCCATGACAGCGACTCGTGGAAGTACACCCTAAAACTTAGCACTACCAGTGATCTCAACATTTGACGATCCCAGTCTCAGAATGCACGTCATTTTCAACACGTTTGTTTTTGGCCCTAAAGATGATTGCCTTAGTTTTATTGGGGTTTATACGGAGCATGTTCTTTTCTGTCCAGCGACTTATATCGGTAAGCACGTTGTTTCCCCTGTGCACTAAACTTTCTATATCATGTCCTGTGATAAGTAATGTTGTATCGTCCGCGTAGAGAATGAAATCTACGTTACTGGAAACAGTTACTATGTCATTTATATATAGAATAAACAGGAGTGGCCCAAGGATACTTCCCTGGGGCACTCCACTAGGGATTCTTCGTGGTTCTGATATGTTTGCTCCTAGTGCTACCTTTTGACTCCTGTTATTCAGATATGAGGAAAAAAGCTTATTTGGTAGCCCACGGATACCATAACCTTTTAACTTGGACAGGAGAATCTTATGGCTTAAAAGGTCAAATGCTTTTGTGTAATCCAGAAATATGGCTAACGTAAGCAACCTATTTTCAATATTACAAATATTTCTCTCCTTAGCACTCAAATGTGCAAGTTCTGTTGAGCGCCCAACCCGAAATCCGAAGTGTTCCTTTGCAACAATATCGTGTAGTATAAGGAACGACAGCAACCTTTGATACATTATTTTTTCGAGTATCTTTGAAAACACAGGGAGTATTGAAATCTGTCTGTAGATTGAAAATAAATTTTTGTTCCCACCTTTGTACAGTACAGTCACCCTTGCTATTTTCATGCGGCTAGGAAAGGTGCCAGTACACAATGACATATTATAAATATGCGACAAATATGGCACAGGTACAGGGGTAATTTGAATTCCATCAATATCAGGACTCTTGCTACCTTTTAAGCCTCTAACTATTTCGACAACCTCAGATTTCTCTGTGGGCGAAAAAAACGCGGAGATTGTACTTGTATTGCAAGGAATTATGTTCTCTTCAGTTCGATTTGTCGAAAATGAAGTTAGAGGATACGCGTTAAAGGAATCAGCCAGTTCACTGCCACTGATGACTCTACCGTTTACAGACATGGTATCTGGAACATTACTTGTGTTTCTTCCATGGCGACCAAGTAGCCCATTTAGCGTCTGCCATATTATTCGCGAATCATTTGTGCCAAAGAATAGCTGACTGTAATAGTCCGCTTTAGCACGCCTCAGCTCATTGTTGACTGTGTTACGAAACAGTTTGAATGCATGCAGATGTTCGTGTGATCTAGTTTGTAAGAATTTTTTATATTTTTTATTCCGTTTCCGAATCATCTTTAGTATCGCTTTGGTTACCCAAGGCTTCCTTATTTTTTTATTTGTGACATGTTTTTGTAATGGGAATACAGCATTATAACTATCTAGAAACTTAGACATAAATGTATTGTATGCTTCCTCGCTGTCATGCATGTGCAATATTTGCTCCCAATCTGTAGACTGTATAGCCTCCCTAAATATCGTAAGAGTGGCTGGTGTTATACTTCTGCTCCAGATCCCTTTGTATTCGTTTTCAATAGGCGTCGTTTTTGTAAACATGAATATGGGCATGTGATCACTAATGGCCGCATTAATGACTCCACTAGGGGCAAGTAGTTCATGAGAGCAGTTTGTTATAAACAAAAAAAGTCTAAGAGTGTTGAAGTTGTCGGCGTAATCCTTGTCGCAACATCAATCACATTATACATACCATGTACCTGCAGGGTGTGAGTGAACTCTCTTTGTAGTCTTGACGGCGTCAACATTGAAATCGCCACACTGTACAAGTGTCAGCGCGTGATCATTTACAAAAGAATACAGTCTTTCAAGGATTAGCAGGAGAGGCGATGTATCCGCTTGAGGTGGGCGATACACAACACTAAAGACGTACTTTTGGTACTTCAGGGTCAACATTTCATATTCGGGACATGTAACAGAAAACTCTTCCAGAATTTCACATTTTTTGTGTTTATCTAAAAGAATTGCAACCCCTCCGCCTCTTCTGCCCTTCCGATTTAGATAAAAATGAATTATTAGCTTCATGAGTAAAAAGTAAACAGATTCCTTCTCGCACCGTGTTTCTGAGATGAAGAGCACATCGATGCTATTCTGCAATTGAGCAAGGAGTGATTCAATTTCATCGAACTTGCCTCTTATCGATTGCGCATTGAAATGAACACACATGAGTTCTGGAGTCATGGAATGCCTCTAAGTGACTGGAGCAGTCACTGGAGCAGTCGGCAGCAATATAAGCAAGAATATAGGTTCAATAAACACAATTTCTCACCTAGAAAGGTACCGATAGAGTATTAGCACAGCGTATGACTGCTGCAGAGTGCTTCGTCGATCGTCGTGCTTTTATCGAAGAGTAGCTGGCTTGATGTCGATGACGACAAGGTTGCGCCGTTCTCGGGAAGCATTTCTTGTGTAACCTTTGCAATGTCAACTTGCGTAGCGAGACTTGCATCACCTGCTGGGATGTAGTTCCGTAGCCGGGCTTATGGCTTTTTTAAACAAACGGAAGTAGACATCAAATAACGGATGATTTTACTAGAAAGATGAGAAAATTACGGATGAAATAAAACAAAAAGCAACGTCGTATAATGTACCAAACATACAAAAAATAAATTTTATCGCTCGTTTCTTCGAGGCAATCCGCCATCTTGGATGAGGACTTTCTGACCTAACCCGAGGCACAGTCTCGACGCCCGCACCGCCTAGTGCGCGCCTGGGGGGGGGGGGGGCAGACCCCCCCAATCTGTAGAACCTATCTTAACCTAACCTCACTAAAGTGAGGTGATTTAGCCCCTTACCTTTCGGAAGATGACAAGTTTCGAATCCGTTAGGCTTAGCACTCCCGTGTTTCTCCAGCGCTAAAAGTGCGGCAGATGGGGTTGTTCAAATGCATATAAAATAACTTCTAGACCACAAATTCTTGTAATTCTTGTTTTTTTATATTCGCTATATGGTCTTCTCTCACTTCAGTGCATTATTTCTCTTCTGAACACTCCGGCTAATTAGAAAAAGCCATAAGCCCATTTACGGAACTACACCCACATGCTGTTCTCGGCGACTTCTTATAGCGTCCTCGATAAACTTGCTCCGGAATTGCCCCGAAACCACAGTGGTGCGTGGTGCTCTACACTGGCAGTGCCCTGGGCGGAGGCATTATCGAACATGAAACTGCACTGCACTGGTGGATCTGATGGATACTAGCATGCGCCACGACCTACTACTATACTAGAGACCTGGACATCCGCAAAGCTCCCAGCGCTGAGGTAGTAGTTTTGGCAATCGCCGCTTGGCTATGGGATTTGGCGCTAGTTCGCACTATTCGTTACCGCGTGACTTGCCGAAACCGCGGCAATGCATGGTGGGCTGAGTTGACAACGACGACGAAGCAGTGAGAGAGAGAATAGCGCGTGCTTAGCAACAGCTTGGTAGGCTTGCACGCTTCGCCGGAATTACAAGCCCCGCAATTCCGCGATTGATAACACCCTCTCTGACGGGGTGCTTTTCGCCGGCACACACGCACTATTTCCCACGCACTTTTCGAGCGCAGAAAGAGCGACGGGCGATTCAGAGAGGACCACGTGGTTTGGAGCGATCGAGCTGATTGGTGTAGGCGCTAATCTGTTGGCCAGATAGATCGCTTTCCAACCAAGATAAGGCGAAGCTCGCGTCATTTCTGCGCTCGGAAATTGCGTACTTCTTGTTTCGGCTGGTTTGCATAGCGACATTCAGAGTCGGATATTTCAACATACATGCGCGTTTAAGAATTTCTTAAACATGGAATGGCTTCCCAGGAATATCTTCCGTTCTGCTATCTCGCTTTTGCGCGGAATCCACTAATTAAAGAATTAATGAATTTTAGGTAATTGATGATTATGTAGTTACATACTTCTTTCGAGAACATATTCGCCTGACCAACTCAAAAACGGCATCTATTTTGTTCCTCTAGATTTTTTTTTACAAAAATTCTGTAACGAATAAAAAACAAAACACACTCTGTATGGATAATGACGAGTGCCATGGTGTTGGTGGATGAACAGCAAACAACCTGCAGGAATTGAGTGACAAGTTTCCCTGGAGTTGTGCCTCCAGGGTCGACTATGAAACGAAATTGTATAGCATAAACAGCATATTAGTGGTGAAATTCTTACTGCTAAAAACACCACAAATGAAGCTTGGGTCCTAAGATGCAAGAAAAACAAAAAAAATATGAGGTATGGGAGAGATTTTTTATAGAAATGGATCAAAATGGGCACGTTATACAGCCGCGCCGATTTTTCAACACCGGCGGCGGCGGTGGCGCCCCGACAGTTTTGGCACGGTGGCGACGGCGAGGTCCAGACCACCGGTGGCGGCGCTTCAGCGCGGCGGCGCTCAATCTCAATCCACTCAAGCTCAATCCACTCGCTCTGGACAAGCTTATACTGTAAAAACCTTTTATTTCGCGAGCCCTTGATTTTCGCGATTTTTGCGAATAGACAAAATTCGCGAACTTTAAGGGCACTCAAAAATTTCAAAGCTGAGCAGGAGGAGCTCGAGTAGCGCGCGAAATTTAGTTGTTGCGAACATATCCCTACTCGATTCGCGAAAATTTAGGACTGCGAAATTAAAGCGCGAATAAGCTGCGAATAAAGATTTTTACAGTATTATTCATGATAACTACAGCCTCTGCAAAAATACTATTGAATGACGTGGTGGGTGCGCCTTATGTCATATCGTTTTCTATCTCTAAGATAGTTTCTCAAAAAGAGCCACTGGATCAGTGGACAGAGCTTTGACGCGTCGTCGTCCTGTGAACGTTCGGCGATCGCTATAACTGTTACGTGTAGTTACCATTAAAGGGATGGCGCGCCGTTCTGATTGTCTAGCTAAGTTGTTTTCTCCAGCGAAACCGGGCCTTAACGTGCCCTGTCGAAGTTCTTGGGCGACGACCTTCTCGAAGTGCTTTACTTCTCCTAATGTTCCTTTGTGTGTTCGGTTTTCTTTCATAATACTATCCAGTGCTGATGTACTTGTATGGCGCAAGGTACAATAAATACGGCTACCGTCTTAGTGTCTATGATGGAGAAAATACCCCCGCTCTGAGCTGTCCGTGCGTCCCCGTCGGAGAAGAGAACACATATTGACAGCCCACGGGGCTCACGCCGACAAGACAGCATCGACGTGACGACGCCGCCGGTCCCTCAACGTGTTCTACGCCGCCACCAGAAAAAATGCACACGGCGCACGCCTCTACTGCAGAGTGGTTCGTCGATCGTCTGCTTTTATCGAAGAGTAGCTGGCTTGATGTCGATGACGACAAGGTTGCGCCGTTCTCGGAAGCACTTCTTGTGTAACCTTTGCAATGTCAACTTGCGTAGCGAGACTTGTATCGCATGCTGTTCTCGGCGACTTCTTAAAAAAGAAAAACTTGCCTATCAGCTGATATCGTAGACAGGTATCCGTGTAACGTAGAAAGGTACCGACAGAGTATTAGCACAGCGTATGACTGCTGCCGACTGCCACATTATACACAAATTATACACATTTTACATCCCCGAATTTAACGTCTCTCGCGAAGACGGAGTCTCTGAGCAACTGGTACCCCTCCACTATGTTGCTACCGTCATCGGACGGGTTCGAACCCGCAATTTTGGGGTCAGGAGGTGGACACACTACCAACTGAGCCGCTGAGGACGACATGTCGCTGTTACACATTCTTTACTGACATTAAATGTAATTTAGCAGGAGTCAGTACAGTAAAGTAATGGTGAGTCAAAGTTGAGCATCTAGAACTGTTTGTTTGACTTGAGCAATGCTTTGACACTTTTCAGCCAGTTCGAACTAGGAAATGGTTTATACTATACTGCTTTTGGCATAAACTGTATGCTGCCCCTGTGGTACTGATACCGAACTATGTACTGTATAGTGACACATATATTGTGAATATTGCTTAGAGATGTATTGCAACATAATAATAGGTTCAGTGCAAAGAAAAAGTAATTTGTTGTGAGTACACCATTACAAGTTGAAAATGGTTAGGTCCAGTGCATGTAATTTTGTCGTAGCAATTAAACCAGTAGAGAAACTGAAGCATGACATAAATGACACTTGCCCTTGTAGCAGTATTGTAGCTGGTTGAGCAGGTTTCTTGCTATGTCGGCAAACGCATGCAAATAAATTGCTTTGCGTTAAATTGCTGTGTCACCAACAGCCCTTACATTGAATCTTACAGCGTCCTCGATAAACTTGCTCCGGCATTGCCCCGAAACCACCGTGGTGCTTGGCGCTCTACACTGGCGGTGCCCTGGGCGGAGGCATTATCGAACATGAAACTGCACCGCCCTGGTGGATCTGGTGGATACTAGCGTGCGCCACCTAGAGATCTGTGCTCGCTGTGGCTCGTAGGCTGCGCGACTAGAGTCACTGTACCCGGGGGAAGAGTATCGCATTCGCTTTCCCCGTGCCGCCGCCTTGCTCATTCGCCGAGGCGCGTCACGTGGTGCGTTTTCCTCCTCTTTGCTTCCAACCTCCCGCCGGGTCTACGGGGAACCCAATAGCTGGGACGCATGTGCGCGTATGTTCGTGTGCCGCTGTTGGTTTTTTGTACGTGAAATGGATCTCAGAGAGCTGAGGAACTACGAACAACCATGTCTGGATGTTGTGCTGCAACGGGACAAAGTCAGGCAAAGCATTTTTCTGCATTCCGACGGGCAAAAGTGACGAGACGCGTAGATCGGCACAGAACCTGCCGGAAGAACTTCGTGCCTACGAATAACATATGTTTGAGCGAGGTAAATTTCGTGGCGTGTTTATTTTTCATTGCAGAACCTTTGCACACAGTATTGAATAACAGTTCAACTATGCGAAGAACAGCCGGGCGTATCAAAGTAGTGCTTGTTGGATCTTCCCATTGCGTTCCCTGTCATGCTGTGCTAACAAAATGACACTATCAGGACCACTTCACACGCGACGACTTCGAGGACAAGGACATTCGAAAGAAGTTGAAGTGGACGGCAGTCCCAAGCAGTTTTGCATACCGGACACCTACGAGGCTGAGGAAGGCTCCTATCCCCCGTTCTTCGCACGCAGAGTTCTCCGAGGAGTCACCAAAAGACTTGCACACTGAAGTTGATGACAACATAGTGTAAGATCAAGGGGCAGTGGAGGATGGTAATGCGTCGAAATATATGTAGATATGCACTATGAAAATTATTGAAACTTATGAAAACTATTCCTACATACTGATCAAGGGGCAGTGGAGGATTGTAATGCGTCGAAATATATGTAGTTATGCACTATGAGAACTATTGAAACTTATGAAAACTATTCCTGAATATTGAGCTGTAATTGTGAGTGAATCAACTTTGCAGAGGAAGACAACACCGTCACAAATTTCTGTGACCAGAGCATTGAGGAATATGCTCATGAAAAAACCTGCAGACAAGTCATGTGATGGTCCCCTCGACGAGGTCGCAGTCTTAAAAGAAACGAGCAAAGGCTGAGACGGAATGTAGTGACTTGAAGCTCATGGTCTACTCCTCATGGAAGATCAACTGCTTGCGTTGGAGCGGGGAATTGGAAGAACAACCCACAGCAGTTTACATGCGCGTGAAAAAACGTTGGCATTCACATAGCCATTGAACGTGTGAAATAGAAATTTAATTGCGAAGAGATGAGAATAAAACTGGTGGAGGTTATTTATGTCAACCTGAAGCTACACACACGAGCACTATAGTTTTATGTCCACAAAACAAGTGAACTAAAAGAAAAAAAAAAACATCTATAGAGCGCAAACGAGACTCGACGATGCCTTTCAGAGGCGAACACGCGCCAACATAATCCGTCTGTTAGCTACAGAATACAACAAACTATACTGTATTAGCCGAGTATTAGCCGAGTCCCACCACAGGAAGTCACAAAATTTTTGGTGCACAGCCACGAAATCAACGCGATGTAGCACTGACTACAGCTATCCTAACACGCGATCCGCGGCGGCTTGGAAGCAATATGGCTGCCGGAGCAGACGACGCGGAGCGGTTGCGGTACTCTTCCCCCGGTACAGTGACTCTATGCGCGACCAGTAGCGAGCGGCACCTGGCGAGCGGCACCGATCGAATGCCATGCTGACGATGGCTGTCTGCAGCTACTTGCCCGGCTACACCTGGCTAATTGCCACTTTTGCCTTCCTCCGTGCTTCCGGCAATCGCGATGCTTCTTGGGATTCCACTCTGGCGCTCGGCCGATTTTCTCGGTGTGGGTTCGCGGCAACTCAGTGCTGCACTGAACGGGTGCATTCCTTTAATCGAGGACGTTCAGTGCGCACCAGTGCAGTTTATCGAGGATGGCAAGACGCACCAGGTCGCACCGGGGCGCACCGGTGCAGTTTATCGAGGACGCTATTATAGACCGTTTACAGCAGAGTTATCTGGGCGCCGCCATCTTAGCGCACGTGACCTTGCGCGCCACTGCTTGCCTCCCCTCCTCTTTCGGCTGCCTGTTGGCGCGGCGCACGTAGTACGGCGGTGCAACCCAGAGACGCTTTCCCCGATTTTAAACTTTTTGCAATGAATTCCGGATGGAAGGATGACACGAGGCTTTGGCCGAAGCTTCAACGGTCAGGTGAGTGCATTTGCTTGATTTAGAGTGATATTTCTGTCCTCGGGCGTCCCACATGATCGGCCCCACTATGCTCGAGTTACTATATATTCGGCCTTTTTTTCCCCTCTTCTTTTGTTGCGCATACGTTACGTTGTGGGTACATTCATAATGTAATATCGTAAGATCGTGATTCCTTGCTTTTTATCGCAAGAGTTGCGGTACAACTACCTGAGAAAGATATGCATGTAAGGGCTGTTATGTTGTCGAAGTAACATACTTTTATTGTTGATTTCAGATGTATACAATCACATGATCAACGAGCTAGACGGAGACGGAAAGCCTGCGCTGAACTACAGATAATAGGCAAAGGGAACGAAGCTGTTTGACAGCGGCCATGTCGGTGTAGTACTGTGCCAGTGCAGCGATGGTGTATGAATTTTAAAGGCTGACATCAGGTCGACACAAACTGTGAGCAGAACGCGTAGTACAGAGACTCGCTTCAGGCCCACTTTGGCGGCAACATGCACATGTAAGGGTTTGAGCAGCAGGTGCAGTCATATTTGTACACTGCTGATCAAGGTTGTAGAGGCGACAAACACGGGTCTCACGAGTGCTTCGTGCACTGACAAGGCATGTACATGGAACCATTCAACTGCAAGGAACGTGACCCCTGCAACAAGGGGGTGCAAGGGGTGCAACAAGTTTATTCTCACAAGCAGCAGCCAATGGCTACAGCGGAGTTTGGGGCTCATATAGAAATGCTGCGCCACTTTGAGGGCTGCATTACTTACCCTCGCTGACTTTCCTGTTTGAAATCCTTCCTCTGAAGATTTGATACCTACCGCTGTCGAATCAACTTGTTTTGCTCTCTTTGTGAAAACCCGTGCATTGCAAAAGGCCTCGAACGCGGGCAGTGTTTGTATAGCGACGGCCCGTGAATTAAAAAAAAACAGCTTCGTCCCACACGATCAGATCTCTGTCACAGTTTCTACACTCAATCACGGTCTAGTCTTCCCTCTGCTTTTTCAGATTTTGACAGAACTGTAGCACAGCGGGAAAAAAGGTCGGAAGCACTCACATAGGCAAAGAAACTCGCAAAAGGCAAGCAATGGCGTGGCACCATCTATTAGCGCCCGAAGCAACTGGCTACTGTAAACGGTCTATATTAAGCGCAAGCGTCAGAACCAGTGGTATAGCCAGAAAAATATTTCGAGACGGGTTCTATTAGGGACTTAATGTGGGAGAGGAGGATTTCCCCCTCATTTCCCACTCCCAAATGCACTACCAAAGGTATGATCTAGGTGTGGGTGCGGGTGGAACCCCCCATTAGGGGTGGGTGGGAGTGGAACCCCCCATGGCTAGGCTAGTGTTCCAAACAAAATACAGAGATGAGACGACATCGAGCTCCAAATCCCCGTCTCTACACACAGAGCGAAGCATGCTTTTCTTTTTAACCTCTGTCTGTATTAAGATGATTTTCAATTTGGAGATGTTGTATTCACTGACTACTGACATCCTGAGGAATTTTATGTCGTCTCCTGACATGAGGTGTACGTATAAACATACCTCGGCAAACCTCAGTCATGCTCAGTGTGGCAAACGGGCAGAGCATGAGTGAGCATATGGAGAAGGGATTGGTGTTGGGCCTGTAAGAAGTTGAAAAACCAGCGGAAAAAAAAATGCAGACACAGGAGGAGAAGAGAGAAACACATGCTGGTTTCGTGTTTGATTCCTCCCAGTGTGTGTTTGTCACCTCTCCTCCTGTGCCTGCGTTTTTGAACCTCTTAGCATATGGTGGGCTGAGCAGGGACTGAGCGAGCGCACGGGAAGCTGAACAGAGAGTGAGTGAGTAGGAGTGAGCAAGCAGAGAGATGTAGTGAGCGGTAACGAAAGTCTCTGGACTACCACGGATACCGCGATACAACGAAAGTCTCTGGACTACCACGGATACCGCGATACAACGAAAGTCTCTGGATACCACGGGTGCTATGTACATCAGCAAGACAAGTACCACTAAGTTGGTCTCCCCACTATCATCCTAATCACCATGATACCCCATTGTCATTCTTGATATTCTGAACAGTTACAATAGAAGAACAACATTGGCGGAGGCGCCTGCAACTGCTACACGGTGAAACGTGGCATGCCTAACAAAATTCACACTCATGAACATCCTCATTCATCCTCAATATGATAAATGAGTTTAGCATAAGTGAGCAAATGGAGAGCTGGGCGTGGAGTGAGTGAGCAGGAGTAACAAGTGCCAACCTCTGCATGTAACCCTTGCATTTCTATACTGTATCAAAGAAAACAATTGGTTCCAACGTGTGTGTTCAAATTAGAGTTGGTGAAGCAATACTGAAGGATGTTTATTAAAAGTTCATATGTAGAAACAACTTTTTCTGAACAATTTATTTTATTTGTTGATTTATTTATTTTACCACAGGCCTCCATCGTTTGTGTGCAGCCTTACCTGTGCCAAGACTCGGTGAAGTTATTCGTGCGTGGCCCTCTGTTTCTATGCTGGTTCCAGCTGCGGATGGGATAGGCGCCACTCACCCATGTCCGCTCAAAATACACTATGAACTGCTGAACCGGGTCCAGCTGTGGCACATCCTGTTGCAGCACTTGCCAGGTCAACTGAACATCCCTGTCACTAGGCTTGACTGACAGAAATGCCAGACTGACACACTTTCGGATGAAGGAGCGGAAGTGGCGCTCCTGCCTGTATAGCTGTGTTAGCCCAGGTGCTGCACCTGGCGCCAAATACACTGCCCGAAATGGAAATGACATCCACGATGTTGGGCAGGGTGGAAGACAGCCTGTATCAATGCCCGTTCGTAGTCGCTGCGCACGTACACAAGCAAAGAGAACTCATACCCCCTCCGGTGTGCCATCTCTACAAACTAGAGTCACTAAATAAGCTACGCTTCAGAGTATCGACACTGAGCCGCCATGTTGTTTCGGATGACCTCCAGCGCCATCCATTTAGCGCTCTTCGAAGTGTTGTCTTCTTCCACTGCTGAACTTCACTTTCATCTATTTCTACTGCCAAAATAGAGGTGGGGCTGGAGGTCATCCGAAACAACATGGCGGCTCTTTGTGCCCCAGTGTCGATACTCTGAAGCGTAGCTTATTTAGTGACTCTACTACAAACAGTGCGAAAGCTGTTTGGTAGGTCTGGTATGACCTGCCCTTCAGAAAGAAGTACGCCACAATTACGTGAACACAGGATACTTGAATGCTGAGGGTGGCTATCAGCATGAAGAGGGCTGGACAGGCAAAGAATGTGCCGTCCACAAACATTTCTCGTGCCCGTGATAGCAACTTCATATGGTTTCGTGTAGCGGAACACATGGCAGTCTGCCCGTTCAACATTTCCTTGAAAAGGAAGAACCTTTTCCCGTTAAGCGTTCTTTCGTAGTGTTCAGACAGTTCTATTTCTGCTGCAGTTTGAGGAGCTGGGCGTTGATGAAGACACCGCTGCCTGTACATCATTCCCTTCACGGTCTGGAAGGATGGTAGTGCCTCCATCACTTCGCCATCTACCTACAATGACAAAAAAGGAAATATCAGTGATGGCCAGATAATTTCCGATTACTTCGTGAGGGTATTGATAATGATAACTGATAATGAATTCATCCACCTATCTCAATTCAGTTAATAAGCAACCACAACATGCACTAAATTGGAAATTTTGTTCACTGTTGTACACCATATTTAAGGATGTAATACAATGCATAGTCCCATGGATAAAGCTTTTCGTCTAACCTGTCTTCGATGTGATGATAGTTGCAGGTGGGCTGTAGCTAAAGGTTGGGGTTCTCAGAGTGTATATTTAGGATGATTTGGGGGGAAACGGTGTCTGTTTCTTGGGTGACTGCTTTTTTGTTTTTCCTTCAGTTTTTCTTTATTTTTATAAATCAGGGTTTCTCAACACTTACTGAGTTGGTAGCTGATGTGCAGAGACAACCAGATAAAAACAGTCAAACAGACAAACAGTTAGGCATACTTGGAAAACAAATGAGACTTGCTGCCTTGATGAAACAGCATTCACTTTTCTGAGCCAGTGTTTCTCGGGTAAAATTCTGTTCTTCTTAATTTTCATTACATTAAAATTAAATTAAATCATAATTTGTTTCTCAATTTAGTTTTCAATGCTTTTCAAATCATGGTCAGTTTATCCAGAAACCCCGAACCATAGTTATGGTGCACCGTCAACTTGTACAAGGAATGTAATTGGTCTTGGTTGAATGATACGTTCTGTGCACCATCCTGTTGGTACAACTGAGCATCCTAAACGCAGCTGCATTGCGCCATGTTTCTTTGACTGATGAAATGTTGAACGCAGTATCTCACGTGTGTATCATAAGGTACACCTTTTACTTTGGTTCCTTGACTTTTTTAAAGGAAGTAACGGAAAACTACTTTTGTGGGTGTGTGTTAGCACCATGAAGCAACTGTGGCTATGAGTGGCGTACAGATGTGGACAGATGGAGAGAGGACAGCAGGAATGAGTGGGGGAAAGGAGGGTTAGTGTGCGTCTTGGGCTGACTTGATGGGGTGCTGTGCTGACATTCCTCTGGACAGCTAGTCCTCAGGAAACCCCAGGGAAAACCTCAGACAGCACAGCCAGTGGTAGGATGTGAATCCACCACCTCAGAGTCTTTTCGGGACCTTGGCTAACAACATCAAGCGAGACGCCTTAACCCGCTCGGCCATGCTCATGGTCTCCCGTTCGCATTAGAGTTCGGATCCCGGGATTCCGCCGTCCCGGGATCCCGGACAATTTTTCCGTCCCGAATCCCGGGAATATTTGTGGTGCCAAATATATGTTAAAATTGCAGACGACACGAACGAGAGAGATTCAATTACGCGGGTCAATCGCCTTCACCATCGAGGTTTCCGCCCATGATATGTTTCCCCTGTTCGCAAATAAATCATCCCCCTCTTCCGTCTACGAAAAGGCACCAGCGCGGCGCGAGAGCTCGCGCTAGTCTACTGCGGGTTGCTGCTTTTGCTAGAGCCTGACGTGGGGTTCCCTCTTTCTTGAGCTGGCGGAAACACTCGAAGTGGCGTCCGATCGTTTCAAGGGCGAAAGGCAGGCATTCCACCGTGCTCGCAGTGTCAAGACGGTCCGTACCCTAGGTGGTTCGTAACAATGTCCACCGTGCTCTTTTCCGAAGTGCTTGCTAAATGCAATGACAGTAGCAGTGCGTGGTACTACTACTTGCGTGCAGCGGACGGGCAGTCGGCGAAATGTAAGAGGAGTGGAAAGGTGCTAAAGACTCTTGGCGCCTCAACGAAAGGTCTTCACACGCATTTGCTACAGCATAGCATAAACCTTCGAGTGAGATCTGCGACAGAGGATGCTACAGAAGTCGTTTTGTCGTCGTCGAAACTGCACAAACAGTCGCCACCACAAACACTTGACTCGTTCCTCGTGAGCGGTAAGGCTACGGTTGAACACAGGCTAGCACGCATGGCCGACATGTGTACAATGTCGTTTCGTGTAATCGCTTCGTCTGAGGACATTCGTGATGGAATGGTCGCTCTGGGGCTTAAGTCTCCTAGAACCGAAAAGACGGCGCGGCAGTACACAATGAACTTTCACGCTCAAATACAAGCAGTGTACAAGCAGTGTGCAAGCAGGACCTGGAGGAGCTTGCTGGAGGACGGAAACTTGCTCTAACATTAGACGAGTGGACGTCGACCAGGAATCGTAGGTACCTGAACATCAATGTTCACACTGCTGATGCGAAGTTTAGGAGCGGTGTCAGCACTTGGAATTTGGGACTTGTGAGGATTTAGTGCGCGATGCCGGCAGAACAGTGCGTGGACGCCATCAGTAATAGGCTACTGGATTTCGGCTTACAGCTTGACAGCGATGTCGTCGGGCTTACGACTGATGGAGCATCCGTAATGGTTAAAGTGGGAAAACTTTTGCAGTCATTGCAGCATCAGCTATGTCTGGCCCATGGACTACATTTAGCGGTCACGGACACCTTGTACGCATTGCCAAAGAACAAGTCCGTCTCTGTAGACGAAGAAGACGAAGTCGGCGGTTCCGATTCTGAACCCTGTGACAGTGAGAGCGATGGGATGATTGTCACAGATGACGTAGTTAATGATCAGCCACTTACCCTTAAAGAGGGTTCCAGCCGAGACATAATTGCTAAGGTTCATGCTGAGGTCCTTCGTTTCAAGAGGTGCCCGAAGAACAACGACATTTTACAAGCTCACGTAATTCGAGATCACGGCAAAGAACAGGGGTTGCTCCTGGACTGCAAGACAAGGTGGGACTGCAAGACAAGGTGGAACTCCCTTGTTGCGATGCTTGAGCGCTTCTTGAAGGTATGAGACAGCATCAGGAAAGCACTAATTGATATAGGATCACGAAGTGAACTTTCCGATTCAGACGTCGCAGCGATAGCCAACGTAGTCGCATGCCTGAAGCGTGTACAGTTGGCTGTGGAGGCGCTTTGTCGTCGCGACTCAAACCTCTTATCCGCAGACGCGACAATAAAGTTTGTCTTGGAATGTCGGAGCGATCAGGATGGATCATTTGCAAACCAATTGATGGTTAACATACGGGAACGCCTATGCCAACGACGTACGATGGTCTCAACGGTTCTCCAGATATTGCAGGACCCTAATTACGACTATCACGTCGACTATCTCCTCAACACTTCTTTCAAGACGGTCTCGTCTGACGCCCTCCACGTATTCATTGCAAGGATGATAGAGCGCAACGAATGTAGCGATCACGAAAGTACACCACTACACTCTGCCTCTCTTGTCGAGCATGCGACAGCTGACTCTCCCAAGACACCCGTTGAGGCAGTTCCAGACACTCATGACCTCAAGAAGAGGTTAAATGACGCGATAATGACGGCCTCAACGTCGAGAGAACGCAGTAGAATTTCTCCCAATCCTTCTAGAGTCGCATCTCTCTTGCGAAAGGAAATCGGACTATTTCGGCATGATGGTGGAAGAGGATCTCTACTTGAAGAAGCACAGGTCTACCTGCGATCAATTGTCCCAACTAGTGTTGAATCAGAGAATTTTCAGCCCTGCAGGGAACCTATGCACGAAGGTGCGATCTCGCCTCGATGATAGTACTCTGGATGCACTGTGTTTCTTAAGATCGTTCTTCCAGCAACGAGGTAGTGTTTGTACGTGAACTCGGCAGAAGGTGCTCATGCGTGAGAGTTAGTGAATACTTTCAGAGCTTTGTTTGTTGATTGCTTTCTTTACAATAAAAACGCTGCAAGGTTCATATATTTTCGATGTTTTAACATGAGACGGTGTCAGCTAAGCTGAGCCCGTAGGGCTCGGCTTGGCTGACATTATAAACTTCCTTGCCCAAAATCCCGATCCCGTCCTGGGATCCCGGGATTTAGATTTCAAGATCCCGAAATCCCGGGATTGCGAAAAGGCCTCGGGATTCCGAACTCTAGTTGGCATGTGTACATGTTAATCACTGCTACCAGTCCCCTTCTTTTGTGGAATCAGACCTGTCTGTGCTCCCGTGCCTTGTGTACTATGTGCATGTACATACTATGTTTTGGCTTATGAAATGCTGCAGTATTTTGTTGATGATTGACAGTGAAGACAATGAGCTGGAATTTTATGGGAAAAAAGGACTATAGCTATAATGTTAAAGCTCAGCTACGCCGATTTTCGACTGTTACAGAACGGAACGGTACTCACACGACGTGTTCATTAGGGAACACTGATTATGTGTGCGAAATAGTTACCCCAAACTCTTCGCGGTTTTTGAGAAAAGTGAATTTTTAGTTTCACCACGATTCCGCCTTGAGGCTCGCAAACCCTGGGTGGACGTCACACTCGAGGTCCGGGATGTTTTGGCTTGGCATGACATTTGGCTTGGCTTCTTCCGCCGAGCCGTGATGTCTGCTCCGGAGACCGAAACAGTGATGTAACAGTGATGTGGGATTCGTGAGCAATTATATTTCTGTGGCTTTATTGAACCAACGAGGAACGCAATTTTAGCTTCCTTCGATTTTGCCGCCCAGTTGAGAACATAAAAGGAAATTGCGATTCGACGCCAGACGTCTGCTGTGTATTTGTTCCCACGGAGAAATGAATATTTCGGTTCCGACAAATGCGTGTCAAGGCTATAGATGCAAGTGCCTTTCACGACCTTCACCTTGGAGAGTGACTTACCGGTGTACCTATTGTGAGCACGCTATCCCTGTGAATATTTCTATACAGAGCGAAATGTCTTGCTCTGACCTTGCTGGTTTTAAGATCCAAAGGAGACATCTCCTTGCGTCTGAGAGCACCGTGGGCGAACAAAACAACGATAGAACAAGAAGGTTTAGGCTTCTACTAGTGACAGGCAGTGCTATCACCTTTCCTCCTCGTTTTCCCATCGCAGTCAGTGGCTGGGTGAAAGCATTTGCTTGGCCGTCAGCACAAACGTCTTCCTCTGGCGCATTTCGTGTTTCGTGCTGCGAACTGAAAATGCGTGAGTGTTTCGCTCCCGGCTGCAAGAACAATTCGGCATGCAATTCGGACGTCTCGTTCCACAAGTTTCCGCAAGACGAAAGGAGAAGCTTGTGGATTGCAGCGATCGGTTATAGCTCCGATTGGGTGCCACCATCGAGAGCAACGATTTGCTCCGATCATTTCGCCCCTGAATGCTACGGAAGCAACGCGGAACTAGAAGCGCAATTTGGAGTCTCCAGACGAAGGTATCTCAACCGGGATGCTGTGCCGACGATATCTGCAGCTGCAAATTGCGGAGCCAGGAAAAGACAGCGCATGGAGGTAAGTCGAAGTCACAGTAATGTTACCTTGCACTCATGCTGTGCAAATGCCATCGCATTGATAGAGAAGAAGAAATGTGTCAGTCTCTGCTTTACTTTATAGACTCGTCTTGATTACCGAAGCAATGATAATCCATTTGTTCAATGGTTACAGACACAAGCTGAAGGTGGGAGTGAAGCTGGAATGCCTCCTTTGCAGAAAGAAAGTGACGTTCAGACCACAACAGGTATATTTGGATGTTATAACCGGTTTAGTGCCTCTCACATTTGTTAAATGACTGTGCAGGCACCCTGGCACCGATGGAAAATTTGCCATCCACATCTGAAATTCGTCCTCCTGTACTTCACCCTGGAGAGTACTGCCACCACTGTGGTCAGCTGCTCCCTCCAAGTTTGTCTACTTTGCCTTACAAGCCAGTGACACCTGCAGCTGGCACTTCAGATGTTTCAATTGCTAGTGAATCAGGTGGGTTGCATCACTTGTGTTGCACTCTTGTTATTTGTATACCCATGCTGTTTCTCAGTAGCTAGAGCAACCATACTTTTACTCGCAGATCCTGAGGATGCCACAGATCCCTCACACATTCTACGATCATCAACTCCCGTTGTGGAGGATGTAGTGCCTATCAGTGAATGCTTCATTGAAGAAGTGCTGGAAAGGTAGATTACCTGTCTGTTTTTTTTTCCTATAAATAGTGTTGTATTTCATGGCACCTAACAAAGGGAAGCATTGTTCTGTTACTGTTGTTGCAAGTGTATGCTGGTGGTAAGGTGTTCCATGTTGAGTATCCTCCATCTTTGTTCACATATATTTGGCAGAGAATCCTTATGCCTTATGCTTCGTAACTTATTAAGCTTGACTTAGCATGCTTTAAGAGGCTGGTTGACCAAACATCAGCACAAATATCTTGAACCCGTCATGTGCATTCTCCTTGTCAAGGCCACTGCCTCACCAGTAATGCTTTTTATTGTCAAGAACTGCGTTGGTGGATTTGTGTTGCTGAGCTATTGCATTCAGCTTGAATATATCTTTGTTGACTATGCAACGGTTTTCTATTGGCAGTGCTGAACATCCATCACAAGTCATGGAAGAAAGGGAGTCGCTCTGGGATGATGAACCCTCATCTTCTGATGAAAATTCAGAAGGTGATGAATGGTAAGCTATATTTCAGCTAATCATTGCATTGCTTCCACACTGTTTACGAAAAGCGGCCGGAGTGCCATTCACGCATGGTGACACACAAAAAAAAGTCGAAATTGCAAAGTCATTCCGGTCTTACAAGTAAATTCCAGATTGAGCACAAAAACTGTTCAGGCAACTGTAAGAGGCAGAGGAAAAATTTGTGTACTACAAATGGCATTACAGACAGTATAATAATTTGTTGCTGAAAATAATGATAGAGACCCCACTGTGAAATAAATCATGCTGACAAGCACAATATTACACTGTTCAGCACTGTATTGAAGAAAAAGAACTAAATATGGCACTTATGGAGGAACTGGGGTGTTATTTGCAACACTTTTCAATGAAGATACCTCACACTTTTGATGGGTGTTGTGTCTGAATAGCCACTAATGCAGTAATACGCATTTATGGGCACAATCACACCAGTTCAGCTTGTTTCCCATTACGTAATTCAGGCTCATCTGTTCAGAAGGCTCAAATGGAGTAGTGGCTCTAGTTATGGAACAGACATCATCGCCCATGAAGTGTCCATCAAAGCTGTGTTTCCCATTTTGCTTCCCAGTGTTCTAATTAATTGCGTACAGTGAGATGAGCATGATGTTCCACTACATCTTCAGATGTACATGTATCATGTGCTCTTATTTTTCTTTGTGAACAGTGTGGACCCCAATGATGAATCGTATCGTCCTGAACTGTGCAGCGAAGGCGATTGGTGAGTTATTTCTGAACTTTTAGTTGTTGTACATGTGCAATATTGCAATTCTTTTAAGAGGCTGAACTTTAACATATAGCAAATTTTCAGCGATGTCAGTATACTGGAGGAGCCGCAAGTGGGCACTGCACAAGAGCCCAAGTATATTGTGTTCGAATCGTGCCTCAAGCAGCTTCTCCAGCGGTGCCCGCAGTGTCTGACCCCAGACTGCAATGTGCAACTCTTCTGCGTTGGGACAATGGTAAAGGCCACCATCATCTGTCCCAAATCGCACATAACAAAATGGTCAAGTCAGCCAACACACCACGGGAAGCCACTGGGGAACATCTTACTGTGCAGCGCCATACTGTTTTCTGGAAGCAGCCCAACGCAGACACTGCGGCTACTCAGCTTCCTTGGTGTCCAGACAGTGAAGGCCACACAGTACTTCAAGTTCCAGAGGCTCTACATGTTTCCTGCTGTCACTGAGGTGCGTAATTCTTGTACAGTGTGGTAAAAGGAATCGATGGTGATACCATTGCTTATTCTTGATAGGTGTGGAACAATGAGCGGCAACTGCTGTTGCAGCGGCTCAAGGACAAAGAACTGTGCCTTGCTGGAGATGGCCGTGCGGACTCACCAGGCCACTCAGCAGATTTCGGCACATATTCCCTGATGGAGACCGGAATAAACCGCATCATCCATATGGAGCTGGTGAAGGTAATTCTATACTTTTTCACGCAACATGATCCTCCTAAAACAATTGATTTTTAGCCAAAATAGCATATTAAATAGATATGCCAAAATAACATAACGTAGGAAACAAATTTTATATGCACCACAAAGTGTAACCTCGTTAATATTTACCCGCTTAAATGGCGGTTCTGCTTTAGAAGTGCTTGTGCAGATTCCCCAAAAGCAGAAAGTACACAATTAAAAATGTCCTTCACTATGTACTGCAGGCAGTCAGTTCTGAATAATATAGTTATGTATCGCAATGATCTGAAAAGGGGAACATAACCTTTCCTTGTACTTACGCAAAGTTGTATAAAAATGTTTCCACTCAGTGGGGTGAGAGAGGGATATCGTACTGGACTATGTTTCGCCTAGAGTGTAGTGTGCCATGAAGACCGTTTTGAAGTGTGTATGTGGTGCAAGAGAGTGTTTCCAGATTCTTGGCACTATCGACTAGTAACCACAATATAGCAGATTATATTTATTGCAGCATATATTTGTGGCATGGCAAAATATCTAGAGATTCTGCCTAACATAGATATTAACTCAATGACTCCCAATTGGTAGCTCCCAATCTCATACAAATCTTTTTTTAGTTCTTTCCAACTTTCTGTCTTTGCTTGATAATTGTGATCACTGTTTAACCCCGCGGTTGTCCAGACCCTACTTTCCCCACATAAATTGCAGCATAATGTGTCCACGTATAGATTTGTGTATATTTGCGTTATACAAATAAAAAGGTGCATGAAACTTGTATTAATTACCAATAGCAACTATAACTCCAAGTTTCATTTTCTTTTGACAGTGCTGCAGTGGCAATGTTTTACAGTTGTAATAACCTGAAGTCTTGCTTTTGTTGTTTCAGTCTACTGAAGTGTCCTCCAGCAACAAAATGGAGAAGGAGGGACTGGAGCGGGCACTAAATGCACTTGCAGATGAAGGCATGAAGGTGAAGACCTTGATCACCGACAGGCACACGGAAATCAAGGCCTTCATGAAGACGTCACATCCAGACGTGCAGCACCGTTTCGATGTGTGGCATGTAGCAAAAGGTACCACTATTATGCTACTTCTCACTGGTGTATCACATTTTGTACCATCCACTGGGAGTTATTCCATGTTTCTTTATGTACATCCAGGTATCCGAAAAAAGATCATTGCTGCATCTCACTCAAAGCAGCACCAGGTTCTTCAAAAGTGGTCACCAACCATAATCAATCACCTGTACTGGTGTGCACGAACGAGCGATGACGATGGCGAGCTAGTTCTGGCAAAGTGGCAGACTATCCTCCGCCATGTCATTGACGTTCATGAACACCCAGGCAGCCTACATGAAAGGTGCGCACACGGGGACATTGGTGAAAGGCTTTGGCTGCACGAAGGTACGAGGTGAAGCTTCTTGTTGGATACGATGTACAACGGTACTCAATTTTCTGATTCGATACAACAGGAACAGAGACTTTCAAAAGGTTGGAGAAAGTTATTGCATCTCCCTACCTTCTCAAAGACGTCCCAAAGCTTTCACCACATAAGCAAACATTTGGACTGGAGGCCTTCCACTCGGTCATCATCCACTTTGCGCCAAAGGCATCGAAGTTCTCGATTGATGGCATGTGTACTCGGTAAGCATAATTAACTTTCGTTCTTGTGATGATAGTTCTGCGCTCCTTAAACTGGTAAAAGATGACTTCACAAATGAAGGCAATTAAGGATTGCTACCCTCTGGAGTGACTGCTCTTGTACAATACTGCATACAATATTTGTGCACTAAAACATTTACCCCACCCAATGTGGTTGTACAAAATTCGAGAAATGCACAGCAGCAAAGTAGTGATTTTTAAGTATGTAAGTTCATAAAGTTTTATCGTTTCCGTGTAATGCATTCCTGCCTGTTTGAATCGTGTCATATAAAAGTTGAGATAGCAGAAAAAAAGGAAAAAAAAGAGCAGCTTTGTCTGGCATGACAAAATTAATAGACGAATACAGCATGAGAGAACTGATGTATTGGCATCTGGGGCAGATGAAGGTTGTAGTGCAGATGCGCTTCCTGCCTTCAACCTGCCTTCCTGGTGAATCTGCCTGCATTCAACAATTTCTTCCTACTTGTGATCATCATTATTGTCAACAAAGACAAAGTTGTAACACACATCAGACCACACCGAGCGAAGTGGGGTTACATCCTACCTATTGAGACGGGCTTATTGTCTGTGAAATTATCGAAAGTTACATCTTAATATTGCTTTTTGACATAGGAAATGAAAAAGAATACCTGTTTTTTACATTGTGCCTTTTCCTGCACTGTAATGCTGTTACTGTTGCAAAGATCATTTATGTTTGCAAAATGTGCTATAGGTACAAGTCTGGTACCTTACACATTTCAGCAGGGAATGGTAACACTCATGTGTCACACCTTTTAGTTTCGCTAGCCTAAAAAGCTACCAGTTTTCTATGTTTGTAAGCAGAATTGCTGGCAAGGTTCATAGAACAAGGAATTGCATGTGCAGCAGTGAGAGGAGTGCATGTGCAGCAGTGAGAGGAGTATTAAAATAGTGCAAATTTCTCAATGTATCATAACTTGAAACCTAGCTTTATCTCAAGGATGTAGCTTATATGATGAGTAAGTCATTGACGGAAGGATTTATTTTTATAATCATAACATTGAAGCCAAGTGGAAGAACAAGGTGCATCAACAAGGAACAAGTACAGGGGCATTAGCCAAGCAGGATGCCCCTTAGTAGCTGGGACTGCAGCGGAACATCTAAATTGAAAAAGAAGAAAATATTATATCATAAGGCGCACAATATCAGGAGGTATACAGACCAATGAACCCTCGATAAGATGGTGATGGAAATGTGCACCGTATTTTGGAAACACAGCATCCAGGAATCTTTTTGCGCCTTCCTCGTCCAAGGCGACCCCACATCCAAAATGTAAAGTTGGAATATGCTGTGAAGCGTAGCTTACTATAAGCAGTAATGTTGCTTGTATAAAATATAGGGTTGTGCTCTGTTTTGCGAGTGGTACCAGTACCTGTTATTATCAGTGCAGCACTCCATGTACGATGGTGTGTAATAAGTGATATACCTCATGTGAACCTCCAGCAGTTCTGGATGCAGACATAACGGATGGAAAAGAGGGTGCAACGTTAAGCAACTTACACCAGCGTCGCTGCACGCATTTCGCATTTTCTCTATCTCACTGCAGCACATATACTCATCTGGGTTCGCGGGGTTGCAGCAGCCGCAGTGGCACCTGTAAACGTGTCGCGAATGCTTTGCAGATAAAAGCATAAGAAATTATACCTGACAGCACTTGAACATACCTGAAAGCGGTGCGCAGTTCATCCTCTGAAGGAGGAGGATCAGTATCTGGTGAGGCAGGTAGGTGCTGCTGGTTCGCGATCGGTCTGGGGTCCATGTGGAATGGACCATCTTCGGGATCGTCGTCTAAGAACCACGCACTTTCGAAATCGTCCTCGACAGTTTCTTCACTTGATGAACCATCCGTATATTGTTCTGGCGTAACAGCTCCTTCCATATCGCGCCTCGCATCGCTACTTTCGAAACGTCGCATTGCGCTGACTTACGCAACCAGTGTGCGGTATGGGAATTTTGCGATTTTCGCGATGCTTATGTTATTGGCGTACAGTTTTATTTATACATGGTCGCAAATTTCATGTGTTTGGTGGTGTCTGTACACGAAACGATGCCAGTGTAAATATTTCCACCGGCGCCCCATTGCAATAATGTATTTTAATTCTTTGCTAACGGGTCGCGAACTGCCTCATGACAGCGGACTGCCTCCAATAACTAAGTTTTTTGGGTAGGGCAACAATACTGAGTTTTAGTATATCGTACGCTATCGTCTTTACGCACGTAAAGAACAGTGTTGGTGGTTCTGCGGACGTATACACGCAAGACACAAGCAGTGCTTTGCGCATTGCGCAAATAATCCACCACGCAATCGCATACGTACGCAAACGCGACCGTACATACTAAAACTCACTATTAATAATTACACGTGCTAAACATATTCTGCGCATTAGGGGTGCGCCACCGCGCATTGTTCGAGATGTCTCATACACTGAGCTAGGCATATATGCTTGCTAAACTCGATTTTGGTAAATTTCTTCTCCCTTTTTCTCTACTTATATTTTGTATTCTTTTCGTTGTGCTTGCGATGAAGTTGTGGTTGACACTCGCCAGTGCATTACACACATTAGCATAGGAAAAACAGGATATGATGCAGAAAAATTAACTTGTATTGGTTAGTTGTGCAACGTCCTGGGATGACAGAATTTCTCTCAAAGTAATAGCAGCGTGTTTTCTTTTTGTTTCACTTTTCTTTGCTCTAGGACAAAGTTGGCAGCTCTCCACTTCAATCACAACGCGGACAGGGAGATTGCTGAGTACATTCTAAAGTTTTCCAAAGCGCGGAAAACTTGGGCAGTTGCTGGGGTCAGAACCAAGCCCACTTTTGGTAAGTACAACATTATGCATAAGATTGTAGTGGATGAACCTGTTTAGTAATGTCACAGAAAGAAAGATAGTATTGGTAACAGGGAATTGTTTCTATGTATTCAATTCTCCAATTCCAATTTGTAACTTCAGAGTATGTCACAAAGCTCATCGACTGCGTGCTGGACCTCTGCGAACAATGGCCAAGCTATGCCTCTGCTGCTGCTGCTTCAGCTCCTACGAGCTACGAAACTCTGTGCAGCAGGGCAGGTCCGAGGCCTCCGCTTCAGGAAGCCTTGGATGCCCACAAGGAAAGGTTCTCCCACTGAGAGCACACAGCCTTAGCAGAACCTACAAGTAGCGTCAAGTCTGCATACTTCAGAAGGTTACTCACGTACCTCTGTTGTGTCAAAAGGAATATTTTTTGCGGTGGAAAGTGAGTACAAAGCAGTAAGTGTGCAATAAGTTTGTCAAGCTGAACTATGTACAATTTTTTTTTATTTAAGATGAGTGTCAGGCAATCGTACTTCACAGGACACTTGTTAATCTGACATTCTTGCTCTGCGATCATTTTGCTTGGGAATCAGTTCCTCACAATGTAAATCTGCCTTGTTCATATGACAATTCACTTGTCCAGCAGTGTACAGACTTTTCGTACAAACAAGCTGATCACATGTATTGTGTACTTGATAATGTGGCTGCCAGTCCCTCACCCGGTAATACTCTGGACTTGCAAATGCCTTCCTGTCTTTTCTAATTACATATTGAAGTTCGATGTACATTTTAAGGAAGATCCATAATTCTTTTTGTCACAACTATGCTCACAAACAATAGCCCTAGCTGCACGGACTCACTTGTGCTATGTTGAGCTGCAGTTTCGCCAAAGCGGCAGCAAAGGGTCAAAGTAGGGGGGGGATAGACACCCTCCCCCTCGCTCAAGCGCTCAGGAAATGTGATCACGACTGGCAGGTAATGCTCGTTTTGCCTGGTAAATGTGCACGGATTGGCAAATTATTTTTATGTGCCACCTCCGATAACCCCTCCCCCCCATAGAGGTCCACCTCCCCGAAAAAAATTTCCGGCTATGCTTCTACCTACCTCCTTAATCACATGAACTCCTAAATGTAATTTACCAATGTCTCCTCTTTTACTGAGTAATGGTGCAGCCTGTTTTGTGCATCAGGATTTTGTCCACACTGAAGAAGGCCTCCATATATGCGCTGTATGACACTGATGATACTGATACAATACATATAAGTCTTGAAATTTATGTCCATTACCTGTGATATCATGTGTGGTATGGTTAATGAAGTCCCACTGTATTCATGCAGCATAACAGCATAACAAAGTAGCTCCAAGTGCACCTTGTAAGCAGTGTCAATTTTACATGAATTTGTATATTCTTGAACATTACAAGTGGTCCAATTTGCAATACACTCTATACGTATGTAGGGGCGCTTATCTTGTTCAGTGCATGATGCAAATAGTTTAATGCAGTTCATTTTAGGCAAATGATAAGCGTGTCATGTAACATGCAAAAGTGTGACGAGCTATGAAACCTGAGGCTTTGGACCCTGCCAGATTTTCCCAGTGGACATTACCCATAGTAGAAATTCTCAAGCACATTCTTCACACATTTCTTGTTCTCTGTGCTACTGTCATTGCTAAAGCCTAAAAACAAAACTGAGCAACCCATGCAGAACAAAACAAATGGACAGAATTGAACGGTACCTCTGCAGAGTTTCAAGTGCGGAGAAGGAACAGCAATGACATGTAGACCCCGGATGCCAGACTAATCCCTTTCTTCTTTTTTTCCTGAGTACTAAAAGTGCCTTTCAATATAAGAGTATTGGGCCAAATTGGGAGATGGGTAAACCAGATGCATGGATTCTATTGTGCCTGGAAATGTCTATTTTGGCATTACTGCCTATTTTACCTTAATGCTGCAAATCACATTTTTATCCATGCTGTGTGTCTCCGTGTCATTTTACTAAAGGTTCCGTAAATGACTTTACTGTTTTTAATCGTGACACATTTATACGTGGAACATTGCCCAAAATAGCACTTTGATGACTGACTAGAGTTAACCTTGTAGCTGGAATCAGTATTGTGACGCACGTCCTTTTCAGAACCAGTTATCACTTCAGAAAAGTAATGGAATATTAGCTGGCAGTTTAATAATACACTGAAGATGATTAAAAATTGGCCACATTGGATCGACTATCTCAATGTGTGAAAATTCAATTGAGGAAGCACAAGAATAGCTGTAGTGTATATACCACTTTAGGATATCCTTTGAAACCCCGTAATATATATAAATCCATTTTTTGAAAAACAAAGGTATTACACAGGAGCAGAAAGCAGGGCGCATTATTATAGCTAGAAGTCAGAAAGAAAAAAAAGGAGGTGAAATGTTCATAAGTAAGCCATTTGTTTGCCTATCAGACAAGATAGATAAATTCCTCACGCAAAAGTGATAGGAGATAGGTGAAAGGAATCTCTGAGCATCACGGAGGAGTGTGACTACCTTTAAAATGAAATGATGTCCCAAATATAAACGTTTCGTTGACACTTCAGTGCCACGTTCATTTCAGTTTGTCCACCCTGTTATTTGTTTCCCTTGAACTCAGGGTTTTTTATTCGTTTCCACTGAATAGTAAGTTTTGCTTTTCATATTTAGCGTTTTCCCTGTTAAACTTAAACCGAAGGAGTAGTACTGTTAGAGGATACAGAATCTTAGAGAATAGAGTAATCTTAGTAGAGGTAATCTTACAGGCAAAAATGGGAGAAGTCTAGCACTCGCAAATGAATAAAATAAATATGTAAAGCGGTTACAACATTTATTTTACTAAAAAACAAACTTTCAGGACGGAGTCCGTCCTTCATCAGGTGCGATACATTGAACACTTGGTATAGAGATATTTATACTAATGTGCATCAGAGAAAGGGGACAACGAAGGTGGTGAGGAGGAAATACAAATTCTTGTTAGAGAGGACAGAGGGCTCAAAAAAGAAAATATAAAAGGAAGCGATGTACAGTCGGAGCGTCACAGGAGACCAAGGCCGTTGAGAGATCTCGGGTGAGCAAACATTGTAAAGAAGACCGCTGGAAGAAATATTACACTGCTGGGGTTTGAGAAAAGATAAACAATGGCAGCACTCGTGTTTAGCCTGCATTCTAACGTACAGAAACTGAGAACAGGCTATCGGTTCTTAGGAGTTTTGCAAAAGTGGTACATTCTTAAAATGGGTAAAAAAAAGGATAGAAAAAGTAGCAAGAACGAGTACTTACAGGCAATGTATTTTTTTTAAGGCATCAATTGCTCCGACTGAAAACAGTTTCGAGTAATGTTTGATAGTGTGGCGACCAAACAGGGCTGGCTGCACTGTGTGCTGACGATTGCATTTGTGTCAACAGAATTTCACGGCTCATCAGAATGACAATCATGAGGGTCATATGTCAAACTATTAGTAGAAGCATTCAAATGCAGTCAATAAACCTGCTACAGCTGTCTTCAGCACTGTATGGAACAAAGGTGATGTCTGTGCAAAAGGACTCTGCAAGTGCATGGCACTGAGCTCAACACATCTCTTACTGCAGGCTCCCCTCATTGCTGCAATTTGCTTTTGCCAGCCATGTCACATGCCACATGCCAAACAACGAATTAAATAATCGTTATCAGTCTCAGTACTTGGAACATTAAGAACGTCTATGGATCATTAAAAAATATGGGGTTTTCAAAAACCGTCCACTATACCGATGACGAAAAACATGACGATGACAAATTCTGCAACACCTGCAGAGAAGTTTTACCATGCAGCATTGTGTAGGTGTTACATATCCCACAGACTTGGGCTCATCCTTGATTGAAAAAAAGAATAAAAAGGACAGACACTTGTTTTTGTGCTTTTAGAACTGGCAATACCGAAAAAGTGAATTAATTTATAGTGCCTGTAGTGCCATTTTTATTGCCCAAATTGAATTTGTTATGCCTATGACATGTGCCAAAGACAGATTTTTTTTTGTTTTTACATTATTAGGGTCTAATGGTATACAATTGCCTGTGTTCGATGCTGGAGAGAGTGAACTTTCGTGATTGTTGTTGTAGTTAAAAGTGCTGTGTGATTTGTGAAGGGTGTAGTGCCTGGCTGTGCCTTCACAGTTCTACATAAGACCATATCATTGTGATCAATATTGCGAAGGGGCTTATTATTTCATTTCCCGCATTACCACCTGCAATGGGGTACAGTAACGGCCCTGGCGATGGAACTCCGCATTCATCATTCATCGTCTCGAAATAAAGTTGTTGTTGTTCCAAAAGAGAACATGATAAAGGTTACTTTCAAGAGCCGGACGAAAGCCAAACTGGAAGAAGCCCAATGTGATTTCTATGCTGTGTGTTGTGATTGCTTTCCAAGGAACGGTAATTCAGAATTGCGGGACAGTAGCTACATGAAAAATCTTACACCCATAGCTATATTGTATACTTGTGTCTTCATCCCATCACTCATTGTGTCACCTGTAGTGTTGTAACACGTATATGATAAAAATAAATTATGATAGTTGTATTTTTTTGCATATATTTGGTGCAGTGCATTGTTCTTGGCTACTATATGTCTTCTGTAGAAAATATAAATAAACAAATTCACCACTCAGCAACACTCTTGTCAACTGCACAGAACTACTTTGATTTTCATCAAAAGCCATGGGTAAGAGCTTGCAAAGCCGATGCTAAAGGTTCTTACAGGTTATAGAAGTTAATACATTACATCAGTATGTGATAGGTTTACATACGTGTTATCGTTCGTTTGGCTTACCTCCTGCTCCATGGAAACATAAATGATGCTCGTCAACACCAAGGGGTACAATAAGTGACCAACATAACTAAAGACACCAGCTGACTCTCACCAAAATTCATGATATTATGCTTTTCAATAAATGTTTATACACCGCATTGCTCCTTTCTTGCAAAGGCCCTTTTCTCCTTCATCCGCTGTAACTTGAAACTATTAGGTCTTCAGCATGACCAGTTTTACTGAGCATGCCATTATTTACATAGAGTGGTGTGGTTTTATATTTGCTTCTCTGGACAACTAAGGTCTGACTTCCCTATTTTGGTAAGGTTGCCTTTGCGGCACCGGGAGAATATTTTTACTCTGCAACAAAGCATATCATACAAGGCAGAGAACAGCGGAGGCATTTGCACCACGGTTACTGGTTTTGACGCAAAGGTTATATGTTCGCGCTGACAAATTTGGTCGCAAAACTGCCTTGAAGTGTTACTTGCTACGGGAAGTGTTGCCAGGCTGAACATTTGTAGTACAGCACACTGTGCATTTCCATATACTGGGTGTAAAGTGTGTCACTGCCCTTGATTACATCCGTGGCTCAGCAAACAGAATATCTGGTCTGAAAACTGACGCAAGAGCAGTTTTCAACGTCGTGGAACCCTATCTATTTGCGAAAGCATTGTGAATGAATTTATGTGGGTTGAGCCGTACGTACATCTAAGTAAACAAGCAAAACTTGATAAGGGCTCCCAATGAACATGGCACAACGCGCTAGTAGACTGTACACACCTTTTGTATAACTTTTACTTCCATATAACAGACACTGCAGTTCGAATGGTCACAATACACCCATACGTCGTTCATTGCCGCCTTGCAAGGATTCCGCAGAACGTATATATTTTTCATGGAATTTTGGTCTGGCAATCGCACGATTTGCACAATTACAATCTTCTTTCTTTGAAGAACAGTCCTCTACATGTAATATGCTCAAACGACCACCACTGCTCACGCAGTTTCTCAATCGCTCCCGTACTTGCACCAATTTGTAAAAGTAACAAGCCGGTTGAGGTGCGAACTTCTCGAGCGCATATTCACAATTTGGCGTCGAAAACGTTGTTGAGACGAATTCGCAGTTGTAGTAACACCGATTCCATCGTTCCACAGCTCTGTTGTGGTTGCCTCGCCGACAGCCATAACTGGATTTTCTCGCACACGCTGGAAGCCGGAGAAAGCCTCAGCTTTCGTCCAATCAGAAGCAGGACACTTCATCTACGTAGATGGAGCAGGTTTATCCCATCTACGTCACAAAAATGGCTGCGCCCATGGCTTGTTTCGATTTCTTTGATTAATTAATATGCGTAGTAGGAAGAGAAAATTGAGAAACGAAGATCATTTTCGGGGATAGTTTGATGTGCTCTTTCAGAATATCACAACCGTTTCAACACATCGGGAAATCGGCGTTGCTGACCTTTAATGCTACATACCCCTTGTTGATCCAAGGCAGCCATCTCCTGCATGTATAGAGCTCAGGAGCAGGAATATGCGGCTGGTTGCGCGCCCGCTGACGTAGGCATTCACGTAGGGCATCTTTTGTAAGTGATGTCTCGTTGGGGAAGTGGTTGTGCTCACCTTGAATTCCTAACGTCTGGAACTATTTTGACCTAAGAGTATATCCCTCATTCCCATGGTGTCACAAGTATAAAGTTGCAAAGTTTGCAAATCAGTATGACATAAGCTGCATGTGTATTGTTTGCACCTATGTCTTAAAAGGTGAATAAGACATATAAAAAGCATACCATATCTCTGTTCCAAACCCTCAATGTGAACTGACTGATCCTTGATCTATGCCGCTCAGCTTTGTATGGCTGCTTTTTAAGAAATTGAATTGGACTGAAAAGGATGCTTAATACAAATATGAGGTGGAAATGAAACCACCACTACAGAGTGTCATAGCAAATTTGTTTCAGTTCCATATTTGGGAAATAGGCAATGTGCTATGATGGAATATTATTTCAAGTTATATGTATGGCATTTTATATTTTGATGGAATGTTATTATTATTATCTCACATGATGTAAAACCAGTATTATGTTTGTTTTCTTACTAACGAGTGCAGAATAATTAAAACATTTCAATTACTGGTTACCTAACTTAAGAATGCATTATTTAATACACATGAGGTGAACCACGACAATGTGCTCTGTGACGAGCAACAATTTCGCGGCCTCTTCCGTCTCCCAAAGGATACAGCACTTTCCCTGTGCGACGAACTGCGGAACATTCTAAGTCCACGGACGTCAAGGCGAACAGCATTGTCTGTCTGCGAAGCAAAGGTACGCCCATTGAACAAGATCCTCTACTGCCTCGTTTATGATCACCAGAAAAAATAAAAGTAATGTAATAATGACTTTGCAGGTGCTTGCAGCGCTGCGCTTCTACGCGACAGGGAGCTACCAAAGAGGTGTGGGACAGGAGGTCACTATTGCCGTTGCGCTATCCTGCGTCAGTAGCTGCATTGGCAGTGTCAGCAAAGGGTATCGCCTCATAATCAAAGCTGCCTGCATTTATTGGGGCAGTAGACTGTACCTATATAGCTATCATTGGTCCGTAGAAGCCAACCTACAGGGAGGCAGTATACGTGAACAGGAAGGGGTACCACTCCCTCAATGTGCAGATGGTACGTCTCGTCGTGACCTACCTCATACCGATGTTGTTTAAGGAAGTCGCTTTAATATATAAAATTGCGTAGACACAGGCAAGCTGGTGGATGAATTCCATGGCAAAGCTTAGCAGGGCAAAAACACATAGACAACACAAAGCAGCTGCTGTGTTGCGTTTTCTACGTGTTTCTGTCTCGCTTTAATATCCACATTCTCCAGTATCAGTGGCTTACCCAGAGTCGCAGGAAGTGTGTGCGTGGGTGTTTGTGTGTGTGCAAAAATTGGTGTTGGGGTCATTATTTCAGTTACGCCGTGACAGCTGAATGTGTCATTATTGACAAATGTCTCATGTTGAAATAACAAAGCCCCCGCAGGTCCGCACAGGAGTAATAGTTAAGTGCTTTTGCCAAACATTTGGGAAGGGAGTGTAGGGGGATGAATAAATCACTGTGCAGTATGTCGTACCATTGTAATTTAGCCATCCACCTGAGTGTCCCATTTGAAAGGGAGTCGATGACCATGATGATCGGGAGCTGGTGCAAGCACTCATGCAGTCACAGTATCTTTGAAATGAAGGGGACATTTCCATATAGGGTAAAGTGGGGCTACTTGAAGACGGGGGCAAGTTGAGAACAGTTTGGGTTTTTCGCGTGGCATTTTCTTAGCAATAATTTTTTCTCGTCTGTCACACCAGGGTGAACACTGTCGTTATCTGGGCTTTGAAGTAATGTGTTGACGTTCTGCACGTGGCTTTTTAGAAATACGTCAGACGCCGTTTTGCAGATGTGGTCGAGGTAAGAGGGGCCTTTTTTTGCCCCATCTGTAACTTTCGAGGGCATTGACTTCCAATTTGCTCACTTCTGCTCCTTGGTTAATAAAATATGACCTCGCCGTTATGATGCTGCGTCACTGCCCTGTGTTTTCCTGTGTGCTACTCGTGGCTGACCTTTCGGCTGACCCCAAAATTTACAAAAAAACAAAAGACAAAATTTAAACCGGACATCATTTTTTTATGTCCTCAACTTACACATAGGGTGGGGTAAGCTGATGAAAATATGTAGCCTGTCATTTTTGGCTCGTACGAAATACATATCTGGTTTAGCACCACAGTAATTTGTGGATCATTTCCCAAAGGTTTGGGGATTCAGTTGACAAATTATGGTCCAATTTAGGCGATTATTCTGACCGCTATTAACAAGATAGTTCAACTGTCTTCAACATAGACCACCTTACCCTACTTATTGGGCCCTGGCAGTCTTCCCCTTCCCCAATGATTTCTGCATTAGTTTACTTTACCATTTTCTGAAGATTTGCAGAATGTGTTTGAATGCGAACACGTAACTTTATTGTTTGTACTACTTTACTCACAAGGGATGGAATTCTGTTGTCTAGGTATGCGATGCAGAGCTTTTTATCCTGAACGTCAACGCACGGTACCCTCGCGGCTCCCACGACTCGTTTATCTGGAGACATTGTGCCCTCCGAGAGCTTCTCCTACAAAGGCACATCTTAACTGGAGAGTGCAGCTGGATAGTCGGTAAGTGTTTACCTGATGATCACAGAAAGATATAGATGAGCTGCTGTTTGCTTTGATAAAATTAAAAATTTCCCAGATCACAATGTATATAGTTTTGTGGGTAGAAGAGCATGTAATGTACGAGGTGAAGTATAATCTGAAAACAGTGCAATGAAGGAGTGTGTGTCTACATTGCAATATCGAAAGGAAACACTGTAGGATAGCATACCACATATACAGGGTGTCCCAGAAAACGTCTAATTGAATTATAAAAAATCTACACCACCTAGAATCATGCGGTCTACGGCATTTGTTCTTACTAGGTTTTTGCCACCTTCTGATGTCAATGTCGTGTAACGTAAGTTTAATTATGTAAATTTTTGCAAGCTGAAGTCTGTAATTTGTCAAGTAAAGGTCACTTTTTTACCCGGTCAGTGTGAAGCGCGTGTCTAATTTACTCAAATTAATGGTGATTGGCAGTGATATACAGGAGCTATCCCCTCAAAAAAAAAAAAAAAATAGCCGAACATCATGTTCTACGGAGCTAGCGCGCAACAAATTTTTCTGCGCAATCGTTGTCAGTCCCACGAAAGGAGGTTGCAAACCCAGCCCACACCGGCATCGCAGAAAGAGACAACGCTGGCATGGCTTATCGCGTCCGACTTTCGCAGGAATCGTGTTTTCCCTCTTCCAATTTCTGGAAATGTCACTTCTTCTACTATCACTCTGTATGTATTGGCGTCGGTCATGTGATCGTCGACGACGATGAGCGTAGCACGACGTCTCCCACTCTCGTTGTAGCTCCTTGGTAAATTTTACACAGTCCCCAAATTCGTCCTGCATGTTCGGCGAAGCATATTTCTGCACGTAGAATATTCGCGTCGGTGGATTGTCCACGACGTCATTCAGGTTCCTCAGCACGTTCCACGGTTCCACACATGGAGGGACCGAGGGAACGAAAAGGATGGCGGAAACGAAAGGACAAGGGAATACATGGTACGTGTGTACACGTTACGCGAAGAAAAAGAAGAGACTGAGCCTCGTAGAGAAATCCATCTCTTTTATTTACACGATGTCCTCTAGATCCGAACCTCGTTCCCAATACAGATTATCCAGGCTAAAGTCGGACTTGTTTTTCGTCAGTCTGTCCCCCACTAAGATGCGGTCGAGCGTCTTCATCTTGTCCTGGCACATTTCTTGACGTGCTTGCAACCATTCCAGGCGGTGGACTTGAAAGGCTTCCTCCACGATACCGCGAATTTACCGCGTTCTTCGTTTTTTGTCTTTTCCTGGCGACGACGAGAAACCCAGGAAAATAAACCACACATGACGTTTTCCACGTATTGGTTAGAATGATGACGCGAACTCAGTGCGCGCTGCCTCTATAGAGCATTTTCAAATAAACACACTCAAAGAAACGAAAGCGAAAGCGAAACCGAAACGGAGAAGCAACCCCTTGCCGCTAGGTGCGCGCGCGCGGAGAGAAAGGAGAGAACGGAACCGAAACTCGGCGCTGCAGGGGAGCGCCCGCGGGGGGATGACCGCTGAATGCCGGTCGCGGCGGCGCAGAGGGCGCTAGGAGGGCGCATGCGTAGCACCCGTAAAGCAGTGTTTGCGTCAGTTGGCCGCTGGCTTTCGTGGAGTGAGGACGTGCGGTCGGTCGCTCCGCCGTCGCCGCGCCAGTTAAGGTTTGGCTGTTGACAGGAGCGGACGCTCCATTTTCGTGGGGGAAAGGTGAGTGATTTGCCGTAGCAGTTTTTCGCGATGTTTGCGCATTTTTTTACCGCTCTCGTGTTAAAGGAACTATGAAATGATTTTTTCTCGTTTTGATCAGATGAAAACATTTTTCTGAGTCTAGAACTAATATTTTACCTTCCTCATACGAGGAGTATTCTCGGAGCGAATTTAAACTAAACGGCGAATGGAGTACAGCTGGCGCCGCGCCGTGGCGAGCTTCCGCGCGGAGACACAGCGAGCAACTTGACGGGACTACGGCCGGGTCCGCGACACGTCATCGTGACGTGTCGTGGTCCCGCCAGGGGCGTGCGCCGTAGGATCCCGAGTATGCGTTCATCGGGAGTGGATATCGCCATGACGGCAGCTTCCGCACGATGGTCGCAGTCGATCGCAGTCATTTCGAGACGATGTTGGATGGTTGGTTGCCCTAATTCACATCAATATTCGCTTGGCATCCAATGTCATATGCTTCCCAGTGACGAGACCGACATCTTTTGATACTACGAAGCAGTCGGACGGCCGGAATGAAAAGACGGTGTGGTGCCATCGACTGCTCCCGTTTGCAGCGAACATTTGCATATGTGATTACGAAGCGGACGCTGAATCTCTTCAACGTACTAGATAACGAGCTCAGTGGCGTTTGAAACAAGGTATAGTGCCATGATGCGATGAGCTGAGCAGGAAACCCGAACCGTCAAGAGGTGCCAAGTAGTCTTTCCCACAGTCTCTGGGAAGTCAGCGTCCTGAGAGGAAACAGCTCAACCCATTTAATGAAATGATCAGTAGCCACAAACAAATACTGGTTACCTCTCGGACTACGTGGAAACGGTCCCATCACAAGCAACAATCTGCCAGGGCCTATTGCTCTGAATAGGCTGTAAGCGGCCAGGTGGTAAACCACCACGAGGTTTTGCTCTCTGGCATACGGGACAAGTGCGAACATACTTAGTTACATCCTGCCTCATTCCTGGCCATGTCGCAACACGACACAACTTTTCATAAGTTTTCCTGCCATTGCTGTGACCTGCCAAGACCGAATCATGAAAGTAATGTATGAAAGACTTACGCAACTTCCGTTGCATCATGACTCTGAATGGGGATGAGCCGTCATCGTCTTCCGCCTGGGGTATGTATCTGAACAGGATGCCATCCTCGCCCAGCAGATAGGAGTCGTGCCGTCCGTCAGTCGTTCCGGTGCCTGACGAGTCCTGCTGAGCTAACCATTGAGACACCCGCTGACAAAGGCCGTCCGCTCTCTGAGCGTCTAGGAGCTGCTGTCTACTCACGACCGTGCCCCAAGACGAAGATACGTCTCGTGCCACTTGTGCTGCTGCCAGGAGTTGAGAAGGCGCCTCGGTGCCTTCCTCTCCCCCCTCCGGTAGAGGCGCACGGGAAAGCGCGTCTGCTACCACGTTCGTCGAGCCGCGCCTGTACTCCACGTTGAAGGAGTAGCCTTGTAGCGTCAGGGCCCACCTGGCAAGACGTCCAGATGGGTTGCGGAGCCGCTGCAGCCAAGAAAGTGCCTGGTGGTCAGTCTGGACGGTGAAAGTGGTGCCTTCCAGGTACAGATCAAACTTCCTGAGAGCGAAGATGATCGCCAGGCATTCCTTTTCCGTGACGGAGTAATTCCGTTCTGCCGGATTCAGCGTGCGACTTGCAAAAGCCACTGGACAGATAATAGCGTCATGCTCCTGCAAGAGAACTGCGCCAACACCATAATCGCTAGCATCTGTTTGCACTACAAACGGTTTGTTCAGGTCAGGCAAATATAGCCTGGCCGTATTAGCGATTGCGTGAGAAAGAGCTCGAAATGATCGTTCGTGCTCCTCTCCCCACTGCCAAGGTGTATCGTTGCGCAACAACCGGTTAAGCGGCTGCGCTAATTCGGCGCAATTAGGAATGAATTGTCTGTAGAAACCAAGCATACCCAAGAAACGCTGCGAGGCTTTTACGTTACCGGGAACCGGATGCTCCATGATCGCCTTTAGCTTGTCATCGCTAGGACTGATGGTTCCTCCGTCCACCATGAAGCCGAGAAGGCTCATCCTTGGCGATGCCAGCTGCACCTTACGGGGGTTGATGGTTAGTCCCGCCTGCTTCATCCTTGCAAGGACGATTGACAGGTGTTCCAAGTGTTCCTGAAAGTTTCTGGAAAACACTACGACATCATCCATGTACGCCATCGCGAAGTTATACTTCGCATCTCCCAATACGGTATCCATTAGCCGTTGGAAACTGGCGGGAGAGTTAGACAGACCGAAAGGCATCCGTACAAACTCAAACAAACCCCTATGACAGGTAAAGGCTGTTTTCGGGACATCCTCCGGGGCAACTTGGATTTGCAACAAACACTGTACACTTGAAAACACTGTAGCGTTGCCCAGGGAATACATAATAGACTCGATGGACGGAATGGGGTAAGAGTCCCTTACAGTTACAGCGTTAAGTCGACGGTAGTCGACGCATAACCTAGCCGTACCATCACGTTTCGGAGCAAGGACGACAGGAAATGCCCAACGGCTCTGGGACCTTTGAACTGCACCGGTTTGGAGCATTTCATCAAGAGCAGCGTCTAACAAAGCACGCTTATGCACACTCAATGGTCTCGGATTACAACGCCAGGGCCTGGCGTTACCCGTGTCTATGCTATGCTGTAACACAGACGACTTACAGGGTTTTTCCGTGAAGACACCGTCAAACTGCCGCAGTACTTGTTCAAGCTGACGGCGCTCCTCCTCGGGACCATGGAATGACCCCAAGACAGTCGGGAGCGGGGACGGTTCGACAGACGTCGCTCCAGCTTGCTTAGCTGAACTGCTGTCCTGTGGCACGGCGAAAGGAAAAAATACTGTCGATCCGTGGTAGACGTATCCTCCATTGGGCAGGTCCAGCACAAATTTCTGCCGGATGATGAAGTCTCTGCCCAGGATAACGGGCACTGCCAGGCCAGGAAGGTGGACGAAGCGCTGCTTTCGTCGTCTCCCATCAAAGCGAAGCCAGAGCCCAACTGCAGTTTGTGCTGGAATCACGTCATTCGAAGCAAGACGTAGAGTGACATCTGTGGATTGCAATTCCACATTCCGTAATGCGCAGTGCTCATAGACACAATCGCCGATAAGGGAGGCTGTAGCTCCCGTGTCGATAAGGGCGATGTAATCTCTCCCCAAAATTCGAACAGCGATGTTTGGTTCTTTGTCCTCGATGTTATCTCGGACAGAAAGAGCAAAAGGAGCTAAGGCTTTTTTCTTACTGCTTGCAAATTCCCACACTAGAAACAAAAGAAATAAAAATAAAATAAAAAGAAACCAAAGAAATTCCCACACTTCCCTCGGACAGTATCATCCTGTCGGACAGTATGGTGTAACTTTTGAGGGTGGGGGAAGTGTGGGAATTTCTTTCTTCTTTTTGTTGTCCTGGTGCGCCATGAGATGGCGTACAGGTGGGCGACCTCACGTGGGAGAGGGGCGTAGCAAGGTGTTATATACGCGGGCACAGTTCAGACGGGGGATGACTCAAAGAGTATCCGCGGCTGCCGGCTGTTTTCTGTTAAAGGTATGCAATAAACCTTTGTTTGTTGTTTGAACCTTTTTGTTGTGTCTTCCTCGGCGATGGAACGGACAGACTAACGCCCTGAGGTTGTGGAAACACGGGTTTCCACAGGGGCTAACAAAGATTTCGCAGTCCATGTGGTCCAAATGCTATCACACATTTCAGGACTGCGTAAATGGGTTAATTCTCATCTGCACGACTTGGAACCCTGTGGGCACTTACGGCACACAAGAGGGAGAGAGAGTAAGAAGAAGACGAAGTAGAAGTTACCGAATCCAGTCACTAAACTCAGCTGGTGCACTGTTGATAAAAATAGACTTCGTTTAGCATGACCTTAGAAACCATACTTTAACAGAACATTTATGTAATATATTGAACATATGTATCCGTTCTTTTCTCTTCACTCATCTGCTTTCATGTTTACAGGTAACTTCCTCAGCGGAGCCTGAAACCCCTGAGGTGAGACAGCATGATCACTGCAGCCCACTATTCAGAGCAGACAAATGTTTTGCAGCCTCCTTCCAGATTCCTCTTTGCAGCATTGTCTTGCCTACCATGCGGGGTCTGTATATTGTTCACAAGTTTTTCTTTTTTATTGTTGTTTGATTTCAGTTTGCTTTATCATGTGCACAAATATGATATTGAGGGGGAGATTTTCTTGTTTACCCCTGAATAAGCTAGGATGCTAAGAGGTGCAGACTTTTGTTCCTTATCTTATAATCATTACTCAGGTGGACTATATCCATTTACATTCACCGGAACTGGAGTTGCATGCTGTTGAATTTTCGTCTCTCAAACGAGGGCGGCCCATGTGTACGGCAGCAGAGGTCTTTCACCAGGGTAACATGCCAGAACAACTCCATCAAGTGCTCTGCAGTTCATCTCTAAAATAAAGAAACCTAAGTTTGATGCACTATGTCCACAGGAGATTTTGTTCCTGCTACAACTGTGCACTTTGTTTTACATTACCAACAGTAATATTATCAACCATTACCATACCAGTCGTGTACTGCTGTGTTCAACCAGTTCAACTTGCTCTGGGCATCCTGTAAAGCTTGTGCAGCTACTTCAGCCCTTATTTGCTAGTAACATTGGTGCCAAGACAGTTGTAAAATGAGCTGTGTGACAGTGTAAAATAGAATACATCCTGTGTTTGCATATCCATAAAAATTATGCATGTGTAGCATATAATGTGTATATGTAGATGTTTCAGTTATTAGGAGTTAAACCTCTCCCGGACCTACAACCAGACAACAACGTCAGAATGTTCAGGGTTTATTCTCCCAGTTCCAAATCCAGGCACAAACTGCATCTCCGTTCGTCCTCCTCCTCGTCACCGCGCCACGAGCCATAGTCATGCCACTGCCTCCTTGTCGTTGCTGTTCGCCGAGGCTGACAACATGATACCTCCCTCCTTTCGCGTGTGAATCCGTGCCCACGTTTCATGCGGGCTGATGAAGGGCCGGCTGGCGAACAAACATGAGGTGACACGGGACACTGCAGACTTCCAGGCGACATGGCTCTGAACCAGTTAGTATCTCAACTGATACATTCCACGAAAGACCAGTAAATAATGTAAATTGACCCCCCATAAAGCTTAACCCCAAAAGCTTGATTTGATTTGATTTGGGTTTTTCTGGCGCATTAGCTACTAAGGCCATAATGCGCCAAATGCTAGTGCAAGTTTTATCTGGGTAAAATTTGTGTATTTACTAAAACAGTGTTGAGTGTGTTGACTAACACGTTGCAAACTACTAGGTATCAACTCTACTTCGGGTTTCGTTTTGTTTTTTTCGTTTTACTTCATCTTTATCTGTGTGTGAATAAAGGCAGAGGGAGCGAGCTAAAACGGCACGCTCATTCTGGAATGGATCACGGACTGGATGGTTGCTCGGGCGAAATGTACGAAGCATATGACCGAGTTAATTCAACAAAGGTTATGGACCCAGAACTCGCTTCATATGTACTTTTGAACCGTGACTGAGCTGGGACGACTGCGACTACTCTACATCGGGATGACTTCCGAAGGTACAGCGAATGTTGGACCAAGTTACGTGGAAGAATTGGAAGGCAAGAATTATCCCATTTGGAGATTCAAGGTGAGCACGTACTTGAAGACGAAGGGATGGTGGTCAGTCATAACGACGGAGCGGCCAGGAGAAGAGGCTGAGAGAACAAGATGGGACACGAAGGATATGGAGGCACTGAATGCCATAGTACAGACCTTGTCTTCGTCTCAAGCGGCATACGTAATCAATCAGACATCGGCGAAAGGAGTCTGGACGAAGTTGGAAGAAGTCAACAGAGGACGCATTCTAGAACGACGATTGTTTTTGCGCCGGCAACTAAATGGAATTAAGTGGGAGAAAGGAGACAACGCTTCCCACTACATGCATCGGGTTGAGGCTATATCTGAAGAGAAGACTCCGAAATTGCCTCAGTAGCGCTCCAGGGGTTGCCGAGAAATTTTTACGGAGTTGCTCGAAGCTTCGACGTGTGCTCCATGGGAGAGGTCACACCAGAGCGAGTCAAATACGCCCTCCTCCAAGAAGAATTGAGACAGGGGACGACTCCCGAAGACTCAGCATGCAAAGCCAAGCTTGTGCATGACAAACCTGATCCCCAGAGCCGAGATACCTTCCGGTGCTTTAATTGCGGAAGAGCAGGACACATGGCACGGGAGTGCTACATGAAGAAGGATACAAGGCGTCACAGGGACACGCCGGGGCCAAGACCTCATCGCGACACAGGACGCGCACAAGTGAACAAACCACGAGCAAGGATCGCGAAATCTGCAGCTAATACATGTTCAGACGAGGACGGCCACAAGGAATTTGCTTTTGGCGCAACTGCAGCCTTTCACAGGAATCAAGGTGCGTCTCCAGAAAACTGCCATTCTAGGTCGTGGTCCATCGACTCAGGAGCAAGCCACCACATGACGGGGCAACAGGATTTCTTAACTGATTTTCGTGAGGAAGAACCAAGACAGGCCGTTATGGCCGACGGGAATGTCATTGATGCTCGCGGAGTCTTATGTGTCATTTTTAAGGTGCAAACAGAGCACAGTGCGCATACCTTAAAGGCCAAGGATGTGCTCTACGTGCCAGGTCTGGCAGACAACCTCATCTCCGTCTCCAAACTGACCGAGAATGGAATCAAGCTGACGTTCGTGGGAGATAGTTGTACTGCATACCGAGGGAGCAGATTCGTTTTTTCCGGGTCAAGAAAAGGAGGCATCTACAGACTGCGAGCTTCCCCCCAATTCACAAGTAATGCTCCGGTGAATTCAGCGAAAGCGGACTCCCTCCTTTGGCATCGTAGGATGTGTCATTTAAATTACAGTACTTTGACTCGCATGAGTCACCAAGGTCTCGTTCGAGGTTTGCCGAAACATCTACGTGCTGAGACTAAACCCTGTGAGAATTGCATAGCAAGCAAACAAACGAGGACATCGATCAACACATCGGAAGCGCAACGAAGAGAAATACTCCTGGAATTGATCCATGTGGAACTCTGTGGACCATTCCCGGTTCCATCCTTGGGAGGTAGTAACTATGTCCTGGCCATTACTGACGACTGCAGTAGAAGGGTCTCGGTACGATTCCTGCAACATAAACGGGAAGCAGGAGAGGCAATTATCAACTTCATATGTCAAGCGGAAACGCAAACGGGTATGATTGTGAAGAGATTACGATCCGACAACGGTGGAGAGTTCATTGGAAGGGAGCTGGAAACCTTTTCTCACCAGAAAAGGAATCGTACATGAGAAGAGTGTTCCTTATTCACCCGCGCAAAATGGTGTAGCAGAGCGCACCAACCGGACTCTCCTCGATACTGCAATTTCGCTACTCACAGAATCAGAGCTTCCGACTGCCTTCTGGGCGGAGGCACTGAACACGGCCGCTTATGTGAGAAACCGTTCGAGTAAGAAACTTCTCAACTGGAGAATACCGGAAGAGATCTTCACAGGACGTACCTTGTCGGTCTCATATTTCAGGACATTTGGTTGCCTAGCGTACGTTTCATCTTCGACTTCACATCGTACCAAGCTAGACAAAAGAGGAAAACCTGTCATATTCGTCGGGTATGCTGAAGATCGCAAGGGATATCGCTCTTATGACCCCGCTCTGTCGAAGGTCATCATCAGCCGTGACGTGGTCTTCCTGGAAGGCAAACAAGGATCAACCTTGCTAGATAGGGGAAAGGCCCCTACTCACTCTTACATGGATCTTTTAACAATAATAATTCGGAGTTTACGTCGCGAGACAACTGAGATCCTTACATGGATCTTGAATACCCACACATGCCCACACAGGAAGTGAATGATTTATCGGCATCAGAAACGGATCAGTATGAAGAACTGCTCCACGACGTACCACGCGTAGATGCAGATGAGTTTCAGGAATCACAGCAGGAGAGCTCAAGCAGTAGCGAGACATCTTCGCAGAATTCCAGTCATGAAACGGTACCACTTGCAGACGTGGGACAGCAAATCCCTCGCAGATCAACCCGACTTCACAGGCCTCCGGATCGTCTACACGTGGAACCCACCCAGAAGAGTTATTGCAACCAAGCGGGCGTACAACTCACAGAACCGCGCAGCTATGAGGACGTCGTGTGTTCACCGCAAAGGCGAGAGTGGGAATTGGCAATGGAAGAAGAAATACGATCTCACCGTGAAATGAACACATGGGAGCTGGTTCCTCGGGAACCTGGAATGAAAGTCGTTAAATCAAAGTGGGTGTACCGCATAAAAGCAGGACCAACAGGAAACGTTGACAAATTTAAGGCAAGGCTCGTCGCCGTGGGGACGTCGCAAATGTATGGGGTTGACTATTTTGAAACTTTTTCTCCTGTAGTCAAGTTAACAAGTCTCAGGACCTTGCTGGCTCTAGCAAACGAAGAGGGGATGGAAATGAGACAGCTCGATGTCAAGACGGCATATCTCCATGGACAACTCAGTGAGGAAGTCTATATGGAGCAACCTCCGGGGAGCCCCGACTGTCATTCAACGGTGTGCCGCCCGCAAAAAGCAATTTATGGTTTAAAACAAGCCGGACGTACTTGGTACAAAACACTCGATTCGATCCTCCGAAACCAACGGTACACCAGACTGGAGTCTGACAACTGCGTCTATGTGCGGCAGACGGCATCTATGAGGATCATCTTGGGGGTCTATGTCGACGACATTCTCTTAATGACCACTACCGAAAAGGACCTGAGGACGGCCATTATGGAGCTAGGAAAGAAGATCGCACTCAAGCATCTAGGTGAACCCAAGTACATTCTAGGAATCGAGATAGCACGTGACAAACACAAAAAGAACCTCTCTATCTGCCAAGAGAAGTATGTGAAAGAAATTATCCAGCGATACCACATGGAGAATTGCAAGGCGGTAACAACACCCATGGAAAAGTATCAACGCGAGGATCAGGTATACGATCGTGCTCCGGAAAAAGAGGAAGATCGTCCGAATGTACCTTTTCCAAGCCCTGTAGGAAACTTGATCTACCTAGTACAGGGTACGCGCCCGGACATTGCTTACGCTACTCATTACCTGGGTCAGTTTAACAACTGTTTTCATCTCGGTCATTGGAAAATGGCAAAGAGAATCCTCTGTTACCTGCGTGGAACAAGTACAAGAGGAATAACCTACAAAGCATGCGGGGAACCAGTTATAGGATACTCCGACGCCAGCTGGAATGAATCGGCAACTGGACATTCGTGGCATGGATATGTATACACTTCATCTAGAGGGGCAATCAGCTGGAGATCGGTGAAACAACGAGCCGTGGCTCTATCCACTTGTGAAGCTGAATACGTCGGAATCACCGAATCCCTTAAGGAGGGGAAGTGGCTGCAAGCTTTCATGGAGGAGCTGGATTTTCATAAATACGGCGGACGTCCACTGGAAATTAAGAGTGATAACCAAGCTGCCAAAAAGCTGATGGAAAACCCTATTAATCACCCAAAGTCCAAGCACATAGCACTAAAGTACCTTTTTGCACGACATGAAATCGAAGAACGTTTTTTGTGATAACCTACTTACCAACGGAACAGATGATCGCGGACTACATGACTACGCCCGTGAAGAACGCTCAGAACATCATGTGCTCTAAGGGATGTGGTCTATTGTGACTCATTGAATACAGTTAGACATAAAATTAGTTTGTTCAACGTGCGAAGAGGGAGTGTTGACTAACACGTTGCAAACTACTAGGTATCAACTCTACTTCGGGTTTCGTTTTGTTTTTCGTTTTACTTCATCTTTATCTGTGTGTGAATAAAGGCAGAGGGAGCGAGCTAAAACGGCACGCTCATTCTGGAATGGATCACGGACTGGGTGGTTGCTCGGGCGAAATGTACGAAGCATATGACAGAGTTAATTCAACAGAGTGCTGGGTTAGTAATTAAAATCACAGATCCTTTAAAAACCAGGTATCTCTAAGAAAACAAAGATCTTTTTGAAGGGCATGAATCTTTCATCGCCCAGCAAAAGCGCCGGGTGGAGTGGTAAGAAGTTTCTATAGAATGAAACAAAATGACGTTCACGATAACCCCAAAAGCTAAAAGCACAAGCACAGTTAACGTTAAAGCTATACTAAAATCCGGCAACCATCCCGAGCAGGGAGCACACGTTATTTCCCACAATAATTAAACCCTCCACCATTGCATACATTTCTCATACCCACAGCCGAATCAAGTGCACGACCTAGATAACATAGCAGCAGCTACATCATCCAGCTCTACGCAATACTTTTGCAGTGCGAATGCCCACCGGATTAAACGCGCACTGGAGGGGGCGGCACGGATGTTGTCAGCCCATACCTTTACGCTGTTCCCGAATATGCCAGTGTCCAGCTGCCCGGGTGCCCGCACGATTGCGTACGCCTCGCGCTCGATCGTCGCACAATTAATTTGCGTGTCCTCGCCCACTCGAAACTGCCTGAGCTGGGTAATGAAGCCTTCCTGTCCTTGCGGACCTGTGCCCCCTCTGAAGTAGTTGTAGTCAACCTGCATCTGTGACTGCTTGTGAATGTGAAATATCTCAGAACCCAAGTCTACCGACATGCTTCCGTCCAACCACTTGACGATCCTGCCCCCCCCCCCCCATTGCCCCGCAGACTTCGATTTCTCATTTTGTGGTTGTCCCAACGCCACCGTACCGTATTTTCAAGCTTGAGCCTAGCTCGTTCTTTGTCTAGTACTTAGTATTCTTCAACTGAATTGACGTACCACTGTGGGTCGTACACCTTTGCATCCAGCCCCAGGAAATCGGGAGGCGTCAACAAGTGTACTTGATTTCCCAAGTTGGTCACAATTCTAGGAACCTCTATAAAAATTCTCATTCCTGAAACCGATTCTGCAACTTCATCGTTCACAATCGTCACAGTCTGGTCCTTTCCACCCTCCTCGTCTCGTATGCTTTGCACATGTTCATCCTCGTCTCTCCTCATTCGTACCTTGTCTTCCACGCACGAATGCAAACCGAGATTCGTGGAAGATGGCTTGTCCTCTCACCTGAACCTAATGCAGCTGACCCCACATCGCTACTGTCAAACTTGCGACGTTTCTGTAGACAGTTGCCAGAAACACCTAACTGTAAATCTGAGGGTTCTGCACATTCGCCCTCTACTCGTACGCTGTTTGCTCCTACAATTACGGTGTCGGCTGCGACTACCCTTAGCTCCTCCGCGTCTGCTGCTTTGATGCCTTCTGAATCTACGCGCTCAACCACCGTGGTCATCCGTTCACCTGCATCTACCTGGCGTTCTATAACAAACATCTCTTCCGCCTCAGATTTGGCCCCTCGGACAACCCTGGTGAGCTTCTCGTATCTTGAGGTGTGATCAGAGCACCGACGTCATCCAACAACTCACTGGTAACCGCACACAAAATCCTACATTGTGGCAAAACTCCCCCATTCTCCCCTTTCAGCACGATATTCCAATATTGCAGTTCTGCCTCAACCGGTGCTCTAAAAAGCCCCCTTTAATTGTACAACCCCCCCCCCCCCGCTTGCGCCCGGCACTCCGCTGTTACATCTCTTGGGTGCACCACCTTTACATCCGCGCCCGAGTGTACTCTGGCTGTGACCGTTCTACCTTCTATGGCAATGTCCACCCAGTCCGCATGATCCTGAACTGTTCCGTCTGTACCCTGGAACCCAACTTGGGCGGCTAACCTCCGTGGACCATCCGTCTGAAATACAGGTCGTTGCCCCTACGATCCTTGCTGGAGCTCCGGGCAAGCCCTACGCATGTGGCCGGGCCTCCCTCTCTGGAAACAGCGTCTCGGGTTCCCGTCGTCACTGTCCCCTGTCCCACGAGGTCGTGCGGTATCCCTGTCCGCTCTAGCATGGCTGTTCGGATAATCTCGCGTGACCCCACCGTGTCTTCTCGCGTCAACTAAACCCTGCCACGGCTCCTCAAAATTTTCCGCAGCTGAAACCAGCTTCCTAGGACGCAGCCACTGATTTAGTTCACCCTGTAAGACTAACCTTTGCATTGCGTCAGACATTGCCTCCATTAGTCGGTCTCATATCATCAGTTTCCTGAGGTCATCCAGCGTCTGGACGCCTCGACTGTCCAAGTAATACCTGAACGTCTCTACCCTAGTGGCAAACTGATTCCAAGACTCCTCCGTCGTCTTCGTAGCGCTGTTCAATAAATTCTTGTGCGTGTTAGCCGTTAGCCTTAATTCTTTAAGAATTAACGTCTTCAACCGCAAAAAGGTGGGATTTCCGTGGTGGTCTGGGAAGCCACGAAAGCTCGCATCCGCTCATTCAAGAAAGGGAGAATCGGAGCACCTTGCACAGACTCAGGAATTTCCAGGGAATTACATAACGCGTCAGTGCTACAAAGCCACGCTGGTACCAAGGCATCAAGATCGGGCATCGGGGACAAGGTAGTCCGCAGTTGGGTGCGTTCTCGCCCATGCGCCTTCGCGTACCTACAGCCGCGCTTTCCCCACGAGACTGCGCCTCTGTCTGCACCGTCGCCAACCTTAACATTTGGAGCTCAATCTGCAATCTAAGCGCCTCTAAGTCCCTTAGATCCACCCTCAGATCAGCGGTCGCATTTACCATCTCACTACCGCTCTGCCTCACGGGGTCTCCGTGCATGCTGTCCTTCTCAGAGTCGGTCCACCCTTCTATATGCCCAGGAGACGATGGCGTCTGATGTGCCCCTTCCAGCGCGAGATCCCTGCCCTGTTCTGCCCTTTTCATTCCCCTTGTCCTCACCATTGACCTGGTCCTTCGGGAGAAAATCAATTGAGGTTCTCACCCGTCCCAGAACTCGCCACCTGTCCGCCACTGCAAGAACTCTGCTGCTACATCCGATACCACACAGCCCAAGGTGATTGACGTTGCATGAGATCGGCAGGCCAGAAGTCCGGTCAGCCGTGCTGCCCTTGCTTCGGAGCATAGGTTGGGTCGGTCAACTCCGTCCACCTGTCCTGTTAGGAGCGTGAGGTTGGGTGATCCTGTCGGGTGATCCTGTCGACCGCGCCAGTTAAACCTCTCCCGGACCTACGACCAGACAACAACGTCAGAGTGTTCAGGGTTTATTCTCCCAGTTCCAAGTCCAGGCACGAACTGCCAGTCCGTTCGTCCGTTTTCCTCGTCGTTGCTGTTCGCCGAGGCGGACAACATGACAATAGATCTTATGTATGGTAGTTATTGTACTATTCGTGATAAATGCCAATATTTCAGCTGTTTGAGCCTGGTGCCCTCATCCTTGACACCTATACAAGTGGGTCCACATCCTCAGTGGAGCCTGCACAGCTGACGACTCTCTGTCCAGGTAGCAAATTGAACAGTTTGTTCTGTTGAACTGAACTCCGTAGTTTGCCAAGTAAAGGTCACTTTTTTACCCCATCAGTGTGAAAAGCGTGTCTAATTTACTCAAAGTATTGGTAATTGACAGCGATATTCAGGGGCTATCCCATCAGAAAAAATAGCCGAACATCATGCATTTTCAGCGCGACGAAAGGAGGTTGGAAACCCAGCCCACACTGGCATCGCAAGAAGAGATAAAATACGTCTTCCACGACTTTTACAAAGAAGGCAGGTTTCAGCCAGAAGACCAAAAAGCAGTTTATTTGGAATAGTACTAATTACTTCTCACTTTTTTAATTGCAAAATATAGGGCATGTTACGAGACTACTGGGGCTCTTTGCTTCTTTCCAGGTACCTTCACTGGTGACCTCATATGTAACACAATAGTATAAGGTGGCAATGAAGCAGGTGAGCTGGTGTCGGTAGTTTGTGTCCTTCAGTCTCGGGGTTATGGATGTAATAATAGTATTGAAAACCTGGTTGAACAATAAATGTGTTAAACAACAAACAGTTATCAGAAATAAATACGATGTGCAGAATACTCTTACAGAATATACTGCAGTTGAGTTTCTGTTGGCATGGTTGTTGTTAATGCTAACTGTTCAGATTTACGATGTGCTCAACATTGAATACCTCATAAAACACAAATTCTTGCGTGAAACATATTCTTAGGCAAACAACAAGTTCTTCGATGGAAGGAAATACAGCCAGCCCGTCTAGTCTGTAGACCACGAAATTCAGAGCAAATCAGAATCGTTTGAAAGCGCGAAGCTGCTTTGAATAATAATAGTAATGATGAAGAAGAACACGAGTTGAAACAAAGTAAAACCAAACATTAGACTACCCAGTCTTGTACGATAATTTGTGCAAACAAATCGAGCAACAAAGGGGGACAGCTTCCAAATATCACAGTCGCACTTCACAACGCACTTGCTTTGTTGTCAGATTGCCAACACGTAAATATAACTGTAACTAACTTAAATATAATTGCAACGCCAGGCATCCACCAGACACTTTCTATTGGTGACGGCGATACAACCGATACAACGTTGCGGTGAATCACTACAGGCCCATGTAACTCGTCAGCAGAAACCTCATAGCCACGAAGTCTCGGGTTCCTTGTTGTGAACGGCAGCCGAGCAGAAGACGATTACATTCGATGAAAAAGTACAACTCATGTCATACCTGCCAGCACAAGTGCAGCAAACGATTCACACATTGATTATCAGTAGTGTTGGATCAGCTCAAGTATCCGGAAACTCACACAGTCATCTGGACGCCATTAATTAGCAATTAGAGCAATTTGGGACCTCCCACAGTAATTAGGATCATTGAGGGAGTCATTACACTAATCGGGGAGCATCTAAGACGTGTCCAGACCACTGTGTGAGTTTTGGGCTACTTGAGCTGATAAAAAAATAAAAAAATAGGTAGAAAATAAAATAAATAGATAGAAATAGAGTGGAGAGAAACAATTTATTTGAAAATCAACGATGTCGTGGCGAAGAAACTGCTCTGGGGTGACCAGCGCCAGCCATGTTGGTAGTTGGCACCCAGCAGTTGCAGAGATCGACGACAGGTGGCCACTTAGTTGCAAGGCATCACTCCAGATGGCGCCACCATCATAGCTCTATGCGAGAAAGACAGAACAAGATACTAGTGGCCTGTAAAAATGGTAACACTGCTCAACAAGTCTAGGCATGCGAGAGAAAAGGTCTAACTGCTACTGCTAAACAGCAAGGAGAAAACAGTACACAACGGGGAAAAGGCTTAGCGGGGGCGATCGGTTAGGCCTAACCACAGCGTCACAACACTATGCAGCTAACACAAGGCGGGAACCACTGGACACACATCGCTAAACATGCGTCAACACGAAAAAAGGCTTGCTCACCGCTAAACAAGTCTAAACACGGGGACACGGCAAACATGCGAGAAAAGGAGTGCGGTAAAACAACACGGCAAATCACTCACCTTTTCGCCCGCGGCGACGGGTGCGACTGCTCCATCCGAGAGCAAGGCCGAAACTGAGCGGGTGCGGGGACTGCGGAGCGACAGCCAACGAGCAACTGACTGGGGCGCCGCGCCGCGGCAGCTACGCGCGCTCCTAGCGCCCTCTGCGCCGCCCGCGGGCTGTTTTGGTTTCGACTCTCCACTCCTCCCGCTGCGCGCGCGCTCCTAGCGGCAGCGGGTGGCTTCTTCGTTTCGGTTTCGCTCTCATTTCTTTGCGCGCGTTTATCTGTATAAAGGCAGCGCGCACTGCTAATGCGTCATCATTCTGACCAATACGTGGAACACGCCATGTGTGGTTTATTCTCCTACGTTTCTCGTCGTTGCCAGGAAAAGACGAAAAACAAAGAACTTCGCGAATTTATTCGCGGCATCGTGGAGGAAGCCTTTCAAGTCCACCGCCTGGAATGGTTGCAAGCACGTCAAGAAATGTGTCAGGACAAGATGAAGACGCTCGACCGTATCTGAGCGGCGGACAGACTGACGAAAAAGAACTCCAACTTTAGCCTGGATAATCTGTATTGGGAACGCAGTTCCGATGTAGAGGACGACGATGTGTAAATAAAAGCGATGCATTTCTCTTCGAGTCTGTCTCTTCTTTTTCTTTGTGCAATGTGTACGCACGCAACATGTCTTCCCCGAACTTTTTCGTTTCCGTCATCTTTTTTGCTGTTACGTTCGTTGCGAAACGTGCTGAGGAACCTGAACGACATGGTGGACAGGACTCCGTCACAAATATTCTACGTACAGAAATATGCTTCACCGAGCATGCAGGACGAATTTGGGGACTCCGTAAAATTTACCTAGGAGCTACCATGAGAGTGCGACACGTCGTGCGCTACGCTGATCGTCGTCGACGATCACATGACCGACGCCGGTTCCTTGAAGGAGGTGACCGATCATTTCATTTGGGGTTCTCACCACGCCAACGCGTCAATCTTCTTACTAGTTCAAAACATCTTTTCCGACAGTAGCCATTTTAGAACTATATCCGTTGGTCATGAGTGTGGTAGACCTTGTTCGACACGAGTGCGCGACGCACTGCGAATTTTGCGGGTGCGCATTTAACCGACATACGCAGAAGGTGTCGCATCATGACCACACCCGTTTCATAGATCCCGGTTCCTCGAATTTTGTTGCAACGCTGTGTGATACGTGTAACCTTACGTGTCATAACACCAAAGAACTCGTCGTGTGCATGCACAACCTGGAATACGACTTGATCTTCCTTCTCCGACACATGCACATTCTAAATATGGGTGAACCGTGGATCTTAGCGTCTACCACAGAAAAAATACGAGGCTTCAATATTGGCGAGCTCCATTTCCGCGATACCATGCAGTTTTTCAACCTCTCGTTGTCTAACCTGGTAGAAACGCTCCTCTCCAGTGGTGGCGAGAGTGCGTTTGATTGCACCCGTCAAATGTTTGGTGACCGTTTCCATCACCTTCTCAGGAAGGGAATTTACCCGTACACCTTCGTCGACGGTTTCAAAACCTACAATTTGCCCGCACTACCGCTAAAGGAAGCTTTCAAAAGTGACCTGAACGAGCAAGAGATCACGGACAAGGACTGTCAGTACGCTCTCGAGATTTTCGAATTGTTCGGATGTAAGGATCTAGGAGATTACACGCGTCTCTACGTCACGCTCGACACCTATCAGCTGTGCGACATCGTGCTGTATTTAAGAAAGATTGCGCTAGAGACGGATGGGATAGATATCTTACGCGCCGTTCCCTCGCCAGTTACGCATGGAGCAGCGCTCTGAAGCTCCCCAAAGTCAAACTCGAGCTCATAAGCGACCAAGAGATGTAAGAAATGATCGAGAAGGGAATCAGGGGAGGTTTGTAACAGCTTCCACAGATACTGTCGGGCTAATCACGAGGGGTGCGACGATTACGACCCCCAGAAAGAAAAGACTTTTATCCAGTATCTCGACATCAACAGTTTGTACCCGTACACGATGACTTTCCATTTCCCGACAGGTGCTTTTGAATGGGTCGATCCTTCCAGCTGGAGCAAGATCGATTTTCTCAACATTTCTCACGATTCGGAAGTGGGTTACGTCTACGTGGTAGACTTGTCGTATCCCTAAGAATTGCACGCGCTCACCAGGGATTTTCCCCTGGCACCCGAACACAGGTGCGTGAACAAACTGTCCCCCTACCAGCAGCACTTGAAAGATGTGTTGGCACTGAACACCCCTCCCACAAAAAAACTCTTGCTGACGTGTTACGACAAAGAACGCTACGTCGTTCATTAAGCATTGCTCGCACTGTACGTGAGGTTGGGCATGAAAATAACACGTGCTCACAGCATCATCTCGTTCCACCAAGACAACTTTTTGCAAACCGTCGTGCAGAGTAACGTCGCGTTCAGGAATGCCGCGTCCACAAAATTCGAGCGACTTCTGTACAAAACCATGTCGAACAGTACGTTCAGTAAGACGATACAAAATGTGAGACGCATGAAAAAGTATGCCCTAGCCTACGACAAAGAAACAGTGCTCCGAAAAGGTAGCTCCTGTCGACTGCCAGCATTTTCTCATTCTGAGTGACAAGTGCATCTTATACGAGAGGAAACAGCGTCGCATCAAATGCACGCACCCCCTTTACGTGGGCTTTGCCATTCTAGAAATATCCAAAGTCCAAACGTACAGCTTCGTCTACGAGTCTCTCTTTTCTCGCTTGGCGTGTTCAGTGCAATTTATTTATAGCGATACGGACAGCATAATGTTTTCTCTCATGTGTGAAAGCCTGGAAGAGCAGTTGATGAAAATTGAGAGTGAGCTAGGTCTGTCCTCCTATCCACCGGACCACCCGCTTTTCAACGACGAGCATGCGAACCAGATGGGGTACTTCAAAGACGACACGGGAGGTGGTGTTATTCAGGAAGTTGTAGCCGTCCGAACGAAAATGTACAGCATTCTCGTGGCTGGGTCACACAAACAGATCGCGAGAGCGAAAGGAGTTAAGAAAGACGTGGTGAGGAAGCATTTATTGCACGAAGTGTACCGAGATTCTCAGTTCAATGAAAAGACAGTCTCCCAGAAGCAGTGCGCCATCCAGAGTATAAAGCAAACAATGTACACCATTTCGAGACTCAAGAAAAGCTTGGTCCCCTACGACAACAAGCGCTATCTCGTGGATGCTGTACACTCCTTCCCTTACGGAAGCTGCGAATTCGGTAGGCTGTGATGGTGATTTGACGCGTATAGGATTACCATAGTACTCTCTCTGTGCAGCATCGGAAAATCCAGAAGAGAGCCCTAGAGCGTCATCGTCAGGGATCGAGTGACAGTGGAACAAAGAGCTGCACACGCATATAGTCGAGAATAAAAGTTCTGGTCGGGACATGCTCTCTCTCTCTCAGACAGGAGAAGCACGGGTCATCGTTGCAGTGTGGTAGCGGAATGGGTGTACGAAAAGAATGATCATTCCATCATTGTGCCGATGCAGTGACCCGCGCAATGACGTCGCTGCGATGAAGATTCCCCATACCCTTTCTGTTGAGACAAGTCAGGGAGGGTGCAGGCATCTATCGACCAACTCCTTTGTATGTATTCAATAAAGATGTTTCAGTGAAAGGAAACACAGAGTCTCGTCAAAGTTATTCGCACTGTTTAATGCATTGCGTGTCGATAACCAAGCAGTATTTCAATAAATCAATGACAAAGTTCGCGATGTTGACTGCTTGCAAATGTCGCTGCTTCCGCAGGGCGTACTTAATATGAGCAATGCCACGTGCGAGAAGGTCCATGATGTCTTCAGCAATGTAGTTGAATTCTGCGTTGGCCCAGCTCACAAATTCGCTCATCAGTCGCAGAGGTCCGTCCGGAACCGTTATGCAGACGTTCTTGTAATGGGCGTAGATCCGACGCACCATCTCCTGCAGCGGCCCTGGCGAGATCTCTCCTATATTGCCAAAGCCTACCATGTCTATCACGTAGCGAAAAGCAGTGATGACGAGCTCGTTGCGAGGACTTTCGTTGTTGAAACATTCCTTCTCCACTTCTTCCCAAGAAGCGTGGGTGCGGGAACAATTTTGTAACGAGTGGTAGCTGAACATCTTCATTGATGACGCGAGCGCGGTGCACACTGGTTTTATACAGATAAACGCACGATAAGAAACGAGAGCGACACCGAAACGAAGAAGCCACGCGTCACTGCTAGGAGCGCGCCAGCGCATAGCGGCAGGAGCAGAGAGCCAAAACCGAAACCACACGCGGGCGGGCGAACGGGCGGGCGGCGGCGCAGAGGGCGCTAAGAGCGCGCGCATGCGTAGCTGTTGCGGCGTGGCGCTCCAGTCAGCACACGTCAGCAGAGCAGACGTGCGCTCGGTTGCTCCGCAGTCCCCGTGCCCGCTCAGTTTCTGCCTGGCTCTCGGATGGAGCAGTCGCACCTGTCGCCGCGGGAAAAAAGGTGAGTGATTTGCCGTGTTGTTTTACCGCGCTCCTTTTCTCGCATGTTTGCCGTGCCCCCGTGTTTAGACTTGTTTAGCGTTGAGCAAGCCTTTTGTTCGTCTTGATGCATGTTTAGCGATGTGTGCCCAGTGGTTCCCGCCTTGTGTTAGCTGCACAGTGTTGTGACGCTGTGGTTAGGCCTATCACCCCCCTAAGCCTTTTCCCCGTTGTGTACTGTTTTCTCCGTGCTGTTTAGCAGTAGCGGTTAGACCGTTTCTGTCGCATGCCTAGACTTGTTGAGCAGTGTTAACATTTTTACCCGCCACTAGTATTATGTTCTGTCTTTCTCGCATAGAGCTATGATGGTGGCGCCAACTGGTGTGATGCCTTGCAACTAAGTGGCCACCTGTCGTCAGTCTCTGCAACTGCTGGGTGCCAACTACCAACATGGCTGGCGCTGGTCACCCCGGAGCGGTTACTTCACCACGACATCGTTGATTTTCGAATAAATTGTTTCTCTCCACTCTATTTTTATCTATTTATTTTATTTTCTACTTATTTTTTATTTTTTTATCAGCTCAAGTAGGTGGAAACTCGCACAGTAGTCTGGACACGTCTTAGATGCTCCCCGATTAGTGTAATGACTCCCTCAATAATCCTAATTACTGTGGTAGGTCCCAAATTGCCCTAATTGCTAATTAATGGCGTCCAGGCCTCTGTGTGAGTTTCCGGATACTTTAGTTGATCCAATACTACTATTACAGCATGTTATCCGAACGCCTGCAACCAAGAGAAACGTAATGCTTCAGACCTCGGACGCGACCACAGATCTTGTGACCTTCTGGTTGTGACTAGCAGGCACCAACGCCAACGGGCTGACAGCTGCCTATGGTGAGCATTACTTGGCATTGCGCAACACCGGTGACATAACAGGGCAACAAAAAAAAAATTCCGTACAGTTACCTGATCTACAGGAGAACGCGCGCGGGAGAGGAGGAATGCGGAAGATAGACTTCAGGCATGCGCGCACTTCTCACAGAGTGGAGCAATTTCGCCCGGAAAAATTTCTGTCATATTAGTTTCTTGGCGGGAAGAACAGTTTCCAGCAAAAAAAAAAAGTGGGGGTTCGGGAGATTTCATAGTCCCTTTACGCCTTTTCTCCATGCTCTCGCATGTTTAACATTTGCCGTATAGCGGTTAGGCCTTTTCCTCGCATGACTGGACATGTTTGGCAGTAACTTCCACGCTGTTGAGTTTCGTAGCCTTGTCCCTCTTAAGCCTTTTCTCCATGTTGTCTCATGTTTAGCGGTGTGTGCCTAACATTTTGTGGTTGTCATCTTGTGTTAGCTGTTGTGCGGTGACAATGCGGCTGGGCCTAGTCGATCCCCTTAAGCCTTTCCTCCATGCTGTCGCATGTTTAGCATTTGCCGTAGCAGTTAGGCATTTCCCCGGCGTATTGTACGTGCATGTTTAGCAGTGTCTTTCTTGTTGCAATTTTTACTCGCCGCTAGTATTTTGTTGTTCTGTCTTTCTTCCATAGAGCTATGATGGTGGCGCCATCTGGTGTGATGTCTTGCAACTAGGTGGCCACCTGTCGTCGATCTCTGCAACTACAGGCTGTCAACAAGCAACGTGGCGGTCGCTGGTCACTTTGGCATTCGGGAGCGGCTTCTTCGACACGGCATCGTTGATTTTTGAATAAACTGTTTCTCTCCACTCTATTTTTTCTTTTGTATGACAACGAGTATCCGGAAACCCCCAATTAGTCCCTGTATTGTCCCAATTTCTGTGGTGGGTCCTAATTAGCTCTAATTGCTAATTTAATCGTGTCCACATTCCCTGTGTGTTTCCGGATAGTCGTGGTCAGTGCTTACTACTAAAGCCACTATAATGTAAAAGCAAAAGCATAGTTTTGTCACAGTCGTGTCACCTCACTTTCTTGCCACGTATTATATGAACCCCTAGCAGCGCCACTATTCTCTTTTTCACTGGGGTCATCTGCTTCACTTTTCCTTTGTCCTGCTGCTTTTTCTTTTACTTTCCCCTCCCAGTCTGACCATACCTGGAATAAAATATTCTACTCTTGCCGTACATAACATAATTAGGAACAGGCTTTCGCTACTTACCTTTTTCCATTTTTCAGTGCTTTTGTCGGGCCCTGCTGCATTTAATATTCCAGTTAGGTGCCTGCAATGTGCGTTCAGCGTTTGAGTGGTAAAATCTGTGTACAAAGCAGGTCACAGGCTGGTTCTCCAGTGGGTTCCAGCCCATTGTTTGTGTCGTCGGGAACGAGCAGGCCGAAAGCGCCGCAGAAGCAGCTTTCTCGTAGCGGAAGCGGACCAGTATTGCACAGCTCAAAGAAGACCATCGATCCATTCTGCGACGCCTTGTGACACTCCTGGCTTTCTGCCAATGGACAACCGACATTCTCCCCCCCGTCTATGCGGAGCAGAGCTAATCCAACGCTCGCTTTCCGCAAGCCACGAAACGACTCGATGTGGTTTTTACAGCTCAATGGCGTTCCCGCTTGAGACAAGTTGACTCTCCCAGATGCTGTCACTGCGGTTCTCTAGAGGATCTGGAGCACATTCTTCTCCATTCCCCACACTACCAACCTTTCCGAACCGCACTCTCTGGGCCTCTTAGTCAGGTGGACTCTCGCCCCTTCTCCCTATCAAATAGCGTCCTTGATAAACTTGCACCGGAATTGCCCCGAAACCACCGTGGTGCGTGGCGCTCTACGTGGGCGGTGCCTTGGGCGGAGGCATTATGGAATATGAAACTGCACCTCACTGGTGCATCTGGTGGATACTAGCGTGCGCCGCCTAGAGATCTGTAGTCGTTGTGGCTCGTACGCTGCGCGACCCGTAGCGAGCGGCACCTTGCGAGCGGCGCCGATCGAATGCCATGCTGACGATGGCTGTCTGCTGCTGCTTGCCCGGCTACGCCTGGCCACTTGCCGCTTCCGCCTTCCGCTGTGTTTCCGGTAATCGCGATGCTTCTTGGGATTGCTATCTGGCGCTCGGCCGCGGTTTTCTCGGTGTGGTTTTGGGGCAACTCAGTGCTGCACTGAACGAGTGCACTCCTTTAATCGAGGACGTTCAGTGCAGTTTACCGAGGATGGCAAGCCGCACCGGTGCAGTTTATCGAGGACGCTAAAAATTGCTTGGTCCCTGGCCGAATCCAGCCCACCAACGCTCTGCGCTCAAAGCTCTTTTGACGCCTCTGGCGATGAAACTCCCCATTCATCATCATAAATAAAGTTGGTGTTGTAATTGGGCGTTAGTTTGTTATCTAGCAACAGCGGATTTTCTTTCACATAAGTTACTTGAATGTCAAACTGCTCCTTGTTTTTTCTCGGTCATTACTGGATTCGCAAAAGTGGACAAGACTTAGAGCAAAAACGAAGCAGACAAAAATTGTCGTCTGCATTGGTTTTCAAAACCAATCCAGACTACGGACCCCAACCAGATTGAAAGTTTGCAGAAATTTCATGCGCTTTTCAGTTGTGAACGTTTACGCTAGCATGAATTTTTTTTCCTGTTGTTATTACTATACATTCAAGTCAAAGGACCATTGTGTGTGTACAACGGTACGCAGCAGACGACCGTGTCCGGCATAGCATATTTTGCGAGGGTGCGTCATGTTTATTTCGTCATTCACACACTATCCATTTTGAAAACCACCACGCATGTCACATATGGTACACATCGCACGTTCAGAGTATGCGACACAGCAGCTGATCGCGCTATTGAGAATCCCAGGTGGGAGAGCACCATCGGCAGCCGGATGAGCTAGTTCAACGTAGGAGATGCAGTACACATGTGGCACCACACAGCTATCACAATACATGTCACCTCTGCCAGAACGGCAAACTACATGCACTGCCCAGAAACACAGCTGCTGCACTTGGTGTTCACATGGTCGAACGTCCACACCCGCTGGTCGATGATACAGACTGTCAATCCTCAGGAAGACTGATGCTACTGTAGCCCGCCGGTAGAAGCTTAACACAACAATCCGTGCTAGAGAAAGAATCACCAAGTCTCATAAAACACATTCCGTAGACCCAGGCGAAAATCTGGACTGGTCCCAGAATGGTTCCAGTTGAATCTGGACTGGTTCCAGTTGGATGTTTGATGGTCCCGGAACGGTTCCAGTTGAACGTGGATGGTCCCAGCTGGATTCCCAAGTGGGGTGTGGGGGTTCCCAAGCCTCACAGGTACCATTTTGTTCCCAGAATGGTCACTTGAGACTCCAAGTTGGGCAGCTTCCCAGCTTCCCCCTTTGAGATTTCATCTTGTCCACACTTGCCATATATCCTTCTGGTTTTGTTTGATCTATTACTCTGTTCTATTTTAGCACATGTGTGACCTCTTTTTATTGCTGCTTATCCAGGTGCACGCGTCTGCGATGAAATATACTATATCCCTGTAGCTCCAATTCGTGCACATATTCTCATCTGAAGGTGCATGAATATCATAACATATTAAGTACCAGGAAATGTCAAAAAATACATCTCAACAACAACAAAAATTAAACTAAATAACTAGAAGAAAGACAACGAAAAGAAGAAGAAAAGATAATTGCAGAGCCTGATGCAATGTGAAGTATCCACGGCGGCTCAGCGAGAGCCGAGAGAGAGAGACGAGAGAGCGAGAGGCGAGACTGGCAGATGGCCGTGGCAGTTGGAACTCGGACGCGTCGTGGCAAGTTGGTTTTGTCTTCCGTTGCCGTTGCAAGGATGGTGTACCTCCCTCCTGTGCAGTATTTGCGTGTGTTTTAGTGCGCTTTGTAAGACAATGCGATGACAGTGGTTTCTGTGCAACACAAGAAGAATTTGAGTTTTGGAAGATTTGGAAGAGTTTTGACGCAGAGAAGATGTAAACTGCGTAGGGGCAAGAACGCATTGTGAAACGCCTATCGGACTGCACGTCGCGAATGTTTGCAGGTATGAGTGATGACCGTGATGTTTTGATTACTATTAATTAGATGTTTCATTTAAGAAACTTAGGAGGAACTTGAAGAGAAACAGGCTAAGATGATTCCGAACGTACGGTGGGAAGGGGGTGTATGTCGCGACCTGCATGGAAAACAGGAGTGTCATGTGTCATCTTCTCTGAGAAAATACAAGATGTGAGGTGGCCAACGAACGAAAGCTCCCTGTGGTCCGTGAGTGCATGGCACAGTCAGGCATATGATTTGTCTAGATCAGACTTATACTACGTAGTATGTACATGTAGAGGTGTATTGATTATTTCTTTCTGCTTGTATGCTTTTAGCAAAATAAACTGTATTTACTTGAGTAATATGTGCATTTCTACGCATTATTTTCGTTCATGCATTCAGTGGTCCCAACTGCTAGGTGGCCGGATCCCGGACCACTTAGCAGAGGGGACCACTGGATCAATTCCACTGGTTCCACTTTCAACTGGTCCCAGTCACTAAGTGGTCCCACTCCAGATTTTTGCCTGGGTTGTGATCGGGGCCTAGACGGGTCACACTGAAATCCCACCCGTCAAGTGGTCCCACTTCCTGACTGGTTCCAGATCCCAAGCAGTCCCCATCCCAGAGTGGTTCCCTACTGGGACCACCTGGGAGTGGGGACCAGCATGAGACCTGTCTCAAAAACCACTTTGGGCTGGTCCCACTCTAGATTTTTGCCTGGGGAGGTCTGGGTCTGGGCGATTCCACACGAAATGATCCAGTGGACCAGCTCGGCCCTCACAAAACGATCGCGAATTTTTACGAAATTTTTTTAGCAGCCCCTAATAGTGCAAAACTACACACCACGAAACGTTTCTTTCCAGATCTCAAGGTGGCGGGTGCTAGACATGAGCTAAGCTCGCAGCGCTGGCGAAAACCGTGCCCTGCGTGAACGGCAGCTGAGGCACATAGAAAGCACTTAGAACTGTGCGGTTTCCTGTTGCGTATTGAATAAACTATGCTCTACACAGTGTCCAAACCTCGGTTGTCGTGCTGTAATCGGTGCTGGTATATACAAAGGTCCAAAGTTTCTTAATTTTCGTCCTACTTCACGATTTTTTGTGGAAAATCAAACCATTAAATTTTGATGAATATTTTTCATGCCAAGGCTTCATAGAATACTTCAACAGGAAAAATCGCAAGACACGTAACTTTCGTAGTCATTGCAGGAAAAATAGAGGAAGTATGCGATTTTTCCACAATTCGCTACAACCGAGCTGTAAAACACGCAATGAAGAAGTCGGAAGAGAAGTCTGAAACCAACGCAGTTTTATTGAGCGAGCCTTCCTCTACAACATATAAAAAAATCTCGAGGGTGTTTTTTCGTATATAAGAGAAAATAATTTTTTGTTGTAGAGGGTATTACGGCCACACTGACCCACGTTGCATGTATCCAGTGGGGTGCTATATTTGTTGCTTGGGCTCCTGGTTTAATTCTTTGTATTTCCGATTTTTTTCTGGTTGGCTTTCAATATGACAACCATCCGGACCCAAGGAGCATGGCTCCAGTTGAGAGCTGTGGAGTTGCAATTCACCAGCATGAATATTAAGCACGTAAATAAATGTTCATTTGATGAAAGTTCCCTATCACTGCTATGTTTAAATACTGAACAATTCAGCCAAAATATTAACCACGAAAAGTCGAACAAATTATAACTCTAGGGGAAAAGACGAACATGCAAAAACGTCATTTACATGGCAGAACTGCTGGAAGTGACAGAATCTCGTGGTGGTGATTAATCGTCCATGCTATCCTAGGTTCCAGTGAGGCTCACAGCTATATAAACCCCTGCACCACCCGCGTATGGAAGCGTATACCCGCGGATCTCCGCAAGAAACTTGCGAGTTCGGATGAAATATGGACGCTTGTTGTGGTTTGCGGATCGGACGCGGATGGCGACGGATCAGGAGCGGGTCGGATGCGGATAAACCGTGAGATTGCGCCATCAATTTGCTTCACACTAGGTACCGAACACAGAGTACAAGGTGTACGCAAGCCGCTCGCGCGTCTGGGAGATATATCTGGCGTCTCGAGATGGAGGGGCGCGTTCGGCGCCGATTTTGCGTTTCACTTGAAATAAACTCTACTTATCCCGTTTGTTGCAAACTGTGTTGCTGTGCTTGGTGCCGTGTATTCTTTCGTGGCAGCTAAATCTGTGCTTGCTGTCGTGTATCCTTTGGTAGCATCATGGAAGTCTCAGGACCTGTCCTTGCTACAAAAACTATGCCAGTCCGGTGTTTTCACTGTCAGAACGAGAGAGAGGAAGAGGAAGAGAGGATGAAGTTCGGTGACAGCTGTTTTTGTTAGTCTTTTTTATTTTTTTTTGTGTGTGCTGTTTTGTGCTGACGGGAAATAACGTTTATTTCCTGGAAAATTGGCTAGATATATCGAGCACAGAAACTGAACTATTGCTGCGCGCCGTGGGAAACGCGGATTTTTCGGATAGGATGCGAAAGGATAGACCTCGAAATGCGCCTCGTACGTGCGACCTAGAGCTTTGCACTATCAAAGCTCATTCGCGCAGGGCTTTAGCTCACACGACAAAAAGTATTACTTGGACCTGCCCATCACCGCTAATCCCCAATCTCCGTCGCCGGCACTGTGCACACCGGAAACAATGCCATAAACTTAACCACCCAGGATTGCAGTACGCGCGTTATGCTACAGAAGAAACGACTATGGTAACCTCGCAGAAGTCTGTGCCACAGCATATTGCTTGGTCATTAAAACCCAACCAGACCAGAGAAAAATTGGAAATAAAAAGAATTAAAACAGGAGCCCAAGAAAGAAATATAGCGCCCCACTGGATACACATAACGTGGGTCATTGCCCTCTACTACAATATACAGGGTGTCCCACCGAAAAAGGGCCAGGGGCTAAAGAAAAAACGGAGTGCTTTACACAAATGGAACCAACTGTACGTGCTTGGCAGTCGTGTGGTCTATCCAAAAAAATTTTTTTCATCGCCCCTTGTCAATTAATTAGCGGTAATTAATTTTCCAACTTTTTAATTATCAGTTTTAGCTCTCAGATGTCAATGAGGAAGTTGTAGTACGCGTCGAAAGAGACACAACTGAAGTGGTTCGAGGTTGCTATGGCTTGTGGTTTAGTTCTTTCCCGGGTTTAAAAATTGGTTTCAGAAGCCTTGCGCACCACAGAGCGCTTCCACATAATTCGGCGCCCGCGCGCGACGATTACAGTGCACTCTGATAAGTGTGCCGTAAAATAGGTGAAATATCTTCCTCTTGGGTGACGTGGCCCAAGGATGGTCTCCAAGCGCTAATATCAAGGTCAATGTACGCCGGAGGGCGCTGGAATCGTCGCGCGCGGGTGCCGGATTGCCGGACTTTTAAGCCCGGGAAAAAACGAAACCACAAGCCATAGCGACCTCGAACCACTTCAGTTGTGTCTCTTTCGACATGTACTACAACCTCCTCATTGACATCTGAGAGCAAAAACCGATTATTAAAAAGTTGGAAGATTAATTACCGCTAATTAATTGACAAGGGGTGATGAAAAAAAATTTTTTGGATAGACCACACAACTGCCAAGCACGTACAATTGGTTCCATTTGTGTAAAGCACTCCGTTTTTTCTTTAGCCCCTGGCCCTTTTTCGGTGGGACACCCTGTATATATACACATATATATATATATATATATTCTCTTGTATACGAAAAAACACCCTAGAAGGGGAAGGCTCGTTCTATAAAACTGCGTTGGTTTCAGACGTCTCTTCCGACCTCTTCATTGTGTGTTTTACGCTCGATTGTAGCGAATTTTTAAAAAATCGCATACTTCCCCTTTTTTCCTGTAATGACTACGAAAGTTACGTGTCTGGTGATTTTTCCTGTTGAAGCATTCCATGAGACCTTGGAAGTAAAAAATATTCATTAAAATTTATTGGTTTGATTTGCCACAACAAAAAGACGAGAAATAGGAGGGAAGTTGCGATACTTCAGACCTGTATACACCAGCATGATTACATCATGACAACCGGAATTTGGACGTTGTGTAGAGCGTGGTTTCCTCTATACGCAAAAGACAACTGCACATTTCTAGGTGCTTTCTATGAGCCGCAGCTGCCGTTCCCGCCAGGCACGGTTTTTGCCAGCGTTGGTTTCGCCACGGTTCGCCAACGTTTCACCAGCTTTGCTCGTGTCCAGCACCCGCCACATTGAGATCTGGGAAGAATGTTTCATGGTATGTCGTTTTGCACTATCAGGGACTGCTAAAAAATCGTAAAAGTTCGCGATAGTTTTGTGAGGGCCAAGCAGGTCTGCTGGATCATTTCGCGTAGAATTGCCCAGCTTGATGCACTGCGATTTTGGTTGACGTGGAGCATAAACGGACATCAGTTAGCTGTTGTTACATCACTCTCGGAACCAGTGTCGTCCCAGGTGATGGACGGAACAAGGGGGTCGGACTCCTTCGAGGAAGCGTGACCACAAGGGGCTACCATCCGTTGGTCATGGAAGGCATTGCCTTTCGTTGGCTGCTTCATTCCGCTAAACTCGACGTGCTGCTTTTCCCAAGTTCATCACTTGCTATCGAAATTTGGCATACTATGTGCGTATCTCATATTTTTTGTTAAACAGATAAGCAGTGAATATTTTCCCACTACATCGCTCGCCTGTGTCCTGTCGTTCGCTCGTCACTTTGTTATCACGAAACCCGACAAACCTGAGCATGGAATGCCGGGTGGTTTCGGTTCTGCCATTTCCGGTTCCCGTTGGTTCGCAGAGCAGCATGAAGATACAAGATGGGTAGCTGTATGTATTCATCTCTGGATTACTGTTGTCTTCAGAAATACATGCCTGCATTCTTTGCGATGGGTAACTATTTATTGATTTCGCTCGCAAGGCATACCAACGCCACTTCAACCCGTCGTAGGCAGTAAACATGTTCATCGTGTCGGTGGAAAGCAAAGGGTTGGCAGTGTCGCAGGTAATCTCACAGATAATCTCACAGATAAAATATGACTCACGTTTGATAAGACAACGTTCAACTTGTCATACTGATACCACTACTCGATTCTGCACGCATCCAAAAGGTTCGTACGTACTGAACGCGATTGCACGGCTTGCCTCGCTTCCTCTGCTGGACGTCATTCCCTCGATCATATGCCTCCATCGTCCCGTTTCCCCGTTTGTTATCCCACGTGACTGAGCAAGGTTGGCAACAAACGGAGCAGCTCCGCTGTACACTGTTATTCGAAAAGGTGTTCTAATGGAGTGAAAAAGGTAGATTTCCCATTTCTACTCTTTTTACGTCAGATTTACACCTCACAAAAGGAGAAAAGATGGTCACGTACCCCTTCGTTTGAGAGGAAGGCGTATAACCCAGTAAACCAGAAATATCCCAGGTACGTCCCACAAAGGTCGCACATGTCGCATATGTCCGCTAATACAGGGTCTCCACGCTAAGTGTGAACAGATTTAAAAAAATATATATAACACTTTTTCCAAGATGAAATCAATTGCAATATAGCATATGCTGAAGGGCACTCCCTAGCAGGGCATTAGCAAAGTCCAAAGGCAATGTCTTAATTAACTTTCTTTAATTAACTTTTTAATTATAAAAGCTACAAAGTTGTCCCAATGAGAACATCTGTTCCTTTCGGTCACCTGATATCGTAGCCGTTTTCAGAACAAAAATCCGCTCGATAGATCGCCCGCAAAAAATTCGTGAAGGAACGCCATTTTTTTCTTTATTTTGTTCATTGCGCTTCTTAGAAGACGCGTATTTCCTTCATCCCCAACCGGAGAGGGGGAAGGAGCACAGTGCCGCCTCATGCGTCGAAGATGAGCTTTAACTTGGGGAAACAAAACAAAAACAAATGTATCGGGTGACTCTATCGGAACTGGCCTTATCTTGGGTTGCATTTTCTGTTTCCTTTTAATCTTTTTCCAGGACGCGAGAGGCGATAGTGTGCTCTTTTTCCCACTCACATTGGGGGTGAAAGAAAGACGCATCTTCTAAGAAGCGCAATGAACAAAATAAAGCAAAAAAATGGCGTTCCTTCACGAATTTTTTGCGGGCGATCTATCGAACGGATTTTTGTTCTGAAAACGGCTACGATATCAGGTGACCGAAAGGAACAGATGTTCTCATTGGGACAACTTTGTAGCTTTTATAATTAAAAAGTTAATTAATGAAAGTTAATTAAGGCATTGCCTTTGGACTTTGCTAATGCCCTGCTAGGGAGTGCCCTTTAGCATATGCTATATTGCAATTGATTTCATCTTGGAAAAAGTGTTATATATATTTTTAAAAAATCTGTTCACACTTAGCGTGGACACCCTGTATATGCGACGTTACCTGTACCTCCACAATGTGACTTCGAAAAGTGTCTTACTTTCTATATCTCTGGGACATCTGGTACATGTAAAAAGAAATGAGTCTCCAGGACGTACATGCGACGTCTACGGGCTCTCTGCAATGATCCGTGGAATATCCAAACATCCAATTTGGGATGTCAGGTAGACATCTCCTAGACGTCTATAGTTTACCGGGAAGAGGTGTACGGACCTCGCGGAGAAGCGGTAACGCGTGCATCTTACTCCTTCTTAGGTCCAGTTCTCACTTGTCGACGCAGGACGCGACGTCGTGACCTGGCGGCGGAAATAGATGCGTATTTCCGGCGTTGGGAGAGGAGAGATTTCGATCTAACAAAATTTCCATGCCGTTTTCTTTCACGACGTCGGCAAGGGGTGGCGAAAACGATACACTGGCGACCAATAAGGTGCCACAGAAAGGCCACGCCTCCTTTTTCGTCTGCTTTGGACGACGGAATGCCACTGTCGTGGGAGCATGAAAATCGTGCGTGCTGACGGGGGGCGGAAATGCACCTCTACTTCCGCCGCCTGCTCACGACGTCACGTCACGCGTCGCCAAGTGAGAACTGGCCCTTACACCTTCTCTCGTCAACCGTTCCGCCGCCGTGCACTTTCATCCGCGCATGTAGGACACATAGTTCCCAATATTTTTAAACGTTCAAACACATTAAATCTCAAATATATATTTCCGTGATGATATAAAATAGTCTCGTTAGTCGTCAGTCGTCACCAACGCAAGCAAATTATTTGCGGACATGCATTCTGCCGCACTCTTGTACCCATACGTGACCTTTCACGTCGGCACGTCGGTCTGGAGTGTGGCGAACGCAGGTTTGTGTTCGGGCGTTCGCAAAGTTTTCACTGTGGCTGAGACGTTGAAGATCGTATGTGTGAATCTCAGAGTTATCGAGGAATTGATATTATTCGGAAGTGTTCTTTGAACTGAATGCATTGGGTATTAGCTCCACCCACGGCTGTGAGAGATGTTCTTGTACACAGTAAGGCTTAACAAAACCGTTTCACTCATAACCTTTGTTCAATGGAGTCAATTCAGCAAATGCTTTATCATTTTCAGGTTGCATACGAACTTGACTGGTAATGACTGGTCACTGATTGAAACATAGGTGAGGTCATGTTGCTTTACTCGTCCTTACATTGTGTTTGTGGTGAGTCGCTTACTACGTACGTCTCTTTGTTTTGCAGTTTTATCGTGCGAATTGGCCGCTCGACGTTCGAACGCTGGAAAAGACGCGCTTTCAACGAAATTGTGCACAGAGGCGTCATGGTATTAACGTGTCAGAACTTGCGGTGTTTCTGTAGGTACGGTGACTTCTCCGATTTGCATTTCTTTTTGCTGTGTGTGGTGGTCGACACTGGACACTTCGATACTAATGGCCAAGCCGGTTTTGGATTCGAATTGGGACGTATGTACCATTTCACTCTTTGTACCTGTTTTGTGTCTCTATGGCTAATAAATGTGTGTAACAGTTCACATTCGTTCTTCTGTGGTGCCAAACTGACGTGTTGCACTTCTCTCGTTCGGTATTTCGTATTTCACTCCTCATTTGGTATATCATGTGGGCTACAGAATTCCATCGAAGGAGTATAGAACTCCTTCTAGAAGTGGAAAAAAAACTTATCGGGAGGGGTTCGCTATGGGACAAGCCGTATACTCCTCTTCTGGAGTTAATGTGTACCTCTTTGAATAACAGTGTAGTTAGGGGGCAGAAATTCGTCCACTAACAATGCCCATGACCAACGGATGGCATTGCCCCGTGCGGTCACGCTCGGGGATAGGAGAATGCCATTGACAGAGTAATATTGGATCAGCTCAAGAAGCCGGCAACTCACACAGTGGCCTGGACGCCATTAATTAGCAATTAGAGCAGTTTGGAACCCCTGCAGTAATTAGGATCATTCAGTGAGTCATTACACTAATTGGGGTGCATTTAAGACGTGTCCAGACTATTGTGTGTGTGTGTGTTTCCGGCTACTTGAGCTGATAAAAAATAAAAAATAGATAGAAAATAAAATAAAAAGTTAGAAATAGCGTAATAACAATTTATTCGAAAATGAACGATGTCATAGCGAAGAAACCACTTCGGAGTGACCAGCGCCCGCTATGTTGCTTGTAGGCGTCGGAGAGTGGCAGAGATCGATGACAGGTGGCCACCTAGTTGCAAGGCATCACACCAGATGGCGCCACCATCATAGCTCTATGCGAAAAAGACAGAACAAGATACTAGCGGCAGGTAAAATTGCAACACTGCTCAACAAGTCTAGGCATGCCAGAGCACGTCGAAAAGGTCTAACTGCTACTGCTAAACAGCACGGAGAAAACAGTACACATCAGGGAAAAGGCTTAGGGGCTACCGCTTAGGCCTAACCACAGTGTCACCTCAGAACGCTGCACAGCTAACACAAGGCGGGAACCGCAAAATGCTAGGCACACAACGCTAGGCACACAACGCTAAACATGCGACAACACGCACAAAAGGCCGCTACGGCTCACTGCTAAACAAGTCTAAACATGCGCGTACAAGGAATATCCGTTACAGCAAATATGCGAGAAAAGAAGCGCGGTAAAACAACGCGCCAACATCTGCAAATCAATCACCTTTCCCACCACGGCGACGGTGTGTCCGATCCTGTCGACAGACAGGCACAAAGTGATCTGGCGTGGGGACGGCGGAGCGACCGAGTGCACATCTACACTCGGCAAGAGCCAGCGAGAAAGTGACTGGGGCGCCTCTCCGCTGGCGCTACGCATGCGCGAGCGCTTCTAGTGCCCTCTGCGCGGCTCCTGGCGTGCGGTTTCGGTTTCGTTCTCTCCTCCTCCCGCTGCGCGCGCGCTCCTAGCGGTAACGGGTGGCTTCTCCATTTCGGTTTTGCTCTCGTTTCTTTGCGCGCGTTTATTTGTATAAAGGCAAGGCGCACTGCGCTCGCGTCATCATTCTGACAGGTACGTGGAAAACGCCATGTGTGGTTTGTCCTACGTTTCTCGTCGTCGCCAGGAAAAGACACAAACAAGTCAACCGACTGGAATGGTTGCAAGCATGTCAAGAATGTGCCAGGACAAGATGAAGACGCTCAACCGCATCTTAGCGGTGGACAGACTGACGAAAAAGAAGCTCAAATATAGCCTGGATAATCTGTATTGGGAATGCTGTCCCGATATAGAGGACGACGACGACGACGACGTGTAAATAAAAGAGATGCATTTGGCTAGAGTCTCAGTCATCTTCTTTTTCTTCGCGCAACCTGTACGCACGCGACATGTTTCCCCCCCCCCCGAACCTTTTCTTTTCCGTCATCCTTTTCGCTGTATTTTAAGCGGCCCCTCCATGTGCGGCAAATCTACTTTCGTTGCGAACGTGCTGAGAAACCTGAACGACGTGGTGGACAAGCTTCTGTCACAAATATTCTACGTACAGAAATATGCTTTGCCAAGCATGCAGAACGAATTTGGGGACTCTGTAAAATTTACCAAGGACCTACCTCGAGAGTGGGACACGTCGCACGCTAGACTCATCGTCGTCGAGGATTGCATGACCGACGCCGGTTCCTTGAAGGAGGTGACCAATCTTTTCATTCGGGGTTCTCACCACGCCAACGCCTCGATCTTCTTACTCGTCCAGAACATCTTTTTCGACAGTAGCCATTTTAGAACTATATCCTACAACGCTAGTTACGTCGTCCTGTGGCGCACCGTGCGCAGCGTGCACCAGATGGAACATTTCTTGCAACAGCTATTTGGCAGAGAAAGATTGGAGTAGTTTCTGGATGCATATAAACAAGCGATGTCGTCGCCCCACGCTTATTTACTCGTGGATCTTCACAACTATACGCACGAGGACCACAGGTTGCGTAGCAATATCTTTCCGGGTGAATGTCAATATATCTACGCTCCGAAATGAGTCTCCGCCCTCACCTCACTTTACTCAAAGTACTCTCCACTCTACCCCCCAGCACCGTTGCGACGTCTTGAGACATTCTTCGTCCGACATGAAACACCTCTCCAAAATTTGCCTCAATGTATTGAACGGAAAGGTGGCTCTAGCTCCAGACACGTTCGCGCGTTTGAAGAAGCCCAAACGCTTCTTACGACGGCTCGCCTACAAAAAGATTCACAAGAATCCAGAGCATTTGAAGCGCTATCTGTCTCAGCAGCGAGGACAGGGCGTTCTTTCGTCGGTGGTTCCTCTCCTACTTTCTGTCGTGTTGAATATTTTCGCCAATGGCCAAGAGAATTGAAGTGACCACCTCCTCCATCGGGAACATTCTTTCCTCGAAGGAGAGTGACGACGTCAAAGTGAGTCTCATAGTGCAAGCACTGTATTGCATACTCAAGCAGTACGGATTCGACCCCTACAACAATAAAAACAAGGCGTCCGACGCTACAAATGACTTTGACTATTCGTTCCTCTCTCCAGAGGTGGACGAAAAGGAAGCGGAAAGGGTCGTCTCGGAATTAAAGAAGGTTATTTCCTGGGATCGCGAGGGTTTGTGTCTCTGTGTCGGGCAAGCCCATCCGGCACTCCTCCATTTACGAACTCGTCAATTATTTGTTGCAACGTAAGACGGGAAAGAAACCTTCCTGGTTCCCCAGAGTCTCGAAACTATTGCGCCTGATTTCTCTGCCCAAATCTCGCGAGCCACAACAGCAGCAGCAAGCCTCCATTGCATGGACGACTTATGGAGGGATATGAGAAACCAGAGGGTGGTTTGGAGGGAGTGGACCGCTATAGAAAAGCACGTCACATGAGCAAAAAGAAGGACACGAAAGACAGAGGACGAAAATTCTACAACAAGATCATCAAGGAGTATCTGACACGAAAGAAGGTCCACATGTATTCCACCTTCTCTCCCGTAATCAAGGCATCGCAGGCAGAACGGGTCATACACACTTTACACGACAGTATATTTCGCCATTTTAGAGTAACCGGCAAATACCACTTCGTTTCCGTGCTTCCCAAGATCGTGCGCGACTACAACAACACCAAACACAGGACGTTGGGCATCAGCCCGTCCGAAGTCACGCCCGAAAACGAATTGGAGCTGTTCAATAAGATAAATGGGAAGCCTGTCATACCCTCCGTGAAAATGAAGCTCAAAGTGGGGGATAAAGTGAGGGTTCTACTACACAGAAAAGTTTTTCAAAAGAGCTCGGAAGGGAGTTGGTCACCTCAGATTTTCACCGTCTCCCACCTGAGAGACACCTCCCCTCCCGTTTTGCATCTGGAAGATTACCGGGGTAAGGAAGTGGACGGATCTTTCTACCCGGAGGAAGTACTCGTCGTATCCCGAGACGCCAATCAGCCTTGGCCAGTAACGAAACTGCTGAGAAAGAAGAAAGTGAACGGTCAGAGCAGGTCCCCCAAACTCACCTCGGAAAAGCGTGCAACGAAGAAGGCCGCCACTAGATACCCCACTGTTGCCGTTCAGGATCACTTCAGCGCGCTAAGTTTAGCGGCAAAATGTTTTTGTTGTTTCTGCGAATGAATCTAGCCTTTATATGTCCAAATAAAACGTGTATAATAACTTTCTGTGTTGTGTTTCACTTTTCGGTCCCGTTTTTAAACATGTTGAGCGATCGGAAGGATCTAGTGCACGGCTGCGTGCATCACATAGCGTGCCTGTCGTACCAGGCGCCGCCACTGGCGCCGCAGGCGCAGTCGTCCATTTCTCCTTCGTTGACTTGGTCTGGCTTGGACTGTGCTTCAACTGGATCTTTAGCGCGCTACAATCAAACGCAAGCCAACGTCTGGTAACAATGGGGTATCTAAGGGCGACCTCCGGCATTGCACGCATCGGGATAGGAACAAATACATGGGAAAATGGCGACCTTGGGGGACCTGGGTCAGAGCTTCTCCTTGGTTCGCTTGTTCGGATATGACAGAGAACACGACAGTTAGGTTCCGAGCAGGCAAGGCAAGATGCAAAAATCGAGGTTTCTTTCGAGGACACGGTCGAAGCCGGGATAACTTTTCGTGTCACCTCGGATCTCGAGAGGGATTCGGGAAAAGCCCTTTTGGAAGTTAACGTTTCTTTCGCCTACAATAAATCGCGATACGACTTCGTCTTACCCGTAGACGTGAAGGCCGTGGAATTGGACCCTCAGCTCGCACAGGCGCTCGACGCCTCGCTAGCATCCCGCGAAACAGTTCGTGCGGTGAAGCCTCCAAAATTGAGCGATCGCGAAGCCATCCATCTCCATCTCCATCTTGTTTGAATTCAGAAACCACGTCCCTACGTAACACACTCAACAAGTATTTCCAGACGCACAAGCTGGACGCCTCGCTAGAATTCGCGGATAACGTCTACTAACGCCGAGAGGGTTGCACGTACCCGAACCCGCGTAGGCGAACGTAGGCGACGGAACCGAACAGAAATGTAAAATTCGGCTTTCCGAGGGCACCACCACCTTAAGACTTTCCGTGTACCTGGCCGTACTTTTGGGCTTCGTTCACGGGGGAGGAGGATGCCACGAGTTCCGTCAAGGTACTCCTGGAACCCCCGTTTCACAACATAATCGTCTAGATGGATATTGTGGAACCCACGTACGTGGGGAGCGGGAAAAAACTGATGTTAAAAATACTACCCTTTTATTACAAAGAGGACAAGTACGTCGTCACCTACACGTTAGATAACATCCAGTATTTTAACCTGTCTCAATTCCAAAGTTCCTGAGTGACGATTACTCTCGCAGACGAAACGGGAAGATGTTTATCGTTGCCGTCCAAGGGTAGAACCAATTTAACGTTGCATTTCAAATATGTAACGTAGTTCCCCCAAAATAATTCCCGTGTACACGGGACCCCTTTTCCAATGAGGGGCCGGTGTGTTGAGCAACATATCCAAGTTTATTGTTCCCATCTGGCAGCAAATAAAACCAATCGCCAAGAGAACGTTGGAGCGCTTGGCGCGGAATTTGGCCGACGGCGAAGGAATATCGCGCACAGTAAAAAAGACGGCCATAGCAACGGGGAGAGACATGCTGGATTCTATGGAGGGCTCTGGAAACAATAATGGAAAGAAACGTCGCAAACGACAACAAAAGGTGCCGACACACGACACACCTGCAGATATTTTTGGTACGCCATGAAGGTCACACATCCGCTGTGCGCTCCGTCCATCATGACGTCAACGAAAGACAAAAACAGTCTCAACAATCACCGCTCTGTCTGACGAGTAACAGGATGATATTCGTGTCCTTGACCGCGCACATTGTTCGTGACGACGGGGAAGAAATGGATGAGAAAGATGTCGTTTTCCCATTGAACCACCTGTTGAGCGGCATGTTTAAGACGGTCACCGTTTATGCGAACAACAAGCTCGTCAGTTCGAACGAGTTGTACTCCTACAGGAGTATTTGGGCGTCGTGCTTCATTCCACGCCCCTGGCTCAAGAAACCGTGCACACGGCTGAGCTCTTTGTCTAGGACGACGAACATTTCAGGAACGATTACGACGTCTCGTCTCGCGGTCCGAAACAACGTTACGAAGCGACGAAGGGTGGAAAATACTTTAACCTGGTCGGACAGATCAATACCGACCTGTTTCAACAGCCACGCGTGATGTTACCTGCTGTCGAAATTCGCGTCGTTTTCCTGTTAAACAACGACGAATTTAAACTCATATCAGCCACCAGCGACAAAAAAACGTACCATTACGAGGTGGACATTAAAGAAATGACGTTACACTTGAAAAAGGTGATGCTTGCACCTTCCCTGTTTTTGGAATACGAGCGGCGGCTTCAGACTACGCCGGCCATCTACGTGTTACGCAGGTTGGAAACCAATGTGCGGAGTTTGAGTGCCGGGAGCTTAGACGCTCACTTTCAAAACGTTTACCCCGAAAGGGTACCTTCCAAATTATGTGTCGCCCTGCTCGCCACGTCCGACTTTCTTGGCGACATCCAGTGGAACCCCTACAAATTCCGCCATCACGACCCGTCTCATTCGATGCTCTCTGTGGACGGCCAGCAAGTGCGAGCCGAGTACGACTTTAAGAAAGACCTCGTCAAAATTCCCTACTTTAACTTCTTGCAAGAACTGGGAGAGAAACATTTCAAGTATAGCTACGAGCGATTTAAAACGAACGGGTTCCTTCTCTACTTCAACTTGGACGTGGACAAGTGTTCTTCTCCTTCGCATTTGAATGAGTGGCGGAAAGGAAACATTCGCCTGCAATTACGCTTCGCTAAAGCCCTTCCACACGCGTCACCGTCCTCTTGATTTCCGAGTGTCCCAAGCTCATGTGCGTCGACAAGGATCGTACCGTCACCTTCCCATAGAAAAGATGTACGAGAGCGACATCTTGGAACTCGTGTCCCTGAACCCCCTCGCTTCTTCCATGCTGAGAGGCATTTGCGTTTCGGACGAAGCCTACGTCTTACACAAGCCCGGCTATTTAATCATCAATACGGAAGAGCAAAGAAAGCACGGGCAGCACTGAGTGCTCTACCTGAAAAACTACGACAGGTCTGCCGTGTTTTTCGACACTTACGGACTTGCCCCCATCGAAGCAAATCTTCGAAGAACTTTACTAGTGGACGAGTATAACGACAACTGTATTCAGTCGCCTTTTTCGCCTTACTGCGGGCTTTTTTGTATCTATGTAGCCACACGCATGTCGAAACGCTACAGCTTGAAAAATTGTGCATCCATGTTTTCTGTAACCTCGAAGAGAATGACGAAACAATAAAACGTCTACTCGTGAGCAAACTCTTTTCGTAAAATAGTCTATTTTTTCGCGACGTAGACAAGACGCTTGGTAGACGATCTTCCAACGTGCTGACCCGACGCTCGTCACCGGTCACCGTGACGTCGAGGGATGTGTGGAGAAGCCAGTAGCGACGGACGATAGGTCGGTTGAAGCCCGCGTTGATGAGACACGGGTCGACTGTCTCTCCTCGTCTATACTTTTCCAACAGCTCCAGCTTGTAATCTACAAAACACTTCATTTTCTTTGCAATCTTCCCACTGACGGTGAACAGACGTAAGGGTATCGTCTTGATAATCGAGCGAAAGTCGCCTTCACAGCTATCGCCGTGAATATAATCGCGTAATCGCAGCAAGTCCCAATACATTCGCGTTTGCACAAAGGTTGCAAACCTCTGTTAGGGCGTCATGACTGAGACGGAATGAGAGTACACACAACCTTTTTTATTTATCGTGAGAGGTTACACATGAATTAGGCTCCAGCTTTAGTTTTGTATCCGGGAAGACAGCCCAAATACGGACGAAGGCTCGAGTCTAACCAATGGCTGGGGTTTCTCGACCAGAGTCCCCCGCAATGACAGGTAGTCAGCTGATCGCCGATCCGCAAAAAGAAGGTCTTCGGTGGAGGGAGAGACAGAACGCAGGGACAGAAAGTGGGAGAGGGAATCGATGGCCACGGGAATGTAGCGGTAGCAACTGTTGAACCTCTTGTATTTTGAAAAGTCGGCGAGATCCATTTGCCACACGTCGTTGATCTTGAGTGCGATGATGCGTCTCCTATTAAACTTTCTTCTCACCGGGTGGTGTAGCGTGCAGGCGTCCAGCTTTCTGAGAATGGCGAGAGCCTTCTTTTTGCTCATGTGATGCGCTTTTGTATAGCGGTCCACTCCCCCCAAACCACCCTCTGGTTTCTCATATCCCTCCATAAGTCGTCCACGCAATGGAGGCTTGCTGCTGCTGTTGAGGCTCGCGAGATTTGGGCAGAGAAATCAGGCACAATAGTTTCGAGACTTTGGGGAACCAGGAAGGTTTCTTTCCCGTCTTACCCCAAATGGAACAAAACTTCCCGTGGTGTTCCTGAAGATATCCTTCCCCGGAAATACGAATCTTCCTGGGAGACAGACATTTTCCCGACGGACATCCCCCACGTCTCCGAGTGGCCACGGTTTGGACCTCCCACAAATATTCGTCGTTTGTCCTCACAGGAAGTTATACGAAGATGCCCGGACGTTGCACAGACTTTTGCGTACATGCTCAGCGCCCTGCAGTTTCTTGGTAGGCCTGTAGGTGTTTGTTTTTGCTATTTTGTTTCAGGCTCGGCCATTGCATCTTTCTTAATCTGTTGCTCGTTTTGGTTTTGTTTCTGGTATTTCTGTTACGGACAACGAGCACAAAGCTTAAACACAAACAAAAATAAAGACATACATATACAAGCTCTTAGAACCATGAAGATCACATAGAAAGGCAGTTGCATACCTTTCAAAGCGAAAACAGATACAGTCGAACCTCGATATAACGAAACTCTCAGGGACCGCAATTTCTTTCGTTGTATCGAAAATTTCGCTCTATCGAATTGGAGGTGACGAATCGCGATCTTCGCGAGGGCGCGCGCTGTACATAAGCGTCGATAACTCCCGCTACAATACGGAAAAGTTTTTCTTGAAAAATTACAACAGCTACAAATACAGTGCCAAACAGCACCTACGGCATTTTATTCTTGCGTGAAATAGCCGGTTATTCGCGTCTGTGTCGGGCCTAGAAGATGCGCTGTCACGCATTGTTCGTACACCACCAAAGCCTCCGCAGCGTTCTCCATATCGTGTCGCGGTCCAGCACACCTTTCAAGTACGTCTGTGGCCAGTGCGCCTTCCGTAAGGTTCTTCGTTGCTACGACATGTTTGTCCCCGTCAAGAAAATCTGGCTGATTTCGTCACGTAGGCCGCCACGCGAACGAAGCGTTTCCCACACGCGCGGACAGTTTAAAACCAGCGCGTAAAGGAGAAACCTCAGAAGGAAAATCCCAAACCTTCCAATGACTCAGACTTCCTTTTGTAGGCACCCGATTCCTCCCTGATCGCGCGTGTCATCCATCGGCGCGGGAACAGGACGCAGCTTGCGCCCTTTGTTTTCGTGACCCTCAAATCGGCTTTGGGGTCATAAACCTTATCTCGTTCTTTCGCTGTATCGAGGCCGCGGCTAAAAAGTATTTCATTGTAGCGGGAGATAAAATAGATTGATCTCTATGGCCCTCTGCCGGAAAATCGAAATTATTTCGCTCTATCGCGTTTTTCGTTATATCGTCTTTCGTTGTAACGAGCTTTGACTGTACTATATATTGCTTGTCTCTCGAGGTTCCACAAATTCGAGAGTCCAGCCTGCCTGCGAGTCAAACAGAAGGGTGAGATGCTTAAGTTTAATGCGATTGCATATACTTGTAACAGTGGACTGAAGAACTGCTTGGCATATTAACTCACTATGATGTAACATCTGTGTTTCTTATTGCTTTTGGTGTGAGCCATTCAGTGGTTCATCAAGAGTCGAACTCACGCCGCGACACACCTTGCCGTGTTTCTCTCTCCTCTGAGGTAATGCTCCATTTAACATCCCATCAGGGACCTTATTCGGACAATTGTTCAAACGGCCGTTACGACACATCCTGCGGATGTACGGCTAGGGACGTCCATCCATGTCGCTCCCAGGGATGTCCACCTGACATCAATTTCAGGACATGGACGTTGCGATTTAATTTGGATGTCCACAGGAGATAGCGTTCTGTCTGGGTACATTGCAACAAATAATTGGCGAGTTCGTAAACGGAGGAGTGCCGGATTGGCTTGCCCGACACAGAGACATAACCCTCGCGATCCCAGGAAATAACCACCTTTAATTCCGAGACGACCCTTTTCGCTTCCTCTTTGTCCATCTCTAGAGAGAGGAGTGAATAGTCAGTCATTTGTAGGGTCGGACGCCTTGTTTTTATCGTCGTAGGGGTCGAATCTGCATAACTGGATCCGTACTGCTTGAGTATGCGATACAGTGCTTGCAGTATGAGTTTCACTTTGACGTCATCGCTCTCCTTTGAGGGAAGAACGTTCCTGATGGAGGAGGTGGTCACTTCAATTCTCTTGGCCACTGACGAAAAGATTCAACACGGCGGAAAGTAGGAGAGGAACCACCGACGAAAGAACGCCCTGTCCTCGCTGCTGAGACAGATAGCGCTTCAAACGTGGCGGATTCCTGTGAATCTTTTTGTAGGCGAGCCGTCGTAAGAAGCGTTTGTGCTTCTTCAAAAGCGCGAACGTGTCTGGAGCTAGAGCCACCTTTCCGTTCAATACATTGAGGCAAATTTCGGAGAGGTCTTTCATGTCGGACGAAGAAGAACGTCTCAAGACGTCGCGACGGCATGGAGGGGTTAGAGTGGAGAGTACTTTGAGTAAAGTGAGGTGAGGGCGGAGATTCATTTCGGAGCGTAGATATATTGATGTTCACCCGGAATGCTATTGCTACGCAACCTGTGGTCCTCGTGCGTATAGTTGTGAAGATTCACGAGTAAATAGGTGTGGGGCAACGACATCGTTTGTTTATATGCGTCCAGAAAATACTCCAATCTTTTTCTGCCAAATAGCTGTTGCCCGAAATGTTCCATCTGGTGCACGCTGCACACGGTGCGCCACAGGACGACGTAACTGGCGTTGTAGGATATAGTTCTAAAATGGCTACTGTCGAAAAAGATGTTTTGGACGAGTAAGAAGATCGACGCATTGGCGTGGTGAGAACCCCGAATGAAAATATCGGTCACCTCCTTCAAGGAACTGGCGTCGGTCATGTGATCGTCGACGCTGAGCGTAGCGCGTGACGTGTCCCACTCTCGCGGTAGCTCCTTGGTAAATTTTACAGAGTCCCCAAATTCGTCCTGCATGCTCGGCGAAGCATATTTCTGAACGTAGAATATTTTTGACGGAGGCTTGTCCACCACGTCGTTCACGTTCCTCAGCACGTTCGCAACGAAAGTAGATTTGCCACATATGGAGGGGCCGCTTAAAATGCAGCGAAAAGGATGACTGAAACGAAAAGGTTCGGGTGAAGACATGTCGCGCGCGTACACGGTGCACGAAGAAAAAGAAGAGTCTGAGACTCGTAGCCAAATGCATCTCTTTTATTTACACGTCGTCGTCATCGTCCTCTAGATCGGCACTGCGTTCCCAATACAGATTATCCAGGCTAAAGTTGGACTTCTTTTTCGTCAGTCTGTCGCCGCTAAGATGCGGTCGAGCGTCTACATGTTGCCCTGACACATTTCTTGATGTGCTTGCAACCATTCCAGGCGGTGGACTTGAAAGGCTTCCTCCACGATGCCACGAATAAATTCGCGAAGTTCTTCGTTTTTTGTATTTTCCTGGCGACAACGAGAAACGCAGGAGAATAAACCACACATGGCGTTTTCCACGTATCGGTCAGAATGATGACGCGAGCGCAGTGCGCGCTGCCTTTATACAAATAAACGCGCGCAAAGAAACGAGAGCGAAACCGAAGCCACCCGAAGGAGCAGAGAGCGAAACCGAAACCGTCCGCGAGGAGCAGCGCAGAGGGCGCTAGGAGCGCTCGCGCGCATGCGTAGCGCCCGCGGAGAGGCGCCCCTGTCACTTTCTCGCTGGCTCTCGCCGAGTGCAGACGGACGCTCGGTTGCTCCGCCGTCCCCGCACCGGCTCACTTTGTGCCTGGCTGTCGACGGGATCGGACGCACCGTCGCCGCGGTGGAAAAGGTGAGTGATTTGCAGTTGTTTGCGCATTGTTTTACCGCGCTCCTTTTCTCGCATATTTGCCTTAACAGTTATTCCTTGAACGCGCATGTTTAGACTTGTTTAGCAGTGAGCCGTAGCGGCCTTTTGTGCGTGTTGTCGCATGTTTAGCATTGTGTGCCTACCGTTTTGCGGTTCCCACCTTGTGTTAGCTGTGTAGCGTTAAGAAAGTGATGCTGTGGTTAGGCCTAAGCGGTAGACCCTAAGCCTTTTTCCTGATGTGTACTGCTTTCTCCATGCTGTTTAGCAGTAGCGGTTAGACCTTTTCCACGCGCTCCGGCATGCCTACACTTGTTGAGCAGTGTTACAATTTTACCTGCCACTAGTATCTTGTTCTGTCTTTTTCGCATAGAGCTATGATGGTGGCGCCATCTGGTGTGATGCCTTGCAACTAGGTAGCCACCTGTCATCGATCTCTGCCACTCTCCGATGCCTACAAGCAACATAGCGGGCGCTGGTCACTCCGAAGTGATTTCTTCGCTATGACATCGTTCATTTTCGAATAAATTGTTATTACGCTATTTGTAACTTTTTATTTTATTTTCTATCTATTTTTTTATTTTTTATCAGCTCAAGTAGCCGGAAACACACACACACAATAGTCTGGACACGTCTTAAATGCACCCCAATTAGTGTAATGACTCACTGAATGATCCTAATTACTGCAGGGGTTCCAAACTGCTCTAATTGCTAATTAATGGCGTCCAGGCCACTGTGTGAGTTGCCGGCTTCTTGAGCTGATCCAATACTACTCTGTCAATGGCATTCTCCTATCCCCGAGCGTGACCGCACGGGGCAATGCCATCCGTTGGTCATGGGCATTGTTAGTGGACGAATTTCTGCCCCCTAACTACACTGTTATTCAAAGAGCTACACATTAACTCCAAAAGAGGAGTAAACGGCTTGTCCCATAGCGAACCCGTCCAGATAAGTTTTTTTTTCCACTTCTAGGGGTAAGGATGTACTCCTTCTGGGCTGTAGTAGATATACTCCTTCGATGGAATTCTGTAGCCCACATGATATACCAAATGAGGAGTGAAATACGAAATACCGAATGAGAGAAGTGCAATACGTCAGTTTGGCACCACAGAAGAACGAATGTGAACTGTTACACACATTTATTAGCCATAGAGACATGAAACAGGTACAAAAAGTGAAATGGTACATACGTCCAAAAACCGGCTTGGCCATTAGTATCGAAGTGTCCAGTGTCGACCACCACACACAGCAAAAAGAAATGCAAATCGGAAAAGCACAGTACCTATAGAAACATCGCAAGTTTTGACACATTAATATCTTCAACGTCTCAGCCATAGTGAAAACTTTGCGAACGACCGAACACAAACCTGCGTTTGCCACACTCCAGACCGACGTGCCGACGTGAAAGGTCGTCTGTCTACAAAGTCTATCTGTCTGTCTAAGTCTGTCTGCCTAAAGGACATGTCTACAAATAATTTGCTTGCGTTTGTGACGACTGACGACTAACGAGACTATTTTATATCATCACGGAAATGTATATTTGAGATTTAATGTGTTTGAACGTTTAAAAATATTGGGAACTATGTGTCCTACATGCACGGATGAAAGTGCACGGCGGCGGAGCGGTCGACGAGAGAAGGTTTAAGGACCAGTTCGGACTTGGCGACGCCCGACGTGACGTCGTGAGCGGGCGGCGGAAGTAGAGGTGCATTTCCGCCCCCCTGTCAGCGCGCACGATTTTCATGTTCTCACGACATTGGCATTCCGTCGTCCAAAGCAGACGAAAAAAGGAGGCGTGGCCTTTCTGTGGCAGCTTATTGGTCGCCAGTGTGTCATTCTCGCCACCTCTTGCCGACGTCGTGAAAGACACCGGTATGGAAATTTTTTTGGATCGACATCTCTCCTCTCCCAACGCCGGAAATGCGCGTCTATTTCTGCCGCCAGCTCACGACGTCGCGTCCTGCATCGCCAAGTGAGAACTGGCCCTAAAAAGGAGTAAGATGCACGCGTTACCGCTTCTCCGCGAGGTCCGTACACCTCTTCCCAGTAAACCATAGACGTCTAGGAGATGTCCACCTGATATCCCAAATTGGATGTTTGGATATCCCACGGATCATTGCAGAGAGCCCGTAGACGTCGCATGTACGTCCTGGAGACTCATTTCTTTTTACATTTACCAGATGTCCCAGAGATATAGAAAGTAAGACACTTTTCGAAGTCACATTGTGGACGTACAGGTAACGCCGCATATATATAGCGGAGATATGCGACACCGTTGTGGGACGTACCTGGGATATTTCTGGTATACTGGGTTATACGCCTTCCTCTCAAACGAAGGGGTACGTGACCATCTTCGTCGATCTCTGCAACTATCCGACGCCTACAAGCAACATGGCGTGCGCTGGTCACTCCGGAGTGATTTCTTCGCCACGACATCGTTGATTTTCAAATAAATTGTTTCTCTCCACTCTATTTCTATCTTTTCATTTTATTTTCTACCTATTTTTTTTATTTTTTATCAGCTCAAGTAGCCGGAAACTCACACAGTGGTCTGGACACGCTTTGATGCACCCCAATTAGTGTAATGACTCACTGAATGATCCTAATTACTGTGGGGTTCCCAAATTGCTCTAATTGCTAATTAATGACTTCCAGATGATTGTGTGAGTTGCCGGCTTCTTGAGCTGATCCAATAGTACTTGACGGCGCGCCAAGTACCTTCTCTAGAGCCTTACTATTTAACTCTATGGGCGGAACAGTGTTATGGATAGCGGTCCCTATCGATAAACATAGCAAACGTTAAGGAAACGTGCGTTATGGGCGCGTGATAAATGTGGGCAGAGCTTTGAGAGAGTGAAAAGTTGAGGATCGGGCCCCTGGCGTGCACTACAGGTCAAAACTAGGCATCCCGCATTCTTTCCACGGAAGAGCGGTTGCTTCTTGTGCATCCCGTCGCAGCTAAAAATGCAACATCTATGACTGTGTCTTTCACTGTTCCTTTGGCATATTTTTCATGGGTCACTGAACGTTTGCAGAACATTTGCAGCAACCAGGGATCGGAACCGGAACTGAACCCGAACCGAAAACCGGAAAAAACCCTTATTTTCTGGCGAACCCGAACCGAACCGAACCCGAACAATTTTTTGCTTGTCCTGAACCGAAAAAAAAAATTCATACGGTTACCGGTTCGGGAATCGGTTCAGAGGTGAAATAATTGCACTACTGACCGACCTTTTTTTGACTCACCTGAAATGGCTATCTCACACCTTTCTCTTATAACCGTGCACGGCGGTGAGCGTAAGCTCGCTTTCATGTAGCAAAATTACTGCCCATGAACCGGTTAAATCGGGACCGAAAAAAGTAATGGTTCCGATACCTGTAAATGTCCTGTCCGCTGACCGATTTTTTGTCTGTGTGTATGTGATTGGGGGGGTTCTCCCTCAGCCGAACCCGAACCGAACCGATATACCTGAACCGGTTTAAGCTGATAATTTCGGTTCAGCGGAGCTAAACCCGAACCGAACCAATGTGCCTGAACCCGAACCGGACCGAAAAAAATATCGGTTCCGATCCCTGGTTGCAACGTTAAAAAATTAAAACCAGCGACGGGGTAGAGTATCACTCCTGCGATAAAACTCCCCATGCCTCATCTTAAAAATAAAGTTGTTGTTGTTGTTGTTAGACAAAAATTGTTTGCAAATAGAACGTCGCCAGGTTTCCAGTTATAGTAGATTCATCTTTATTTACCTCACGGTGAACCTATGAACTGCGGAACATGACTCGCTTACCACCTTTTGTGCGAAAGTTTCGTGGCAACAGTTTATTATGCGCCCCTACCATAAGGAATCATATGGCACGATTTGCGCAGCCAAGATAGGCGCCGTCAACTTTCTCTCAGTGATCTTCCTGTCCAGCCATTTTTCTATTGTCCTACCGTATGTTGTCGCCCAGCGGATGTTGCTTCGCGCGGTTTCTAAGGCACTTTCGAACGTGTGCGCCAGTCTCTTAGTATTCTTCTTCAATTGTACATTCTTCGAGTAGAATGCCGTCATCTGTAGGGAGAAACCGAATAGAAATAAATCTCTTGGTTCACATGTGTGACCCAAAGCTACTCGTAGAGGTGCTTGACCAGTTGTTGACGGTCTGTGAAGCGATACAAGGATACCGCACAAAGTTAAAATTATATTTTACTATACTCCGTATCTCGAGCTTTCATCTACTCATCTGGCGTTCGTACGCTTCCTTGACAGTGTGGTAACAGGAACGCTGCAAGGCATGTTTTAAACAGTTATGCAGAACACCCTCGTCACCATTTCCGAATGAGTGTACGAAGGCCAGATGGACCGCGCTCGAAAAGCAGGATACCCGCAAGAACTACTGGTAACTGTTAGTGAGGCACCCCTGAAGTCTGTTAGAGGTGGGGGCCGTAGGGAAAAGAGATCGCATGGAGGACGGGCCGGCAGTTGTTCCATATATGCACAGATTGTCACACAATCTCAAGAAAATGGCTGGGAGATACAACGTCCCGGTCGCGTTCTCTGCGCCGGAAAAAATAGGAGAACTGTACAAGATCATCTGCGGCATCTGGACTACCAGCCAGTGCAACATAAAACATTTTACAAAGTATGCCGCATGTAAAACAAATGTGATCTATGACATCCCGCTATCATGTGGGAAATCTGACATTGGACACACCGGTCGATGCCTCAAGTAAGGTTGAGAGAACACACGGTCACGTTGACAGAAACACCTTCAGGTCACCTGGCCGTCCACTGCAGTAAGTTCGTCTGCACTCCAATGTTTAATAATACAGTGATTAAGGGGCGTTCAACGGATCAGCGCACGAGAGAGATTGTGGAAGCATTTCAAGGGGGTCACTATGCGTAAGCCATGCATCGGCGGCGTTATATGATAAAGAGTTCGTCGAAAATTGGGATAAAAGGGGCTGAATTGCAGACCTGTTACTGAAATGTGACACGTGAAAGATAACAACGGAGGTAATTATAAAAGGAGCCAGTTTGTTTTGTCAATAAATCTGTTTGTTGGAAGTCAAGCACAGTGTTTGTCCTCTCCCCTGTCTGTCCTCGTTTGCAGTGCTAGTTCATGCCAACTAGCCCAGTTCACAAGCGTTATACACCTACTAAGAGGCACTCCAGAGTTCAGACACAGGACGCTGAATGTTTGGGTTATCGTACCCAAAGTTGGACTCGTATTTTATTTGCGACTTAGCGAGTCTGAAAAATCTTTCTTCTGACATGCTATCAGCGGGAAAAGAGAAACGGCACGGGCGTTTCGGTGAGATCACTTCCGGTTTTCTCCAGCGTTATCATAGTAATAAAGACGCCGGGAACGGCGACTGGGCGGTGACGAGGTGCATGCTGAGTACGGTGTCTTGTATGAAAAGAATGATGGATGAATGGAATCGCGACGTGAGGTGTACAAGAAAACGAATTGTCATTGGCTCTGGAACATGTGAAAGCTCTAGTGTTGTAAATTGAGCTAGGCAGGTTGAAATTGTAGTCACGGATGTCGGGCGGGACGGGTGTACGAGAGACGCGGGATCGAGTTGGTGGATATGCATGTGAGTTGCGAGCGCTATCATCTGCCACAACAGAAATGGATGCTATGTTTTCTTTGCTAGAGGTTCAGTCAGATGTGAAGGGGGTATTCATTTTGCAGTTTCCCAGCAAACATATGCGTTCATGTATTGCGAGTCAGACGCGTGGGGAAGTCTTGGCGTACTGAGTATCAAACAATCTGCTGACAAACTGAAAATCTGCGACTAGCAAAGGTATACGCCATAATCATCCTCTTGGGTTTGTTCGTACAAGATTTTCCGAACTAAGCTCTACAATTCGCATTGTTCAAATGACGTTTCTTTTGCGTATACCACTCAAATGACGTCGCATTGCGAATATATCAATCCAAATGTATAAACTGGTCTCGGTATCGGAATTATAACAGCGTAGAATGAGTACGAAGTACGAAAATATTCGTTTCGAGATGTGCAATTGCTGGGCTGTGCTCAGTACATCGTACGGTTGTTGTTAGAATTGAACGTCAGAGCTTCTCCTGATAATGGAGAGAATGCTAGTAGATGAAAGGCTAAGCTCGAGATGTCTAGGTCTGTTTCCTATTTTCAAGGACCTCTTCCATCAGGTGCAAAACGTAGCCATAGAGGCCAACTCACTTTTTCAAGATCTTCACTCTTCCGGATGGACTGCAAGGCAAACCAAATGGTGTCCCGCAGCTGAGCTGTGTGGCCAAATCTAAAAGTTGTGTTCAAATTCTTTGTCATCAGTCACACCCGAATACGTTGTAACTATACTCACTTTTGGAGCAAAGGGTTCCAATTCTGCACAAGGAACTGCAGCGCCAATTGACTGCCTTTTTCACTGAAGGTGACGCTTTCGAAAATGAGTCCTACGGATTCTGAGCCAGCTGTCTTCAGATTCGGCGATGATGTGTTGAACAACGCTGATGTTAGTAGCCTGTATACATGAGCATAAGCGATTCTGCAGATAGCTTCTGACAGCACGTCATATTAACGCTCGTAGCAGAGCATCACCCATACAAAAAAGTTGTCTACTGTCTATACACTTTATGTCAAGGGTGCTGATAAAATATGTATAGAGATCCTAACTACTTTCTAAACAACTTTGAATGGACATGCTATACAAAATTGGCCTTCCACGTTCTATAGAAAGTCTATTCAACTAGTATATAGACATTCTATACAAAATGTACACATTTACTTTAGACAGCGTATATGTAGTTGACAGCAGGAGTGTTTTCAAAGTAGCAAAAAATACTTAAGAGTCGCTATTCGTCCAACCGAAATATCCATCAGAGGCAATAAACCACAGGTTTTCAATAGAAATCAGCATTCTTTCCCCCCTTCTGACTTTTTTTCTGATTTTTCTTTTTTCTTTTTCAACCTCTGCCACCACACATTTCATTTTCTCCTGCTGCTTTTGTTTTTGTTGGTTTCCCAGACTTCCAATAACGGCCAATGTGTTTTAAAAAGCAGAGAGTTTCCAGGACACCGAAGTCCAAAAAGCGCACGTAGAAAGGCAGTGACGCTTTCTTCCTACGAGGGGTGTTCAAGTCAAACCGGGACTCTCTGTCTCCTGAGTGTACAAATGGCTCACGCTACTTCTTTTTCGTCATTTTCACACGCGACAGGCCTCCGCGTTCACCACGTGGGGTCCAAAGTTTTTGCAAAACAGAAGACACGTGCTAGACAAGATGGCCGACAACGAGGTGAGCGCGCACATCGAACAGCGAATTGTCATGAAGTTTCTCGTGAATGAAGACGAAGTCATCTGAAATTCACAGATGACTTCAGGCTCAGCATGGCCACGATACACTTAGCCACAGCAAAGCGTTTGAGTGGTGCAAACGGTTCCGAGACGGCCGTACATCAGTGCAGGACGATCCCAGCCTGGGCGGCTCAGAGCCCAGTGTTAGAGTTCCTGAGAGCATCCAACTTGTGGAGCTCCTGATCCTCAAGGACCGACGGATAACATGTCTCGAAATGGCTCGAAAGACGGACCTTTCTTTGGGACGTTGAACACTATCATTCATGAACACCTCCAGTTTCGGAAAGTTAGTGCCCGTTGGGTCCCGAGGCAGCTCTCCGTGTTTGACCGGCAGAGCAGACTGGAAATCTCCCAAGAGCTAAAGTACCGTTTTGACACTGAAGGACTGCCTTTCCTTGATTGGATCATCACGTGCGATGAAACGTGGGTTCACCATTTCACTCCTGAGTCAAAACGCGCATCAAAACAGTGGAAGCATCCGGGCTCGCCAACTCCCAACAAGCTCCAAAGCACCCCGTCCGCGGGTAAGGTCATGGCCACGGTTTTCTGGGACAAGGCTGGCGTCGTTCATGTTGATTTTCTGCCCAGTGGAACTAGCATCAATAGTGCATATTACTACCAGGTTCTCAGGGATGTGCATAAGGCGCTGAAGCAAAAGCGGCCGGGCCTCATCACCAAAGGAGTCCTCCTCCTACAGGACAATGCACGCTCACATACCGCGCATCCCACGACACGCACCTTACAGGAACTTGGCTGGGAGTTGCTGCCACATCCCCCTTACAGTCCAGACCCCCAGCAATTTCCATCTCTTCGGGCCACTGAAGGCGTTCTTTGGGGGCCGTCACTTCAGCTGCGACGGACAGGTCAAGAATGCGGTCCCATAATGGCTGCTACGCGCCGGTAAGGATTTCTACGCTGCTGGCATCCAAGCCCTCGTGAAACGTTGTGACAAGTGCATTAGTGCAGCTGGAGATTACGTTGAAAACTAAAACTAATTTCTCGCCTGCAAGTTCATTTTACTTTTGCGAAAAACGAAAAGTCCCGGTTTGACTTGAACACCCCTCGTATATACTGCTCGTCTTGAAAGCTTCCGCGAATCCGAATTTCTGCGCAGTGAGGTGTTGCGTCAAATATAGTTGTGCAGTGTCTGTCTCCAGTTTTTCTCTCTAGCACCATCTTGCCATTGTACCAACCTGCCTAAGTTGGTCGCATCTTTGGAGCAGCCAAGAGCGCTCAATATGACGTGTGCTTCATCCGGTGTCTCAGCATCCCTCATGTGGTCCAGCAAGAATCGCCAATCTGTAGCATCACCCATTCTGATGGCGTGACACAGCACCACGAGGCTGTCTCCCAAGTCCTGTTCTAGAGCCCTGTGCCAGCAATTTCTTATCAGACCAGTGCGTAGCAAAATGCAAAATCAAGTGACCGACATACAAATGTATGCCGTGGAATCTCTCTTCTTTTATTTTACTAATACAGCATGAAGTAAAAGCCTCGCTAAGTGTATGGTGTACAAGCAGAAATAGGCGGCGAGCATATCCAGCCCCTATAATGCGTCCATTAACAAATCGTACCTGCCGAGTTGCATTGCTAAAAATCGTGGAAAGCCTTATCGACAAGCACCGATAGGGGCCGTAAGGGACATCATAAGTACGGGATGTTCCGACAATGTGGATTGCCTTCCCCTTGGGGTAGTTAAAAAAGCCGAATGTCGAAGGAGAGAGACGGCATTTTCGGGTCGACTGGAGGTTTAGTTCGAGGAGACTGTTTTCTGCTTCGGAACAACTGACAAGTTCTTTCTGGGCAAGTTCTTTCTTTCTAAGTTAGTAAAACTCTCTACTCTGTAGATACTGTGCTTGTGATCTCTTGGTTGCAGCTGAGGATAGGACAGGTTGGGCTTTGAACCCCCATGAGATTCGTGCTGAAAATCCCACAAATTGACTAAGGTAGAGAAACGGGGCAGTTGGTAAGTAACACTTAAAGCTTAACGCAACAGAGAGACAAGGACAGAAAGAACCAGACGGGAAGGCTGCCTAACGACTACTAACGGCTGATAAAGCTAAAGCTAACGCTAAAGCTGCTGAAGCTAAAGCTGATAAGGGCTGCTAAAGGCTGACACAAAGGCTGCTGGAACGCAGCCTTCCCGTCTGCTTCTTTCTGTCCTTGTCTCTTTGCTGCGGTAAACTTGAAGTCCCACAAATTGGCGGCACTAACCTGTATACTTCGTGGACAGCGCGTGCTGCACTCTCCTCAGAGGAGAGGAGCGAAGCTAGCTATTTTCTAGGTACTGAAGGTACGGATCGACATCACATCCTGGTATCACAGCGGCTGGGCCTAGCAAGAACAGTGCTTTGATACTGCACTTTTCGGCAACAATACTTTAACTATAAATCATGTTCCCCTTCTGTTCCCACATGAGGTGCTACCCCCTGGCAACCTGTAAATGAAGTCTGTTTTGGCTTATCTGGTTCCACTGGACCGTACCGCCCCTGCCACTGTCTCCAGAGACGTATATTAAAAGGGAGTCTGGCCATTGGGAGGAGTCACAAAAATAGACTCGACCTGTTGACCCTCGACACAGTTCCGCCCCTCTGATTTGTTTGCGTTTTATCAAGGGGGTCGCCATGACACCTTACTGCCACCCAAAATGGCGACGGAAACAAACACAGTGAAGCGCAGATTTTGTGGCAAAAAATTTTCACAGACTACTCTGATTTTACGATACAAATGTACATTCTCATATACGTTTCTCGGAAATCAGTTTCAACTGATGCTTATCCATCGATATCTAACCGAAAATAATACGTTTTGTCGCCGGTGTTAGGCCTAGTGAACACGGCGATCACAACAAAATCGTAACAGAAAAGGCATTGTGCTTATATTTATATATATTATATCTTATATTTAATTGCTGGATTTAGTTGCTAGATTGCTGCACGTGTTCTAATCGCCTCTATTTTTCATGGTGGATGATTTATAAATTAGGCGCAATTAATTAGCTAACTTTTTAATTATTCGTCCTAGGGGCGAGATGTGAATTTGAAAGTTGTAGAGTGTGTCGAGAAACACCCATCTCAATTATTTCCAAGAGCGTACCCTTGTGTGGAATTTATTTCTTGGCAAGAAAGAACGCGCGCGAAATCCGAAAGTGTACCCTGTGGCCTCGATTTCAGAACTACTACATCCTTAACTGCCGAGAAGCAACCTTCAGATCAGAGTTCAGGGGCCCGATCTTCGACTTGTCGTTATGCGCGTTAAATGAATCACTTGGGCCCGTGACTCGCCACGAGCACTAGCGCGAGCCTACAAAAGCGGCTTTGGAGCTCGCCAACTTTAAATATAACGCTATGTGAAAGATGAAGATCGAGGCCCAGGGGAGCTTTTCAGCGAGCATTGTCTACTCACGATTTGAGACTGAGAGAGTTGTTCATGAAGGCGCGAAAGCTGCGAACGCAGTGTTGCACACAGGGACGGTATCCGAACTGGCACGACCAAAACATCACGTCCTTTCTCAGGAGGCTGTAAGAGAATATTGAACTTGATCTCATGAATGATTACTTAGAAACCCGGTGTAGTTGACATGACAATATCTCTCATCCGGTATTGCGTTCAAGAACCGCAATGTGCAGTCTGGTTACTTTTGTGTACAGACTTGAAGGCGACTTGACTGAAAATCACTACCATTACTATGTTGTCTGATGTCATTGACAGATTCCTGCGACTTTGCATTGACCCATAATTTTCTGCACGCACCCTCTGTTTATCGTATCCGCACAGTAGTAGGAGGGCAAGGATTAACAGCTATCCCCCGATACAGGAAGATTAAGAGCACCCATCGATAAAGGAGGATTCACAGCTACCCGTGATATAGGAGCATATTTGGAGCCCCCCCTCAAATGCGAGGAGCGTCCGCACGTTTTCTTCTCGGGTTTCCTTCTCATATTCGGACATAATTCGTCATGCAAAGTACATCACGATCCACCAGATGTTATTGCCCGCCCATTTTTATTCCCTCTCTACGCCACTTGCATCCCAAATAAGGCCTTGGAAGACTGTTTTCTCACCCCATGCTTCCCCCTCACAAGGCCTACTTTCCTTCTCGCACCAAGACATGCAAATAATAGACGTACTAGCGGAAATATTTCATTAATGCCAATTATTGATAATCAGCACAAATAGGTGCAAGGATCAAAAGAGGAATAGCAGCAAGTAGCATTCATAGCTTACACATACTACACATTTTAGGATATGCTAATATCGGAGGAATATAGTTCAAGTAATTTCACCTCAAATGGATAGATCCGATTACCGGACGCACAGACAATCATTTTTCCCAGGTAGATAACATTAATGAACTTTCAGAAACACAACTTTAAATTAAAGAAGAGATTCTAATCAATACGATGACAATCAAAAGTTACATTTTTGCCATAACACGTCTGGGCTTCCTGTATGTCACCCCCATCCTCGCGGCAGCAATCAAATTCAAACAACACTGATGCGTGTAAAGGATTAATTATTCTCACCAAATGCGTGTCTATCGATTGAGGAGCACAACGGACGGATAAAGCACACTAAACAGGAATTCCATAATTAAAACTAGCAATAGGCAACGTTGTCAGACGGATATTATTAACAGCAGAACAGAAATTTTAAGTAAAAACAGTTACCTTCTAAGAATGCTGTCATCGCGGCCTAAGTTAGAGCGAACGCCTGCAGAACACGAAATCCAATATCTGGACAATTTTCTTTCTTAACTAACAGTCTGAAAGACACAACAGAGCTCACTTTTTTAATGAATCCATTGGAGACAATGCACACCAAAGTAACGAACATAAAATGTACAGGATAGAACTGATAGGCAAATGAGCCGAGGCGAGCTCCTCCATGAAGCGACAAACATGGCCCTATAGAGCCTCCAAGTAACTCTTTCACACATTCCTTTTCCCTCTTTCCTTGAAACGAGCGTGTGGAATCTCTCTCTCGCTGCACTCTCCAACCTGCGCTTTCCCAAAGGCCGAAATCCATCTTGAGTGTCATCATCAATCGAGTGAAGAATGATATCAAAGCACAAGTAACGTAGTAAATGCAATGACTAATCTTGTTATACGAACGCGATATTCTTTATTGTCCTAATTGAATAATATACAGTCATCACAAATACTACTCTGTGTGTAAGCATTCTGGGGTAGCCAGTTCAACTTCGTCGCGACTTGCAACCCCATGTGTTCTTAATGTGTTATCAATAGGAGTGTCAAAATGCAAAAATTAGGTGGTGATTTAGCGGTAAATGCGAGAGAAATGCGTTTGGATTAAGCGCGTTTTCCGGTCCATACTTGACTTCCGGGTATCCACTTTCGGTCTAAACCCGACTTCCTATTGTCCACTCCCGTCTATACTTGACTTCCAGTATCCACTTCCGGTCCAACTCGACTTCCGGTTCTCCCCTTCCGGTCTAACCTGACTTCCAGTTGGCCTCCTCCAGTCTATACTTGACCTCCCGTTCGGCACTTCCAATTACTACATGTAAGTCCATTTAATTAACAGTTAATTATCCCCAATTACTTTCAATTACCCTTTAATTACCGAAGGTAAACGGAGGTTACTTGAAGTAATCTTGAATTTCATTTAATTCCGTTTAATAATGTTTGCTTGCTTTAACAACTCAATTTCCCTATAATTGGCATTAATTACTTTTAATTACCTCCGGTAACCTGCAGTCACCTTCGGTAATCTTTAATTTCATTTTATCGTAATTAAATATATCTTGCATTCATTACCTTTAAGTCGCATTCAGTCGCATTCTCCGAGATCAATTTCGAAACTAATGCGAAGCCTAATTCCTTGCCGACCACTGAAGTAGGGCCGAAAATACCATTTTGATCCGAATGGGGGGGGGGGGATGCACAGGCCGCTTTCATGTCGCTGAAGTACTGCTGGAAACCAACATCCAGCCAGACCAACCTTCCATCTTCAGTGCTTGTGAAAGGCTTTCTGTCATATCTTGTGCATGTCGATGTCCTATATCATGCAGTTTATACCAACGGTTGATAATTGTCATGAACGTAGCTGTTGCCTCGCAATCCTTAAAGGTCAGATATGCCGATTTTGAAGTGCCGCAGAACTGAGCGATACTCGCGCTGTGTGTTCATTACCGAACACTGAATATGTGTGCGAAATATCTTGCTCCAACTGTTCGTAGTTTTTTAGAAAACGGTTTTTTTAGTTCCCAAGCCCGGCCGTCAGACCGTCGGCAAACCCTGCGCCCGGGCGCACCGACGTCACTGCTCTCGGTTTATCTGTCTGTGGCTTGGCATGGACTCTTGGCTTGGCCGCTTGGCTTCTTTCGTTTCGTCCTATGTGCATCGTACATAAGCGAACAGCTGTTATGTTGTTGCTAAGCCGGAAACAAAGCATGTGATTTTTTTTGGCACGGCGTCGTTTGCAAAGTGCACTTCCTTGTTCTGACCTTGCCTTTTATGGGCTGGAGCGATATGATACGTGATATGCCACTGCGAAGATGCGACGGTGCTACGCTGTTAGAACAATTCATCGGAGCTTTCAAGTGTTACCTATTATAAGCTGCCAAAAGACCAAGCAGTGCGAAGCTCTTGGCTGACAGTGGTACCTGCTAATTTCCACTGCAAGGATTTCGTCCACGAATGTTATCATAGGTTACGCGCGACTCCAGAGGCAATTTGGAATCTCGGCACGAAATCGTCTGATGAAAATCTGAGGTGCCCGACGCACAACATTTTGAACGTGTCACGGAGGATCAAGGCAAAAAACGAGAGCAAAAAAGGTAAGTCGAGGTTCAGATATAAAAAATAGCAAGCTTAATGAATCGATTGTGCAGCTGTCCTACTGCGCTTACTCTGATATAACCACGATTAACAACACAACAGTATTGATAATCTAACTTCTGAATTATCACAGGTGCACGCTGAAGGCGGAAATGAAGCATGCTCTGGCTTGCATCTGGTGCATGAAGAAATTGCTGACACGTTAGTGCAGTCTACCTCCACCAACACGTATGACAATGTGATGTTATAATTTGAGTATTCACCTATGTTCAACTTTTCATGTGCACTCGCATGCAGACATCTTGACACCACTTTTAAATGTGCCCTCAAAGTTACAACCTGTGCTTTCAGGGTGGAAAACAAAGGTCGCCATTCCGATTAGCTGCTATCTCCCAGTTCAAACACTTTTGCTGTCTGGACACTGGTTCCTGTGGATGGGGTGTTACAAGCTTCACTGTCTGATATAGAAGGTACGTTACATTAGTTCAGTTAATTTGTCTTTTGCACAGTTTTATTACTGTTAGCTGGATTACTGTTGGACATACAATCCTTTGACACACAGAAGCTGATGTCGCCTCTGATAACGTTTTAGAATTTTCAGTGTCATCAACGTCCATTGAGGAAGGTGCCTTTACTATCTGTGAATCTTTAATTGAAGAATAGCCCAGAATTCATGGTAACATTGTCTACTCTTATTAATTCACTGTCCGTGTTCTGAGAGCTAAGAAAAATGGAAACTATTTATTTGTCACAACTTCACACTGGATGTGGTACTGGCTTGACATGTAAGCTAAAATACCTAGATTCTACAATAATTGTGTTCAACATGGTGCATTACCGTGGGCAATGCCATGTTCACTACATTTTTAGTGGGTACGGTGCACAAATACTGTGTGCATACTGCATACATACATACTGTTCGATAGGCAAAAATACCTGAGCAGTGGTGTATAGTCTTTTTACCCAAAGTCCATACTCTTACTGCAAAGTCACAGTACGTAGAACAGCAATGTGCAGGTATGCTGCGATAGAGATTCACAACAGAAAGAAGACTGTTGAGAACATCTAAATTTTAACGAGACGAGACTTTCGTGCCCAAGGCTGCTCTTGTTAATGTCTAACATGAAGTTACAAAATCCCAGAATATATAAAACATGTTGTAACGTAGAGAGCGAGGATTGGTACAGACATAAAAATAATTGTACAATCATATATAATAAAATAAAAAGGGGGTACAACTCCCTCCTCAACTGAACTCGACAACTCAATCACTCTACTTATTCTCTACCTTACAACATGTCATATATTCTGGAATTTTGTAACTTGATGTTAGACCTCAAGAAGTACAGCCTTCTGTGCGAAAGTCTTCTTTCTGTTGTGCACAATCATTATACAGTAAATACGACAATCCATTTCTTGTCATTAAATGCTTTTTCTTTTTTTTTTTCTGCAGTGATGAGCATTCATAAGGACACATGCCAGAGAGGGAGTCTCTTTGGGATGACAAACCCTCATCACCTCATGAGGATACAACGGTTGACGAATGGTTCTCAAGCACATCAAAACTTCAACAAATAATTCATGAAAAAGCCAGTCAGTGCTAGCACCAGAAATTGAACGTGGACCGTCCTGCTACAAGTCAGAGATGTTACATTTCAGGCGCTCATTGACTTTTGGTGAATTACTTGTTGACTTTGTCCCAAGGTGGAGCTCGCCACAGCTCATTTGACTATGTGTTAATGTTGTGGCGTGTGTTGCGTTTTTCTCTTTGTGTGTTCCAGACTCAGAACGGTTAATTTGGATCAGGTCAGGTACGTTTCATTTAGACATGGCAAACATAAAGTGGTGTTTCTCAACACAACTTAGCAGTGGCCTTCATGCATTACTGTACGGCCATTAAGCGTGAATGGAAAGCTGCACATTATGCATGATGTAAAACCCCAAGACTAGGGAACACGAAGGGACAGACACAAACACGTCCCTTTGTGTTCCCTAGTCTCGGGGTTTTACATGTGCATCATCTTCACCAGCTCGCTTGCTTCCTAGCCATTTTTTCTGCACATTATGTTCACTCTACTTTTATGGTGTGCTATATAATCTTGTTCAAGTTCTGTTAAACGACGTGTAATGCTATAAAAAAATTCAGTACACTGTTTATGTGGGTTGAATGGTAGCGCATGAATGTAGGAAGGGAACTGTCATGTTATGGCAAGTGTTTACGTATTGTACATTTAACTACAAATTCTATTGGTTAGCTTTCGCCGGCGTATCATGTCAAGCCATGTTATATTAATTTGGAACATGTTCTTCTTAGTAGCCAGAGCAGCTGATGCACAGTGAGAACATAGCCCGTGTGCGTTTGTCTTTTCCACCGCAGCCCTTGGGTTTCCTCCCTGATGGCTACACATGTCAGGGATAGGTTTCAGAACCGGTAGTTCCGGCCAAGTGTGAATTGCTTTTCAGGGGATCATCACGCTGGCAGATGAAACGTAAGGTTTAAATTATTTGCAGGACAGGAATTGCGTAGCTTCACACAAATACTACTACTACGACGTAAGAGTGGTTTCAAATCTAGCTTTTTTGTGTTCCTGACATTATCGCACGAGATGTAGTATCCACTATGATATATGGGGGGTATGTATAGCGCAATCAACAGATGCTATTTACAAATCTGTGTTTTCTACTGTGTTGAAATGGGGTAGTTTGTATCTGAGAGCCACAGTGAAACACGGGCAGCCAAGGACAGACTTTTGATGCCCTCGAGAAACATGGCAACACATTGCAAGGACTCTGGATGCTGCCTAAATTTCCAGAACACAGAGCTCAAGGCAGCGGTTAAATAACAAGTGGTTAAATAAATCCAAGACAGTTGCATGTGTAAGCAGTCCGCTGTTCGATTTGCTTCTGTCTGAGATACCTTATCTCAAAGGGAACGCACGGACATACTCAGAATGATACTAGGGCTGCCTGTGAAATAGAATGAGGAGAGGGGAAGATATATAACCCTTTTTTCTTGTCTCTTATTCTATTGGTTAAATTGTCGTTTGCTTAGCAGCATATATGTGTATATTCCAGAGTCTGCTAATAAATATATCAGTTTAGAGCTAGCACTCGCATTGCAGATGTCTCATCCTGTCCTTGGCTGCTTGTGTTTCACTATGGCCATGCTTGCTATTGCAAAAACAGAAAACAAAAAAAGACAATAGAAAAACGTGAAAAGAGCGACCTAAAAAGCTGCCTGTTCTAGTGCTCACATGGAGGCAATGCAATGAGGTAACATGTTCCATTCATGAACTGTGCATAGTAGTACATATCCCAACGGCAACCGATTATTCAGATTTTTCTTGAAGTACTTTGTTTTTTGGAGCTTTGTTTGCACAGTCTATTATTGGAGCTTTATGTGATTCCCCTCTTGAGATACTGATGCTGTGCAGTTTGTTAATTTTGAAACTGTACTGTGCTGAGGTACAAAAACAGAATTGTCATATCTGCATTTGTGCACATAGGAATAATTTGTAAGTACTTTCCTTGTTGACATTAATATTTGCACCAGGTCACAACATTGTCGATTGATGGAAAATGTAAATAAATATATTTATTTGCTTGCCAAACAATGCACAAATGTCTTCTTTTCTAGTGAGATATTCCCTGTTCACCAGAAATAAATGTGGAAAAGTTAAAGGGGCACAATGATGGTAGAGTCTAGCATTGCTTTTTGCCACTTCACATATATTCACTGTTATTCGTGTGCACATGTAGGAATAGGAAGGTAGAGCATGCGCATAAAAAAATTCGTATGCAGCCACGCATATGGTTCAGAAGATTAATTAGATGATGTCCAAGCATGTATAATTGTGCTTCATGTGAATGTTATGCTAACGGATTGCTTCCATGAAGCCTTTTTATTTATTTTTTATAAATTATTTTTATAAATGTTATTTTTATTTTATATAAATTTCATATTACATATTGTATACTTATATTTTTATAAATTAAAAACTCAAGTTACACGGCCCCTGTAAGAGTGCCCTTTTTAAATGGTTTGGTAACGTGTCTCTAACTGTAAAGGTAAGAGGCCATCGAGAGTGCTGCAGACAATGTTGCAACTTACATATTACTTATCATGTCCTACATACAAAGTGATTTGTACAATAATTCCTGAGCACGGAATTAATCCCGAGGCTGGCCAGTGATGTCACCCAGGACGACATGTCACATAATTTCCTCTAACACTTTTACATCCCATGGGCTGAGTTGTGAATTGAAAGAACACTCTACAGAAGGATAAGGTGCACCTGATTTCTAGGATGTATGCTATGCCCTAACTCTTCAGACACCACATTTCTAAAAACACCATTTCTAAGTGGCAATATGTGCTCTGGTACTTCTTTTGCGTCTGCATAGTGTGCAACCACATGGCTACTGGAGCTTTCGTGTGCATGTTTTTGTGCGACGGTGCTCATTACAAACAATATCCAGATGTTAGACATAAAATGCAGTAGTTTGTAGCGTGCCACACAACGCAGCGTGGGGGTGTGATTCAAAGAAAGCTTCTGGAAAATGCACAGAATCCCACAAAAAGTTTAAAATGTGATTTGTATTTCGTTTTACGTCTCTCGTCGTTACATACCATCGTCGACGCTGTTCCACATTCATAAATCGTACGTAAAACTTGTCCCATAGCAGTATGCGGTTTCTCAAATACATAGCACAATTTTTTCCTGAAGGAATAAAACGCTGTCGGCATTTTCTTTCTAACACGGCTGTCGAAACGTCAGTCTCTACAATGGGCAAGTGCTGTAAAGGGGCTAACGCAGACGCGACTTGATACAAATTGTACGTGCTCACAAAACACAAACGACGAATTCCAGTCACAACATCCCACAGAGCTTGGTTCGCGAATGAGTTCGCAGCTGCTGCACTGTTTACTTATCGCGGAACGGTGGAACCCGGCTGTCCGCCATCTTCAAGCACAGATACGTGAAGCCGCGAGAAGCCGTTTCTGAAATCCACTGACAAGTACGAAGGCGCGTACACGTCACAATGCCCGTTCAGGTGCATCTACGTCATAAAAATGGCTGCGCCCATGTGTGTTTCGGAATGAATTATCTATTTTTTTGACATGGTACTGTACCGAACTGAGAGAATGAAGGTGCATTTTGGGGAGAGCTGGATGTGGGCTTTCAGAATATCACAACCGTTTCGACTATTTGGGATATCAGCATAGCTGACCTTTAAACAGGTGTGCTTTTGCATGAGAGCGTGGGTTGTTTTTCAGGAACTCCAAGGCTGTTATCACAGGTTGTGATAACCGTCGTCGTGTGAACCGCCGTCGGCAGTAAGATGCGCTTCTTCACGCCAGTCTTGAAGTCACTTTCTTTAAAGTGAAGGGAACAAATTGTAGACCGAGACGCTGGCACCCACTCTGTTCCTTTCCGCTCACCTTCCCGTGATAATGCAGCAAGCCAGGCATCACGAACTGTTTTGTTCGACGGGAGCTCGTGGTAGGTCACACCGACACTTGTCCTCTGTGTTGACGGACACAGCGGCGCCGAACAGTTTTTGGGCATGCTGCCTCGTCCCTTCGTTCACGCAAACAGCACCTACACCAGCTTTTAAGCTCTCAGCGAACCCGACAACTTCAAAATTCCCTTCCGAAATGTCCTGCTGCGGCCTGCAACAACACGTCAGCTCAATGCGCCGTCACCGATGGGCAGCGCCCCCGCGTCGGAATGCGGAAACTCTTCTGTCACAGCTCTCCTTTTGTTTCCTAAGGACGGCGGCAGGCCGGAGGAAAACGCAAGTGGCCGTCGTTTGAGTAATCCCCTTTGCTCTCGAAATGGGGACACTCAGGCATATACCTCCGCGAGCGGAGAATGTAGTCCGAGCATTGAATGTGGGGTCTCCCAGAATGTGGCGCACAATCGGATACGTGGAAGCTAAGTCACGTGTTTTCTTTCCGCGAGTATTTAATGCGGTTTTTAAATAAACACGTACTACTCCTCCATGTACGTCGTCAGCGACACTTCATTTCGAAGCATGATCAGTGTACAACGGGGAGCGTAATATATTTTTGCTCGTAGCTGTAATGCGACCGCGCGCGCCGATGGCCAGCGACTTCAGATTTGTGATTGTGGTTGTTCTGCGACTTTTAAATCGTCTCTGAGGATTAACATAGTTGTTCTGAACCACCATGCTGGCCACTACTTAGAATGCGCGTTTTTCACCTGAGAACTGAAAGAAAATGTACGAGAGTTGCCGCGGTGCCTAGTAATACCCTAGTTACACTAGCTTTCTCAACCGCGGTTCAGTCGACCACGGTTGAGTAGCGTCAACCGCAGTTGACCCAAATACGGTCGAAACCAGTTACACAGAGCGAATTCACCTCAGTCGAGGCTAGCGCCCCAAACGGACAACATCAGAAGCTACGGAACAGTAAAAAATGTTTACGCTGAGCAAAAATAGAATTAACTCATGCATAGATGTAACGTTTATTTAAAACAGTTTAAGCGCTATACGAGCAGACAGTTATGTATGACCTTATTTTTAACAACTTGTTGCAACTATGGCTTTCCGTTTTAACGGAATACGACCGGGCGTTAGCAACATTGTAATTCAATCTGTCTTGTTTTTGTCTTTGTATGCTCGCTCCCGCCGTATTTTTGCCAATTTGCCTTCTGTTTCGTTCGTTTGCTTTCTGAGTTCCACCGTGTATTGTTTTCGTGTTGCTGTATATATCCTGTATCTATTGTGCTCTATCGCGCGTAGCGATGTCACTGAGCAAAGCTACGTCCGCGGAGATACGGGGTAGAGACAAGAACTTTTTCCTCTGTTTCGCCCAGCTGCAGTATGAACGGAGACGAAGGCAGTGTGAGCTCAACGCGGCGCGTAACGAACTGGACCGCCAACGCCGGAAGAGAAAACGAGCGCAACAACAACTGCAAACCCTGACCACTGTTGCCTTGCGGTTGTGTACAAGACAGAGAGAGCTTCGCAACTACCGCCGTCCAGCATCGTGGTGGGAGACAACACTCCCAGGACTTCCCGACGACTATTTTAAAGTGACTTTCGTGTAACTCGGGCCACGTTCAACTACCTGGTTGAAGTATGCCAATGTATGGCTAAGGCCGACACCCACTTACGGAAAGCGATACCGCTCAGAAAGAGAGTAGCCGTTGCCCTGTATAGGCTGTCGTCATCTGCGGAGGACAGGACTGCCGCGAACTTGTTCGGGGTGAGCAGGTCTTTCGTCAACATTGTCTACAGGGAGTTCTGCGCACAAATTGTCAGTAAACTGGAAGCGCAGTTTGTCAAGCTTCCAACAGACGCTGAGTTGCCAGAGCACCTGCGTCGGTTCGAAGCCGTAACAGATTTTCCGCAAGGCTTTGGAGCTCTAGATGGCTGCCATATTGAGGTGTGCCCGCCGAAGGACCAGGGCTCAGACTACTACAATTATAAGGGATGGTACAATGTGATTTTGCTTGCCATTGCTGACCATACCTACAAGTTTTCATATGTGAATGTGGGGTCTCCTGGAAGGAACCACGATTCAGCAGTACTTCAGAGGTCCAGGCTGCCTGCTGTAATTAACAGTACCCTCTTCAACACATTCACAGTGAGCTTGCAATGTGTGGATGTGGGCCCTGTCATATTGTGTGACCAGGCTTTTCCGCTGCAGCAACACCTAATGAAGCCGTATCCGGACAGGGCTACAAACACACCACAAAAGCAAGAGTTCAACGCCCGACTCTCTGGTGCAAGGCGAGTCGTGGAAAACGCATTTGGAAGGCTGAAAGCAAGGTTCAGGATTCTACACAAAGGACTTGAGTGTGATATTGACAACTGTACAGTAGTAAGTACTGACCACGGCCCTGAAATGGGCCGTTTTTCATAGGTGATGGTCCGTCGTTCAGGATGGGGTCTTCTGCAGCATGCCTTAGGCTGCGGTCTTCATGCAGTACAGGTGCTGTGCAATGGCATCACGAACACGTGCTCCGCTTTCCGTAGCAGCAGATGCGTGATGTTGTGGCATCTCCCTTGGAAGATGTCTGCGCTCTTCAATCCAGAGTTGCTCAACTCCATCATTGATGTCCTCACAGATGTTGTGGAGGATGCAGCAGGCTCTGATGATGGTGGTACAGAGTAGTAAGTACTGACCACGTTTATCCGGAAACGCACATCTTCGTCTGGACGCCATTAATGAGCAATTAGAGCTAATTGGGACACCCCACATTAATCAGCACCCTCCAGGGAGCCATCACACTAATTGGGGAACGTCTATCTCGTGTCCAGACTAGTTGTGCGTTTCCGGATAATCGTGGTCATAAAAAATAAAAGAAATAGGCAGAAAATAAAATAAAATAAAAAGATAGAAATAGAGTGGAGAGAAACAATTTATTCGAAAATCAACGATGCCGCGGCGAAGAAGCCGCTCCGCAACACCCAAGTAACCAGCGCCCGCCATGTTGGTAGTTGCCACCCAGCAGTTGCAGAGATCGATGACAGGTGGCCACTTAGTTGCAAGGCATCACACCAGATGGCGCCACCATCATAGCTCTAGACGAGAAAGACAGAGAACAAGATACTAGCAGCAGGTAAAAATGGCAGCACTGCTAAACAAGTCTAGGCATGCGAGAGAAAAGGTCTAACCGCTACTGCTAAAACAGCACGAGGAAAACAGTACACATCGGGGAGAAAGGCTTACGGGGGCGATCGCTTAGGCCTAACCACAGCGTCACAACACTCTGCAGCTAACACAAGGCGGGAACCACTGGCACACATCGCTAAACATGCGTCAACACGAACAAAAGGCTTGCTCACCGCAAAACAAGTCTAAACATGCGAGAAAAGGCTTAACACGAGCGCGGTCAAATCACTCGTTGGTCGCCGCTAAACACGTCAAACATGCGAGAAAAGGAGCGCGTCAAATCACTCACCTTTTCCCCCGCGGCGACTGCTCATCAGCCAGGCAGAAACTGAGCGAGCGCGGGGAGCGCACGTCTGCTTTCCGCGACAGCCAGAGAGAAACTGACTGAGGCGAGGCGACGCGGCAGCTAAGGATGCGCGCGCGCCCTCTGCTCCACCCGCCCGCGCATGCGCGCGCGCGCTCCTAGCGCCCTCTGCGCCGCCCGCGGGTGTTTTCGGTTTCGGCTCTCCGTTGCGCGCGCGCGCTCCTAGCGGCGACGGGTGGCTTCTGAGTTTCGGTTTCACTATCGTTTCTTTGCGCGCGCGCGCTTATCCGTATAAAGGCAGCGCGCACCGCGCTCGCGTCATCACTACGTGAAGATGTTCAGCTACCACTCTTTACAAAATTGTTCCCGCACCCACGCTTCTTGGGAAGAAGTGGAGAAGGAATGTTTCAGCAGCGAAAGTCCCCGTAACGAGCTCGTCATCACTGCTTTTCGCTACGTGATAGACATGGTAGGCTTTGGCAATATAGGAGAGATCTCGCCGGGGCCACTGCAGAAGATGGTGCGTCGGATTTACGCCCGTTACAAGAACGTCTGCATAACGGTTCCGGACGGACCCCTGGGACTGATGAGCGAATTTGTGAGCTTGTCCAACGCAGAATTCAACTACATCGCTGCAGACATCGTGGACCTTCTCGCTCGTGCCATCGCTCATATTAAGCACGCCCTGCGGAAGCAGCGGCATTTGCAAGCAGTCTACATTGCCAACCTTGTCATTGATTTATTGAAATACTGCTTAGTTATTGACATGCAACGCATTAAACAGCCCGAATAACTTTGACGAGACTCTGTGTTTTCTTTCACTGAAACATCTTTATTGAATACATACAAAGGACTTGGTTGATAGATGCCTGCTCTTTGTTCCACGGTCACTCGATTCACAATGGCGCTCACGGTCTTTCTTGCCCAATGCTGTACAAGGAGGGGACGTACTGCTATACAGGAAGGTAGTTTGGGCTATCGGGGAGGTTGCTGGACGGCTGTTCCTGTGTTGCATGATATGCGACAACAGCGGCTACCGCTTCCTGAAAAACAATGCCATACATAGAATACACTCTCACAGCAGAGACGGTCAACTTACATTTTGCTCCACGAAACGCCTCGCGTCGTGGATGGATACCCCTCGTGGGCTTCCTATCAATCGTCGTAGAACCAGAGTGTCTCATCCTCCTCGCATTGCGCTGGTGGTGTCTGTACTTTGGACACCGCGCCTTTTTTCTTTGCGATATCGCATATGATGTCGACGATGGCAACCAAACGAAAAATGAGAGAAGGATTTAATTTTACCCCAATTTGAAATAATTCTCCCTTTAAGAACTCCTTAATTTTGTATAATCAACATGGTCTCTAATGAAATTCGTGTTATGCACGAATTCTCCCCCGTTTTGGAATAATCTAACGAAAAATGAGAGAACGAGTTCAATTTTGAATAAGGCCAGATTAAAATGTACCCCCCAAATCTTCCCCATTACGCCTAATCAGAATTCTCTTACCCCTTCCCAATTTTGGCTGGTGCGGAAGATGCACCACAGTGCCCCATTAAGCCTAATCAGAATTCATGTGGGACATGAATTCTTGTCCCTTTCCCAATTTTGAATAATGTGGGCAATGCTCTCCCTAATTTTGAAGTTCGCGGAGCCTAATCGGACCTCATGCCCCTCCCCCTCCCCCAATTTGAAATAATGCTCCCGAGTGTACCTAGCAAATAGAGAAAAAGAGGCATTAATCAAACAACGATCTAAACACGTGCAAATGCACTTACTTCCTGCGCAAGCAGACCGAACGTTGTGGTGACATCGTCGACATCATCATCTTTAACTGCGGTCTATCCCACGCTCGCTTTTATACGCAGGATCTGTGGTTTCCTATTCTTCTATTGTATTGGGGGCAGAGAGAGAGAGTCGCGTGATGCGAAAGACGATACGCATTTATTGTCTGTCGTGTTTACATGGGTTGTTCGTGGTCTTCCATAAGAACCCAGGGATCCAATCTAGTAATAAGGACCAGAATAAGGATTCTACGAACAAACACCAGAATCGAAAAACACTCACGGTATTTGACTCGCCATCCAGCGTTCAGCGAGTTCTCTCCAATCCGCTGCACTCGCTCTGTTCCACTGGTGCACCAGGGAGTAGAGGAGGTGCTCCGCTTCCCGAAGCTTAAAGGGGCAGTACCTTCTAGCGGTAAAGTCTGCTCCTCTAAGCTTCGGGGCACTCTGAAAAAGAGCTCTCCCTCTAGTCCCCGCTGCACAGCGATTTCTCGCCACTCCGTGCTGTAGCACGCCATGAGCACTTCTGTGGTGGGAGTCTCTATGTCCTCTTCGTCTACGATGGCGAACGTTTGCAAAAACGACTCCATATCCATGCGGGGCACATCTCCCCCCAGACCGGGGATCAGCTGGAAGAATAGCTGTACAATGTGTGTCACAGTGAAACCTACAGAGGAACGTTAGGTATTAGAAAGGAACTATTTCTAAACAAGAAGAGATAGAGAAACACTTACCAAATGGTGGACGAATGTGGACCAGAAGGTCCAAAATTGTCTGGAACGTAAGCAGCATTGTCTCGGCTGTCTTGATTCGGGGATAGTGGACGAGGGGGGTACGGGGGGATGACCATCTTATACTACAGGGTTCTCACGCTCGCACTAACCCCATTTACGTCATATCCATCGATTACGTAAATCCGTCACTTTGCTTCTGTGACAAGACGCCGTCCTTTGTTCCTCCTATATCGTGCAAGTAGTAGGAGGAGGGGAGACACAGGGGGTTCGAGACCAGACACGTCCAAGGACTACAAAGATGGAGAGAGAGAGAGAGGGGGAACCGCTGTCACATCCTGTGTAACCGTCCCAGAGTAGGATTCGAACCCAGGATCCTTCTACACTGGGCGCGACACACCAGTCTAATTCGTACTGCGTGGCGTTTTTCCTATTGCGGGGTTCGTGTCTACACACGTCACAACATGTTCAAACACGTCCAAACATGTTCAGACACGTTCAGTGACGTCACAACATGTTCAAACACGTCCAAACATGTTCAGACACGTTCAATGACGTCATAGAGAGGGTGAGAGGAACGAGTGTGTCCAGGGGCGACTTCGACGGTTCGCCGCCCGTGTCTGAACATGCATGTCCAAACATGTTCAAACACGTCTTAACATGTCCGAACACGTTCAATGACGTCATAGAGAGTGAGTGGAAAAGCTTTACTATAAATGTCGAAACGAACGTTTGATCGTCATTCTCGTGCCATCATGATCAGCTTGGTAGATCCTCGTAAGTAATACCCATGACGTCATCATCGTCGAAATGTTTGAAGAGTTTCGTTTCCAGTGTACAACACTTTTGCTGCGCGTGAAGTCGGTTTTTTCCCGCCTCACATATTTCGGGAGATTGGCAGCGCCCGCTTCTTCTGCACCAATTGCGGTGGATTGTGGTCCAAAGGTACGCTTCCTCGTTATTTTTTAATACGTTCTATAATCGTTCACATTTTTTTCAGAGCAAAAGCATTGGATGGACCGGTTGATTCGCCCATTTCTCGGCTGTCGGACGATACCGTTCGACGTACGTTGCGAAGGACTTCGACTACTGAAGGAAGATGGAGAAGATGGACCATCAGTGTCACTCTGTGACTGAAGAAGATTGTACGTGTGTGTGTTTGAGTTAAAAAAACACGCGTTTCTCACGCTCCTTTCGTTGCAGATTACGAATGGCTACTGACGGGAGATCTACCACTGGTCCTAACCTTCAAGCCTCCTCCGAAGACCTTCTTTTTGCGGATCGGCGATCAACTGACCACCTGTCGTTGCGGTGGACTCTGGTCGAGAAACCCCAGCCATTGGTTAGACTCGAGCCTTCGTCCGTATTTGGGCTGCCTTCCCGGGTACGAAACCAAAGCTGGAGCCTAATTCATGTGTAACGAGAAATAAAAAAAAGGCTGTCTACTCTCATTCCGTCTCAGTCATGACGCCCGAGCAGAGGTTTGCAACCTTTGTGCAAACGCGAATGTATTGGGACTTGCTGCGATTACGCGATTATATTCATGGCGATAGCTGCGAGGGAGGCTTTCGCTCGATTCTCAAGACGATACCCTTACGTCTGTTCACCGTCAGTGGGAAGATTGCAAAGAAAATGAAGCGTTTCATAGATTACAAGCTCGAGCTGTTGGAAGAGTATAGACGAGGAGAGACAGTCGACCCGTATCTCATCAACGCGGGTTTCAACTACTGGCTTCTCCACACATCCCTCGACGTCACGGTGACCGACGATGACGAGCGTCGGGTCAGCACGTTGGAAGATCGTCTCGCAAGCGTCTTGTGTATGTCGTGAATAAATAGGCTATTTTTACGAAACGAGTTCGCTCACGAGGAGACGGTTTATTGTATCGTCATTCTCAGGAAAACATGGATACACAATTTTTGAAGCTGTAGCGTTTCGATATGCGCGTGGCTACGTGGATACAAAAAAGCCCGCAGTAAGGCGAAAAGGGTGATTGAATACACTCGTCGTTATACTCGTCCACTGCAGGTAAAGTCCTTCGAAGGTTTGCTTCGATGGGGGGAAGTCCGTAGCTGTTGAAAAACACGGCAGACCCGTCGTAGTTTTTCAAGTAGAGCACCCAGTGCTGCGCGCGCTTTCTTCGCTCTTCCGTATTGTTGATTAAATAGCCGGACTTGCGTAAAACGAAGGCTTCGTCGGAAGCGCAAATGCCTCAGCATGGAGGAAGCGAGGGGGTTCAGGGACATGAGTTCCAAGATGTCGCACTCGTACATCTTTTCTATGGGAAGGTGACCGTACGGTCCTTGTCGACGCACATGAGCTTGGGACACTCGGAAATCAAGAGGACGGTGACCGCGTGTGGAAGGGCTTTAGCGAAGCGTAATTGCAGGCCAACGTTTCCTTTTCGCCACTCGTTCAAATGCGAAGGAGAAGAACACTTGTCCACGTCCAAGTTGAAGTAGAGAAGCAACCCGTTCGTTTTAAATCGCTCGTAGCTATACTTGAAATGTTTCTCTCCCAGTTCTTGCAAGAAGCTAAAGTAGGGAATTTTGACGAGGTCGTTCTTAAAATCGTACTCGGCTCGCACTTGCTGGCCGTCCACGGAGAGCATCGAATGAGACAGGTCGTAATGGCGGAATTTGTAGGGGTTCGATTGGATGTCGCCGAGAAAGTCGGACGTGGCGAGCAGGACGACGCATAATTTGGAAGGTCCCCTTTCGGGGTAAACGTTTTCAAAGTGAGCGTCCAAGCTCCCGGCGCTCAAGCTCCGCACCTTGGTTTCCAATCCGCGTAACACGTAGATGGCCGGCGTGGTCTGAAGCCGCCGCTCGTATTCCAAAAATAGGGAAGGTGCCAGCGTCACCTTTTTCAAGTGTAACGTCATTTCTTTAATGTCCACCTCGTAATTGTACGTTTTCTTGTCGTTGGGGACCGATACGAGTTTAAATTCGTCGTTGTTTAGCAGGAAAACGACGCGAATTTCGACGGCAGGTACCAACAGGCGCGGCTGTTGAAACAGGTTGGTATTGATCTGTCCGACCAGGTTAAAGTATTTTCCACCCTTCGTCGCATCGTAACGTTGTTTCGACCGCGAGACGAGACGTCGTAATCGTTCTTTAAATGTTCGTCGTCCTCGACATAAAGTCTAGCCGCGTGCACTGTTTCTTGATCCATGGGCGTGGAATGAAGCACGACGTCGAAAATACTCCTGTAGGCGTACAACTCGTTGGAACTGACGAGCTTGTTGTTCGCATAAACGGTGACTGTCTTAAACATGCCGCTCAACAGGTGGTTTATTGGGAAAACGACATCTTTCTCGTCCATTTCTTCCCCGTCGTCGCGAACAATGCGCACGGTCAAATACACGAAACTGCCGTAGAGATCCAAGTGTGCCCTTTGCAAATTTTGAATAGAAAATTCGATCACGGAATTATTTACCCCGTTGACCGGATAAAAAAGTTGGTAGGAAGTATCTTCCACGCCGTATTGAATGGAAGGGGGTTCGAATATCATCACATCACTCGTTAGACAGATCGGCGTCTGTATTTTTCCTTTCGTTGACGTCATGACGGAGCGCGCACAGCGGATGTGTGACCTTCACGGCGTACCAAAGATATCTGCAGGTGCGTCGTGTGTCGGCGCCTTTTGTTGTCTTCTGTGGCATTTCTTCCCATTGCTGTTTCCAGAGCCCGCCATGGAATCCAGCACGTCTCTCCCCGTTTCTATGGCAGTTTTCTTTTTTACTGCGTGCGATGTTCCTTTGCCATCGGCCAAATTCCGCGCCAAGCGCTTCAACATTCTCTTGGCGATAGGTTTTATTTGCTGCCAGATGGGAACGATGAACTTGGATATGTTGCTCAACACACCGCCCCCTCGTTGGAAAAGGGGTCCCGTGTACATGGGAATTATTTTGGGGGGAATTACGGTACATATTTGAAATGCAACGTTCAATTGGTTCTGCCTTTGGACTGCAACAGTAAACGTCTTCCCGTTTCGTCCGCGAGAACGATCGTCACTGAGGGAATTTCGAATTGAGACAGGTTAAAATACTGGATGTTATCTAATGTGTAGGTGACGACGTGCTTCTCTTTCTCGTAATAAAAGGGTAGTATTTTTAATATCGGTTTCTTCCCGCTCCCCACGTACGCGGGTTCCACGATATCCGTGTAGACGATTATGTTGTGAAACGGGGGTTCCAGGAGTACGTCGACGGAGCTCGTGGCATCCTCCTCCTCCCCCGTGAACACGGTACGCGATTCGAAGCCCAAAAGCACGGCCAGGTACTCGGAAAGTCTTAGGATGGAGGTGCCCTCGGAAAGCCGAATTTTACATTTCTGTTTGGTTCCGTCGAAGCTGAAGCGCGCGCGTTCGCCTACGCGCTGGTTAATCGCATCCAGAAGTGCTTGCGGCGTCGCATAATAGCCGGGAGGCAGATGTATTTGCAAAGATCGAGGAATTTTCTGTCTTGATCGTGAAAGAAAAGTGGCGCGCTACGGGGAGAGAGACGCGTAGCGTTTCTCCGTGTCCCTCGACGGCTGTGAGATGTAGCAGCTTCACAAAGGGTTGCGGTACGTGCAACCCTTTCGGCGTTTTCAGAGAGTAGACGTTATCCACGAATTCTAGCGAGGCGTCCAGCTTGTGCGTCTGGAAATACTTGTTGAGTGTGTTCCGTAGGGACGTGGTTTCCGAATTCAGAGTGACGTCGCCGAAAGCGACGGGTGCGGCGTGCTCCAATAAGATGGAGGTGGCTTCGCGTTCGCTCAATTTGGGAGGTTTCACCGCACGACCTGCTTAGCGGGACGCTAGCGAGGCGTCGAGCGCCTGTGCGAGCTGAGGGTCCAATTCCACGGCCTTCACGTCCACGGGTAAGACGAAGTCGTATCGCGATTTATTGTACGCGAAAGAAACGTTGAATTCCGAAAGGGATTTCCCAAATCCCTGTCGAGATCCGAGGTGACACGAAAAGTTCTCCCAGCTTCGACCGTGTCCTCGAAAGAAACCTCGATTTTCGCGTCTTGCCTTTCGTACCCGATATTTAAAAAATCGTTGCTTATGCTGAGATCCATCAGACCGACTTTATAGCGGTTCGAGAGCTGAAGCGGACTATCGAAAGCTACCGTGAAGACGTTGAGTTTATTCGAGGGAAAGTTATCCATGCTCGCGTTCGAGAGCAGGTGGACGTAGATGTCTGACGTCATATCCCAATCTTGACCACGTCACTGCTCGGAACCCAACTGTCGTGTTCTTTGTCGTAACCGAACCAGCGAACCAAGGAGAAGCTCTGACCGTTCACTTGCTTCTTTCTCAGCACTTTCGTTACTGGCCAAGGCTGATTGGCGTCTCGGGTTACGACGAGTACCTCCTCCGGGTAGAAAGATCCGTCCACTTCCTTACCCCGGTAATCTTCCAGGTGCACGACGGGAGGGGAGGTGTCTCTCAGGCGGGAGACGGTGAAAATCTGAGGCGACCAACTCCCTTCCGACTCCTATGAAAACCTTTTCTTTGTAGTAGGACCCTCACTTTATCCCCCACTTTGAGCTTTTTTTTTCACGGAGGATACGACGGGCTTCCCATTTATCTTATTGAACAGCTCCAATTCGTTTTCGGGTGTGACTTCGGACGGGCTGATGCCCATAGTCCTGTGTTTGGTGTTGTAGTCGCGCACGATCTTAGGAAGTGCGGAAACGAAGTGGTATTTTCCGGTTACTCTAAAATAGCGGAATATTCTGTCGCGTAAAGTGCGTATCACGCGTTCAGCCTGCGATGCTTTGATTACCGGAGAGAAGGTGGAATACATGTGGACCTTCTTTTGTGACAGATACCCCTTGACGGTCTTGTTGTAGAATTGCCCTTCTCTGTCACAAAAGATGCGTGTAGGTGCGTTACCTCCCCGAAAAAGTCTTATCATGGCCCTTTTCATTTCGGCGGGGCGCTTCGTCTTTAGCGGGAGGGTGCGCAGAAGGCGGGAGAGGGAATCGATTGCCACGAGAATGTAGCGGTAGCCACCGTTGAATCTCTTGTATTTTGAAAAGTCGGTGAGGTCCATCTGCCACACGTCGTTGATCTTGAGCGCGATGATGCGTCTCCTATTAAACTTTCTTCTGACCGGATGGTGGAGCATGTAGGCATCCAGCTTTCTGAGATTGGCGAGAGCCTTCTTTTTGCTCAAGTGATGCGCTTTTCTATAGCGTTCCACACACCCCAAACCACCCGCTGGCTTTTCATATCCCTCCATAAGTCGTCCACGCAATGGAGGCCTGCTGCTGCTGTTGCTGTTGGGGCTCGCGAGATTTGGGCAGAGAAATCAGACGCAATAGTTTCGAGACTTTGGGGAACCAGGAAGGTTTCTTTCCCGTCTTACGTTGCAACAAATAATTGACGAGTTCGTAAACGGAGGAGTGTCTGATGGGCTTGCCCGACACGGAGACACAACCCTCGCGATCCCAGGAAAGAACCTTCTTTAATTCCGAGACGACCCTTTCCGCTTCCTCTTCGTCCACCTCTGGAGAGAGGAGCGAATAGTCAAAGTAATTTGTAGCGTTGGACGCCTTGTTTTTATTGTCGTAGGGGTCAAATCCGTACTGCTTGAGTATGCAATACAGTGCTTGCAGTATGAGTTTCACTTTGACGTCGTCACTCTCCTTCGAGGAAAGAATGTTTCCGATGGAGGAGGAGGAGGTGGTCACTTCAATTCTCTTGGCCATTGGCGAAAAGGTTCAACACGGCGGAAAGCAGGAGAGGAACCACCGACGAAAGAACGCCCTGTCCTCGCTGCTGAGACTTGCTCGCTCCTTGACTCGCTGCTTGTGAATCTTTTTGTAGGCGCGCCGTCGTAAAAAGCGTTTGTGCTTCTTCAAACGCGCGAAGATATCTGGAGCTAGAGCCACCTTTCCGTTCAATACATTGAGGGAAATTTCGGAGAGGTGTTTCATGTCGGACAAGGACGAACGTCTCAAGACGTCGCGACGGCGCGGAGGGGGTAGAGTGGAGAGTACTTTGAGTAAAGTGAGGTGAGGGCGGAGATTCATTTCGGAGCGTAGATATATTGACGTTCGCCCAGAAAGATATTGCTACGCAACCTGTGATCCTCGTGCGTATAGTTGTGAAGATCCACGAGTAAACATGCGTGGGGCGACGACATTGCTTGTTTATATGCGTCCAGACAATACTCCAATCTTTTTCTGCCAAATAGCTGTTGGCCGAAATGTTCCATCTGGTGCACGCTGTGCACGGTGCGCCACAGGACGACGTAACTGGCGTTGTAGGATATTGTTCTAAAATGGCTACTGTTGGAAAAGATGTTTTGAACGAGTAAGAAGATCGACGCGTTGGCGTGGTGAGAACCCCGAATGAAAAGATCGGTCACCTCCTTCAAGGAACCGGCGTCGGTCATGTGATCGTCGACGACGATCAGCGTAGCGCGCGACGTGTCCCACTCTCGCGGTAGCTCCTTGGTAAATTTTACGGAGTCCCCGAATTCGTCCTGCATGCTCGGCGAAGCATATTTCTGCACGTAGAATATTTGTGACGGAGGCTTGTTCACCACGTCGTTCAAGTTCCTCAGCACGTTAGCAACGAAAGTAGATTTGCCCCACATGGAAGGGCCGCTTAAGATACAGCGAAAAGGATGACGGAAACGAAAAGGTTCGGGGGGAAGACATGTTGCGTGCGTACACGTTGCACGAAGAGAAAGAAGAGACTGAGACTCGAAGAGAAATGCATCGCTTTTATTTACACGTCGTCGTCGTCGTCGTCCTCTACATCGGAACTGCGTTCCCAATACAGATTATCCAGGCTAAAGTTGGACTTCTTTTTCGCCAGTCTGTCCGCCGCTAAGATGCGGTCGAGTGTCTTCATCTTGTCCTGACACATTTCTTGACGCGCTTGCAACCATTCCAGGTGGTGGACTTGAAAGGCTTCCTCCACGATGCCGCAAATAAATTCGTGAAGTTCTCCGTTTTTTGTCTTTTCCTTGCGACGACGAGAAACGCAGGAGAATAAGCCACACATGGCGTTTTCCACGTATCGGTCAGAATGATGACGCGAGCGCGGTGCGCGCTGCCTTTATACAGATAAACGCGCGCGCCAAAGAAAGGAGAGTGAAACCGAAACTCAGAAGCCACCCGTCGCCGCTAGGAGGGCGCGCGCAGCGGAAAGCCGAAACCGAAAACACCCGCGGGCGGCGCAGAGGGCGCTAGGAGCGCGCGCGCGCATCCATAGCTGCCGCGGCGCGTCGCCTCAGTCAGTTTCTCTCTGGCTGTTGCGGAAAGCAGACGTGAGCTCCCCGTGCTCGCTCAGTTTCTGGCTGGCTGTCGCGGAGAGCAAACGTATGCTCGGGTGGTCTGCGCTCGCTCAGTTTCTGCCTGGCTGATGAGCAGTCGTCGCGGGGGAAAAGGTGAGTGATTTGACGCGCTCCTTTTCTCGCATGTTTGACGTGTTTAGCGGCGACCAACGAGTGATTTGACCGCGCTCGTGTTAAGCCTTTTCTCGCATGTTTAGACTTGTTTTGCGGTGAGCAAGCTTTTTGTTCGTGTTGACGCATGTTTAGCGATGTGTGCCCAGTGGTTCCCGCCTTGTGTTAGCTGCATAGTGTTGTGACGCTGTGGTTAGGCCTAAGCGATCGCCCCCGTAAGCCTTTTTCCCCGATGTGTACTGTTTTCTCTGTGCTGTTTTAGCAGTAGCGGTTAGACCTTTTCTCTCGCATGCCTAGATTGTTTAGCAGTGCTGCCATTTTTACCTGCCGCTAGTATCTTGTTCTCTGTCTTTCTCGTCTAGAGCTATGATGGTGGCGCCATCTGGTGTGATGCCTTGCAACTAAGTGGCCACCTGTCGTCGATCTCTGCAACTGCCCGTCGCCGACTACCAACATGGCGGGCGCTGGTCACTCGGGTGTTGCGGAGCGGCTTCTTCGCCGCTGCATCGTTGATTTTCGAATAAATTGTTTCCACTCTATTTCTATCTTTTTATTTTATTTTCTGCCTATTTTTTATTTTTTATGACCACGATTATCCGGAAACGCACAACTGGTCTGGACACGAGATAGACGTTCCCCAATTAGTGTGATGGCTCCCTGGAGGGTGCTGATTAATGTGGGGGGTCCCAATTAGCTCTAATTGCTCATTAATGGCGTCCAGACGAAGATGTGCGTTTCCGAATAAACGTGGTCAGACATCTTCCAAGGGAGATGCCACAACATCACACATCTGCTGCTATGGAAAGCGGAGCACGTGTTCGTGATGCCATTGCACAGCACCTGTACTGCATGAAGACCACAGCCTAAGGCATGCTGCAGAAGACCCTATCCTGGTCGACGGACCATCACCTATGAAAAACGGCCCTTTTCAGGGCCACCCCAAATGCCTACGTCAAAGGCTACATCTGCGTATAGAACAAACCTTTCAAATTTTTTCTTAGGAATACAGGCCTTTTGCACAAGTGAGCGGAGGTGGTCATAAGCACCCACCTCAAGATAGCTACATTTAAGACATCTTAGTATCTAGAACACAAAGACACTCGTATGAATTAAGCAACAACTTGTTGCACATAATTTTCTATCCATGTCGAAACACTATGTACAGTGAACCCTGGTTAACATGCCCATCACAGTTGCGGATTTTGGTCGTAAAACAAATTGTCATACTAACGAGAAAAGCTTTGGCAGTAGAAAAAGCCGTATGAGTACTACAGAGATCAACAACGTCAGGTGTCCTGTGGAACCTTGGTGCTACTTTAGTATCCGTCATCCTGAGATATGTATTAAAGGGGCACTAAACCGATATAAGAGCAATGATGTATCAGTAAGAATATGTTCATTTAACTCTGAAACATATTTCCTTAAATTAGGGAGGTCGACATCAACATATATAGTTGAGCAGTAATTACAAACCGTGTTGCATACTATTTCGACAGCAAACAGGTCCTCCACCGCGGCTGACCTTGTGGGAGTCCAGGATTGGTTGACGACGCAAAACGTCATTCGGGGAGAACTCTGCCCCGTTTGCTGTAACCAATTGACGTTTGCTGATGCATTAGACAAAGGGGAGGGTTGAGCTGATTTCACTGATTGAGCCACTTTTTAAATAGTGAAAGTGCTTGAGCTACACAAAGTCTTCCACATATTTAGGTGGAGGGAAACTCCCTTTAGCGGGATGTGTTTACATGGAGACGAGACAGCCATTCGAAGCAAATACATGGCTGTAATGAGCAAATGCAAAGCAAGCTAGAAAAAAGTTAGGGATGGAAGGAAACCGAAAACCGCTTGGGAACCTGATTTTTTTCAAGAACCAGAACGTACCGCAATTCGCCATCGGCAATTAACCAGAACCATAACCTGAACTGAAAAAAATGTGACTTCAGTTACCAGTTCGAAATGAAATGCCACAGAGGTTTTAATTATATAAATATGATTCCAATTAGGAAACCAATTGCTAAAAAAAATACTAAATTTTTATCTTGTTAACGATAATATGCACATGATCAACTGTTTGGTTAGTCTTTTCTCGTGTCTCAAGGATACTAACCTAAAAGAAAGTTCTTTGACAGCGTAAATTTTTTCTGAACTATTTGGCTGAGGGACGTTCGAGAAACATGTAATGTATAGTTATGACCAGCTATACCAGAACTAGACAGAAAATCATCACTCACAGGCTAGAACTAACAGGCTTAAGACACTCTGAATTGATCTACAAGTACATGCAACAGCTACTACAAAGAACGAAAGTTTATTATACTGGGTGTGGGCAGATAAGTGACACTTGTGCACTTACCTCCTTGTCTGCTTAACCGACAAGATTCGGTGGCTCACAGTGGCACATTTATGCGTGCAAAATCTACAAAAAAATTGTGGGAGCTGTACTCAGCAGAAAAAATAAACAGTGACGAAAACATCAGCTTCCATGCATTAGGATAAGGCAACATCACGGCCTCAAGTGAGTTGTGTGCACTAGGAACACAACCCATGATTACCCGTATTGGACATCGCTTCGGTTTCAGCACAGATTTAGCGATACTTGAATACAACTCTCCTGAGGCTGATATGTTGCCCCAGTCTAATGCACGGATGCTGACATTTTTGTCCGTCAGTTTATTTTTTAAGCTGAGTATGGCTTCCACGATTTCTTTTGTAGAGTTCGCATTCATAAGTGCATGCCACCAGAAGTTCCTCGGGCAAGTAGACAACAAGCTAAGTGCGCAAATGACACTTATCTGCACACACTGCAACATTGCACACTGCAACACTGTACATGAAACTGCAAATTACATATGATGCTGCAAAGCATTACTATCCATTAAAATAATTGTTCATCATATGCAGCATTTCCCGCTGCAGCTGGTTTGCCTCTTCCTGAAGGTGTAGGGCTCTTTTCCCCATTTTTCGTTCTTTTTTGCCTGCTTTAGCAGCTCTTTTTTCTGCAGCTTTTGAAAGCTGCAGAAGCTGCATCAGCACGGTCTGGGTGGTGGTTCTACAGGATCTACGTTCTCCTGTGGCTCCTCCTCAGTCAACACTTCTTGTGGTGCAGAGGCAACTACCTCAGCACCTTCCTCTGGCTCATGGACAACTGGGACCTTGAAAATGTGTAATAATGCATATTAACAGACAGTACAAAAGCTACATTATAACTGAAACATCGCCATGCTAACATTGGACAGCTATTCTGGCCTTATTGGGCAATCAAGTTAGCTCCTTTGCTACTTTGAACCAGACAGATCGCACCGCAGTGCACAAGCTTCAGGAAGCCGCATGGCATTCAGAATCTTCCCTTGTCTTTGCATTACGTCAGCTGATACGCCATCAATTCGTCTACACAGTCTTTGCAGATGACAGGTATACCGCATATCATAGGGGTCCTGATGCTAAGAAATGTTGTGTTTTCTTATTGCAAAGCAAATTTGAAGTGCAAAATTTTAAGTCTCACTCCCAGACACAGTTAAAGTTAGGCAACTTGACAAAGTGTGCCAGCGGGAAAGTTCATGAAAGACGCAAACCGTCTTGAGCGAAGACAGGTCTTCGTGTAGACTTGCACAATTCAAGTTGCGGCTTCAAGTCAAGTCACATCTGTGAATTCCGGGGTAGCAGGCTGAATAAAAATTGGTTTAGGACAAATGATGCTATACCAGCAGTGGACAGCTGTTTCTGCGTTGGGCAATTGTCAGCAGTGCACAGGTACTATTGTAATCACAACTGTATTTCCTGTCACCCGTAGCAGTGAAACGGTTAATTTAGAAGCAGTCTCAGTATTTGTTATTCATCATTCTTGTTATCATACATCTTGTGACAGCTGCTTTACGTAACAACATACAAATACAAAGATTACTAAACCAAATATTTACCTTTCAAGATAATCCTATATTTTTGTAAGGTAAAAAACATCTTAAAAAGCATTTTGCACACAAGGTATAACTATTGCTACATAGGGTGTGTCTCCCTTCAAACACATACATTTCTTTAAGTGATGTGTACTGATTTCAAAAGAGTGCACCAGCAGCAACGAGTACATATTATATTGAGCTATGAAATAAACTCCCCCACTTTCGTCTCCCCTCATCATCTTGAAGCAGAGCAGTCGGATGCCAAGTTCCACAGAGCATATCAGGTTATCATCCATGCGTAGTGGTTCAGCTTATGGTTCATGACTTCACTGTTCTTGATGATGAAGCTGTTGTGTGGATATGTGTAAACGAAGTAGTGTAGCTGTAGTTCAGGCAGCTGGAAATACAGGTTTTCACATGTCACAAGTCGTAACAAATAGTACCAAACACAAAAGAGCCGCAAAATGTCCAAACGCTTTACCTGGATACTTTCTTCCACTAGCGAGAGGTCATTGACGGGAAGTGTCCCCCAAAAGCCGTGAATTTTGCGGAAATATGGCCACGTTATCGCCGCCGAACCAGTTCCGCACCTCGCTAGTGCCCTGCATTTACAAAAACGGGCTTTGTAATTCAGTATTGAACATACAACAGTGCGACAGTTGGCCAGTAGAAGCAAGAATGCGCTATGAACGCCAAATAGAGAAGAAGGTAAATAAGTGCAATTAAATGAAAAGCACCCCTACCTGTATTCTTTCGTCAGGCTCTGTATCTTCATCCTGACTTGCTTGTCTACGAAGGTTGCACCGTGGCAACCCTCGGTTAGGGCTGACGCGATCCGGTCATAAATCACAGCATTCCTTTTTTGGCTTCTCATAGCCCCTATACTGTCTTCCCACAAGTTTAGGAGATGCCTGGTCATTGCATCCGACCAGACGAAACGCTTCTTTTTCGTTTGGTCCATCGCAAAATCGGCCGACGACGCAGACGCAGCATTGGAGGCAGCCATCTTGTCTGTCAGTTCAGTCGGTCAACTGACGGCGAGGAGCTCAGATGAAACTCGACCACAGTTGACGTGTCAACCACAGTTGGCGCTGCAGTGTAACACTCTCAACCGCGGTTGAGTTCAACCGTGGTTGAGAGCGCTAGTGTAACTAGGGTATAACTTCTCAAAGTCGTCTGCTCACGCCGATGCACTAGCACACGCAAAAGCAGACGATTCCTGTATCCTATCACGGACTTACCCGCAGGGCGACGTGGCCGTTCTTATTGTTGCCAATACAGATCGCGGCGTGCCCTGCAATCTTTATCAATTTAATTCGGTTATTTAATAACTGTGGCGTGTTTTGTCGGGTAAATTAGCAGTATTCCATTTCAACAAAGGGCAATCGAATGGTACACTTTATGAAAGGGGCAGGGGGTACGAGTCCGTCCCTTTAAAATTCTACTTCGGGGTGTCACAGGCGCTTGTCATCGACAAACTTTTGGTGTGACTTGCGCGCACTTGTTCGATTTTCAGTCGCGAGAAATGTTCTGAATAGATCTCTGAAATGTGCCAAGTCAGCGTAACTTTTTTTTTCGTTTGTTTGTTGTTGTCTTTCTTTGTGTATTTTCTTGTCCGAAACAGAAAGGGCATTTCGTTTTCTCAACCACTTTCAAAACAAAACACATTACATTACTACAACAAAAATAGCTGGGGAAAATTTTCTTTGCCCAAAATCTCGACCACGTTAATTACTCCGTCACGTATCGTAGAACACTGTGGAAAGAAACGATGAGTCTCCCCTTCAGTTCCCTCTTTCATGCTTCTGCTGATAGCGGCAGCAAGGTTGAAACGACGCAGCTATCTGAAGCAACAGCGAGGAGGTTACAAGAAAAGCCGTGTCACCGGGTGCTTCGTCTTTTCGACTTCTTTTCTTTTTGCGTTTGCATAACTTGACGGACGACAGCACGGCCGCCAATTTCCGTGAATCGTACAACAGTTTTCCGTTTCCTTATTGCCATTACCTAGTAGCGCGGGTGTTTTGTGATGCTATGGGATCAGGCCTCGAGTCATGCTGTTCCTGTATGTATTCAGTTTGGAAGGAATATTGATTCGATTCAAAATTGAACACATAATTTCGTATTCGATTCGGAACAGTTATGCGCCTCAAGATCTGAAATATTCTAATGTTCGCACAGCCCAAACATATTTGACAATGTATGATTTGACCTTAAGTCCTTCAAGGATCTATTGCTCTGCATTTCACTCTTCACCGGAGCGGACAGAAGCGGTGCGCTTTCTCGTTCTTCATTCTATCACGCTCGTGCCAGTGGGCGGGTCGCGCACACACAAATATGAATCAGGCACTGACGTAGACCCAACTTCAGATCCGGGAAAAGGAAACATTTTACTTGAACTTCGGAAGTTCAAAACTTTTCCCCGCTCGACGTCATCTTTTGAACTTACTTTTGCTTTGACGAGTCTAGCACCCCAGGTCGTCATCGTAGAGAAGATAGACACAACGCACGTTTACCGGAGGTTCGCCACAACCAAGATGGCCGACGAAACCTTGGACAGTAAGTAGATACCGGAACTCAAGTATAGACGGGAAGTGGACAACCGGAAGTCGGATTAGACCGGAAGTAAACGGCCGGAAGTTGAATGTAGACCGGAAGTCAAGTATGGACCGAAAAAGACGGTTAAAGGGGCACTAAAACGCAAGTTCACTTCAAATTACGTTACTCGCTATGTTAATTTCGTACTTGTTATCATAATTCAAAACTTTGATTCCGTTCCGGACCCACAATCGAAATTATACCGGACTCTTTCTTGCTTCGGCGCTAAATAGTGAACGTCGTTTCAGCTCGTGCATCGGTGTTTTTAGCCCATGCTGCGCGTGCACGCACGTGCCACGCCATGAAGCAGTCTCTGTGAAAAACATAGTGCGCGTTGCGATGCGGACTGGCGTCGCTGTCCGAAGGATGTGAAGATAAATGTTGTCAGTGGAACATTCACGAGAACTGTTCTGGGCTACAATTCAGTGAATCGGTATTCAAAAATGCAGTAGTGTGCATCATGCCGCGCATATACAGAACACTACGATCGGGCCCGTTCCAAATCTACACCGCCACGATAGCTGTGCGCACGCTTCTCCTGCTGTCTCATTGGATGCCGCCAATCTTTGCCTCCGGGGGATCCCATTCGTTGCTGCCACCGATGACTCTGTTTTTCTTCTAAACGGTAGCGCTGTGTGAACCAATTTTGCTTGCATTATACTAACTGAAACACGGACTTTCATTTGAGAGCAAGTTGTTTTTGTATTTTAGTGCCCCTGTAATGCTAAGGCATTTCTCTCGCATTTGCCGCTAAGTCGCCACCTATTTTTGTTTTCTTCGCGTTGCCTCTAGCTCGCTCTGCCTTCGCGCTTCTTGTTGTTTTCTCCAAACCTTCTGGAAAGAAGAGATCAGGTCCCCCCTCAAGTCCTCCGAGCCCATTTTCATGCTCTGGTAGACGATACGTTTTCTACGTTTACGGTAGCATATGCCGATGGCGCATCCCGAAACAACAAGTCCGCCTCAGCATTCGGCATACCATCCGAAGCCGTAGTGCACAGAAGACGCCTTTCACATCCAACCTCCTCCACAGCTGCAGAACTCTATGCCATCCTTTTCTTTCTACAATACATCGCTGATTTTACACCGCGGGAATGGGCAGTCTTCAGACTCCAAATCTGCAGTTCAAGCAATTGAAAATTCCGGAATACGAGGCCCACCCGCACCCCTAGTCACAGATGTGTTAATGGCCTACCACACTATCTACGCAGCAGGCCACAGGCTAGTTCTCCAGTGGGTTCCAGCCCATTGCGGTGTCGTGGGGAACGAGCAGGCCGACAGCGCCGCAGAAGCAGCACTCTCGTATCAGAAACGGACCAGTATTGTTCTGCTGAGAGGAGACCGCCGTTCAATTCTGCGACGCCTCGTGACACCCCTGGCTTCCCGCCAATGGACAACCGACATTCTCCCCCCCCCCCCTATGAAGAGCAGAGTTGATCCAACGCTCGCTTTCCGCATGCCACGAAACACCTCTCGTCAAGATGCTGCATTAATCCACCGAATGCGCCTCGATGTGGCCTTTACAGCTCAGTGACGTTACCGCTTGAGACAAGTTCACTCTCCCACCTGCTTCCACTGTGGTCCTCTTGAGGATCTGGAGCGTATTCTTCTTCATTGCCCCCACTACCAATCTTCCCGAACATCACTCTCCGAGTCTCTTCGTCAGCTGGACTCTCGCCCCTTCTCCCTATCGAAATTGCTTGGTCCCTGGCCCAATCCAGCCCAGCAACGCTCTGCGTTCGAAGCTCTTCTGACATTTCTGGACACCATCGGACATCGATCGTTATTGTGAAGGGGCTCGTTATTTTATTCCCCACATTCCCACCAGCACTGGGGTAGAGTATCGCCTCTGGCGATTTACCTCCCCACTCTCCAAAGTCAAAAATAAAGTTGTTGTTGTTTGTTTTCTTCTTCATCACATCACCATTACAAACAGGTGTAAGAAAAGTATTTTTTGTTGACATTAATCGAAAGCTACCGATTAGAGTACCAGCACGCAGAGCGAATAGCGTTCTTACACAGAATTATTAATACTCATACCTTTTTTTGTGAAAAACTTGTGACATTATGTAATTTGGCTATTTCAAACTAACATCGATATAGCGGGTGGAGAAGGTAATTTTGTAGTCAACAACCAATCTCATTGCCGACACTATTTTCAATATTGTGAGCATACCAAAAAGGTTTGAATTCACAATTGTGCATGACCAAAGTGTTTCAATCTATACAGTTACGCAGAGTGTACTTTTCGCAAGAAAAACTTTACAACAAACTTTAGTTAGGTGACTGATACATTGACGACAATAGAAATCGAAGGTTGCGAGAAATCTTTACACAGCACCATCATGAATCAGAAGCACTTGTGGCCACATCATCCACCGTGCTAAGATATCCAATTTCGTGCCGTCTAATCCACTCAGCCAAGTCATCCATCGTGCTTTCCATCCACCGTGCTGTCTCATATCCATTTTAAGCAGGTTACCCAGAATCATTCAGTAGTTTTTCTCTTTCTTTACAAGGACAAACAGGAATATAGTGTTTCAGAGAAAATTCACGTAGTGCGTACGTGTAACAATAGTCATATATATATATATATATGGTTATAATAATATATATATATATATACTGGAAGAAAGGGGTTCGGGCGACCGCGAAATTAAATAGGTACTAACAAAATATGAGGCAGACAACGAATATGTAGGAAGTAGAAAAAGGGGGAGTTATTTATTTACTAGTGGAAAGTTAAGGGGGAAGTCAACGTTGCGGCGGAAGCTCCGCCTTCGTCAGGACCGTCCTGACGAAGGCGGAGCTTCCGCAGCAACGTTGACTTCCCCTTAACTTTCCACTAGTAAATAAATAACTCCCCCTTTTTCTACTTCCTACATCTTCGTTGTCTGCCTCATATTTTGTTAGTACCTATATATATATATATATATGGTTGTAATAAAATATGGTTTATGTATATATAAGCCACACATATATGAAAACATAGAAATATCCCAAGTACAGAAGTATAAATACTTGGAGGTGACAATCAATAGTACAACTTTATTTTGACCTTGGAGAGTGGGGAGTTTCATCGCCACAGGCGATACTCTACCCCATTGCTGGTGGGAATGGGGGGAATAGAATAACGAGCCCGTTCGCAATAACGATCGAAGTCCGAAGTCCTGCAAGTCGCTGGTCGCTGGATATCAATCAATAGTAAACTAACGTGGTCTGATAGCATTTCTGACATCTGTGCATTAGCCCTGACGAAATTAGGATTTATACAAAGGAAACTTAAACATGCACCGGCACAAACAAAGCTACTCGCATATAACACATTTGTTAGATCAAAACTTGAATATCCAGCAGTAGTTTGGGACCCGTATCAGAAAAGGGATATTACACCACTGGATAGGGTACAGAGAAGAGCGATAAGATTCATTTTTGGGAAATACAGAGGAATTGACTCACCTAGTAAGCTGATGCAGGTAAACAACATTCAGACACTTGAAATGCGCCGAAAAATTAGTCGGATATTATTTCTTCGTAAGGGTCTGATGGGAAATGTCGCATTAAATTTACCAAATTCTGTGAAACTGTCCTTGTTGAGAAGAACACGACACAGTCGGCGGGAACAAATGCTAGCACCAATTTTTGCAAGAACTAATGCATTTAAATATAGTTTCTTTCCTCGAAGTGTTTTCGAGTGAGGTAATTTTATAAGTAACGTGAAGAAATTATATTTTTGTTCTCAATAGAATGCCTTGCGGTGTTGGTAAAAAGTTGATTTAATAGATATAGTGTATGATCGTGTTTTGATGGGTCAATTTACTCAGCTCTGTTTAGTTGTCCATTGTTGAGTATGGCGTCAAACATGTATGCCACTCCTGTTTGGGCCACATATTGGCTTAGAGTATTAATAAATAAATAAAATAAAAATATGATTATCACCTACAAGGGTCTTTCTAAATTGTACACAGAGCCACAGAGATGCCGCAAATATTGCAATTAAATGCATTTGTTGGCTATCAGAGAATCAGCATTCAGAGGGAATAGTGTTCCCTACACAAAATTGTTGACACTTGTAGTGAACTATGAGTACGGGTCAGAAGCAGAAGAAGAGGAAGAGGTAACGTTGGAGGGTCGTTTCCTTATTCAACTCTGGCAACTCTGAGTTACTTTGAGCCGGCGAAAAATAACCAGGGAGTAGCAACTCTTCTCTACTCTGCTCTGAAGTAGGGTAAGCCGGCGTTATACCGTCACACACAAGCGCGTCTGCTGCATGCTACATGCGTCGTCTGCTACCAACCGCCCTGTTGACAGACAATGTGGCTGGAAATGCATCAGTGTTCTCTCTGTGATTTGGAAATAGAGGACTGGTCAAAAACTGCATGGAATGCACGCATCTGCATTAAACAATAAGTTGTTAAACAGTAAACAGTAATCATGTTGGACGCTGCGGAGCACGTGGTTTTCATTTACGATATGGGCCCAGTGCAAGGACGTTATATACTAAAACTTGTACAGTGGAAGAGGCGTCGACATCTTAGAAGGGGCAGAAAAAAAGCGAATCAATAAACACCAGCTAACTAAGGTAGCTCTAGAATGTGTGCTTTTATGCTAACATGCGAAATATTTGCTTAGGGCGTTCGGGTCATCTGTCTCATTTAAATGGACCGTGAAGTATAACTGCAAGTCGCTGGTCGCTGGATAAAACTCTCATAACCCTTCTGGCGAGCATCACCTACGAAATCTAAGATTAGTGCTCATAAAGACATACGTCAGACGAACCGATTCTTTTTATCGGTTCCCCCGAAAGATGCAGTCGCGAAAAAAATGTGAATTTCGCCCGCAACCGTACTGCCGGTGTTAGTTTTTGCCCCTTCCAATCTGGCCGCCGGCTTTACCCGCTCGCAATGGCTTGTATGGGGGTTCGCCACTCCACAAGTTCTGGTATTTCCTCTTTGGCCCATTGTCCCGTTGTAATTTTGCTATCCCCCTGTACTTTGCAAACCCTGTGCGAGATGCTTCTTTATTTTTTGTTCAAAAAGCAATGGACAAAGTGGTGTACCGGGTACACCAAATGGGCAGATAGACACCACTGTCCCAAAGTGTTAAGACGACTCGGAGCAGCGTCAGCGACAAATCTCCACCGGCCGCATGCAGCTGTGCTTCACCTAATCGATGAGTGCCAAACAGAAGAGGATAGTGGAACGATAAATTATGCGAAAGGGTTCTTGAAAAGGTAGACGTTCTTCTCTCAGCAGCAGACTGTTACAGGAGGGCTTATAATTTTTAACCTCATTCTCGCCACATACAGTCAAACCTCGCTTTACGAACACCCTTCGTTTCTCAGAAAATCGTTCGTAAATCGAGGTATTCGTAAATCGAGGTCCGAGGAGTGCAGTGCACAAATACCTCACAAAAACACGGGAAATTGATTTGAATAAGTTTTATTTTTGAAAATACTGCGTACTTGTGCTTTGCACCATACTTTGTGCAGGGTCTATCCTGTTTAGAAGAGATGACAGAAGTCTGACACTTGACTCATCCACCCGGTCCTCAAAGTACCGTATCACGCGCGGATGAGACTGTTTCCAACGACAAATATCACGCTTGTCACCAGCTGTCAGGACTGAACGCCTTCTCTTGGAACGGCAAGATGTTTCCATCTCGGAGACCTGGTCCAAACTCACAACCATTCGGCTGTAAACGCCGGAATTATTCTTTCAGGAAATGCTGAATCATGTTTGTGGAACGTAGTGGCGTTGGGACATTGTATGTTTGACCTTGGCAGCATGTACTGAAGAACTTTCATTATCCTCCGGTCCATTGGCCTGTCCTCTGTACGTTCATAACGCCCGTTCGTATATCGAGGTCAGAATGGCTTGGCTACTTTGGGTCCGTTCCCTCATAATCCGTTCATAGTTCGGATATCGAGGGTTCGTAAAACGAGGTCAAAATACACGGAAAAAGTTTGGTTCCCTGTGGAGCCGTTCGTAAGTTGAGGGAATTCGTATATCGAGGGTTCATAAAACGAGGTCCGACTGTATATCTTTATGCTGTTTTCTTTTATTCTAGAGTGTCAGCTGCGATGGAGAAACATGGCTGCTCTGTTTCATCAAAACAATGTGAGTACAGGTTGAAGAACATGAAAAAGCAATATAAGATAATCAAGGACAACAACAGTACAAGTCGCCGCGCAAGGTGAGAGTCCGTAATTGGAATGAAATTGTACGAGACTTCATTTCAATATTCTTTACACGTAAAAGGTGGTTTTTGTGCGATCTAGCTTAACATAAACACACACATTTGCATTATAGGAAGATGTGGCCATACCTAGAACGTATGGATGAAATTTTCTGCTTGCGGCTGGAGATTACTCCACAGACAATTGAGCCTCTGTATGCAATAAGGGGATAAGTCGAAAAATCCCAAACCGAGAAAACTGAAAGTGAATATTTGGTAAAGTAATTGCAGATGGGTTTCCTCGAATAACGCAAATGCAAAATGTGTAACATATATGCATGTGTCTACTCTACATGCATATTTCTGTCACGTTAGCATTGTTTCTGGGTGTGTGGATTAGCAGGAATTGACCAAAACCCAGGGGCATGACATACCCCCTTTTTCTATATAACACCGCACGCACACGGTTTTCGTGGAGGACAAAACAGTTTTCACGAGTCGGATTTTCATGGTGACGCCAGGACAGGCGAAGTTACCTTTGTGCAGTGGAGCAGCCTAGATCGTGATTATCGTTCTGCTAAACGAGCACAATCTTGAAAATAATGTTCTGTATGGCCAGCAAAATATGACTTATTAGCATAGTGCACACGTTTTTTTTTTTTTTCGATTTCAACGCTCAGTAGCATTGCTGACACAGTCACGTGAGGTAGGACGAACATGTTTTTCGAGTGGAAGTCGAAGTTGAAGCAAAGCTACACCATTTGTACATTTGTACGCATGTGTAAAAGGGGCCTCATCTGGCTGTACATCCCATTGACACGCATGCATTTCCCGTTTCTTATCTTCCTATAGCGAGTCAGTAAATTGCAATACGGTCCTAAATTTTCTTTAAGAGGTACATACTGGTATGTAGATGTCATTGCAACAAAAATACTAAGAAGGGGTAATTCGACTTATCCCTTTATTGCATACAGAGTTTCAATTGTCTCAACGTCAAGAGGCCTCGAACAAAGGGTAGAAGATCCAGAGTCCTCTGCGCAGCCCACTTCTACTGGGCCCAACAGAAGCGAAAGGCTAGGCAGAATGAGTGGATGCAAGAAAAAAATTGCCATTGAAAGTTGAATAACTGAAACGGTTCAGTGACCTTACGGAAACATTTCTGAACAGGTTTGGAAATAATCTTAAGCATCACAGCTGTTGTGTTTGACAGGTGTTAGCCTGGAATGAACCTCATGTAAGATGTACGTGATAAATGTTGATCATATACAGTATTTTTTTTATTCGTTACAGAATGTTTATAAATAATCTAGCAGAGCAAAATAGATGCCGATTTTGCAGTTGAGGCGAACATTATTCTCTCGAAGAGAGCGTGTAACTACAAGATAACTAATTACCTAAAATTTATTAACGAACTATTTCATTCGGAACATGATTAAGAACGCGGATGGACAAGGGCGACACACACACGGAGGCGTCGTCCTTGAACCTCCGCGTTCTTAATCATGTTCAGTCCCAACCAACACGCTCTACACATTCTCGCACTCCTTATTTAATTACGGGATTTCTCGCAGAAGCGAGACAACCGAACAGCAGATATATTCCTCTGTAAAAGCTATTCTGATGTGGCAGCCCCATTGCCAATTCTCGTCCCGCGGCTTGGTTCAAGCTACGCGCCACCGGCGCGAGAGCCATTAGTTCGGCTCTGGCTTTAGGACCGTTCGGTCATATTAAAGATTATTCCTCTCCAGACCTATTTGTCGTCTCAATCACACCATGTTTAAAAAACCCTTAAACGCGCACGTGTGTTGAAATATCCATCCCTGAATTTCGTTATGCAAATGAGCCGACATAAAGAACTACGCCCTTTTCGAGCACAGAAAGAGCGACAGGCAACCCACGTGAGAGGGCCGCGTGCTTTGGAGCGATCATGGAGGAAGGAAACACAGGAGCGACCCTTCCAAGTTTTTGCCATGGGGACGGGCGTGCCAGCCTCGCATTGCACTCTGGGATGCTCCTGTCTACCATGTGACCGCTCACCTGACCCCAAGAGCATGCGCAGGCCAGCTCCCTAAGCAGACGACGGGGTACGGGAGTCGTGATTGCAGCTCAGACGTTCAGGTAGCTGCCTTGTGATGAGCGCCGCGCGTCCAGTTTTATTTGTGTGTTCGGAGGTTTACTCTTGGTTTACCCGTCTACTACATGACCGGTCACGGTCTGCAGGACAAGCAGGCAGTACTAGAAACATCATTCGTGGCAGTGACGTTTGTGTGACGACGTGGCCACGTTTCGTGCTTGTTGCTGAAGTGGTAAAGAATGCCAGTAATCAAACTTATACAACAATGAAGGAAATCAGATGAATCTGCAGCTGTAGCACAGCGCCAGCTTGCAAACGAACGATTCAAGATGACTCTCTCACAGACAGAGATACGAAACAAACCGATCAAGTACGTACTTACGACTGAAACGTTATTCCCGTGACAGAGCTGCTTTCTGTTGAACGACAGCCGCAAGCGCGGTAAGAACACGTTAACAAAATGTTGTTTCCGCAATGGTGCTCACATTTTAAGAGTAAATGACTTTGGAAAAGCACGGAAAGCAGCGCGAGCAACAAAGCGTTGCTAAACCGAAACTTTAGAGAGGATTACGTGGTGGACAGGAAGTAATGTCGGTTTTGACAGGGGCGACCGCCAGAGGAGTCCCACGGAAATCTGTTCGAAACGGCCGCTCCTGTGTTTCCTTCCTCCATGGGAGCGATGGAGCTCATTGGTGTAGGAAGTAATCTATTAGCCAGATAGACCGCTCTCTGACCCAGATAAGGCGAAGGTCGCGTCATTTCTGCGCTCGAAAAGTACGTAGTTCTTGTTTTGGGATTTTTTGCATAGCCAAATTCAGTTATAGATATTTGAACACACGTGTGCGTTTACGGGTTTTTTAAACATGGAATGGCTTTCAACGAGGACTATATCCCGTTCTATTATGTCGTTTGTGCGCGAAATCCCCTAATTAGATGGTTAATTAATGAATTTTAGGTAATTAGTCATCTTGTAGTTACATACTTTCTTCGAGAAAACGTTCGCTTGGCCATATAAGTCAACTGCAAAAACGGCATCTATTTCCCTCCGCGAGTTTTTAAATAAAAATTCTGCAACGAATGAAACAAAAAACTGTTTTAGCTTTTATGGCTTGTTTCTGACACCACAAATAAACCTAAAATCTTTTCGTTTCAACAAAAACACTTCATGCTTATGGATGTAAATCACAGGAGTGCTAGGCTTTGTGTTATTTTCTCCCTCTTCTGCATGCCAAGCCGCTTGGCCTCCGCACTGGTGTGCTTGCTGACGCTCAGATTGTCCTCTGCGGCGACAGCACTAGGCTTCTCAAATGCACCCCACAACAGGCAAGCAATATGCAGAACACATGCCGTGATGCAATAATGTCTGGCCGCCTGGGTCCTACACGAAAGAACCGTCGGAACCGGTTTTTTAAAAGCCCAAAGGCCCTTTCGATAGTAACCCGCGCACGAGAAAGTCGCTTATTGAGGCGCTTCTGTGCAGTGGACAAGTGACCAATATCCCTGTATGGTGTCAACAAGTGTGGACCAGTTGGATAGGCAACATCCCCAACTAAGTGGCTACCCAGTGGGAAGTGACCACGACCAAGCATATCATGCAATTTCGGTGGGCGAAGAACATGAGCATCGTGGATGCTCCCTGCTTCCCCAACCGAGCCAGTGCAAGAAACGCATCTCATGGTCACACACTGCCCGTAGCACCACGGAATAGAAACTCTTCCTGTTTTATGATCTGATGATCTTATTGGTGATAATCAAATATTTTCAGACTTCCAAATAAACCATTTGTGTGTTTCTCTAAAATTAGTATGCTGTCTACCTCTAATGAAATCAAATTCGTTTGATTAGCAAATTTGATTAGCAAAGAGAACTTTCATTGATTTGCTACGTGTTGAGAAAATAACCTATACTCTTTCTTTCAGTTATGCAGTTGTTTATTTTGACAGTTCCTTTACAAGCTTCGAAATCTTTCGCTTGCACTCTTTGTCTTGCTGAATCCGTGCTCAGTGTAAACTGGTCATCCACATACAGCATTGGCTAGTCTGTTTACGGTCTTAAAAATCTTTTCCGGAGAAGTTTCTGCGTTTTTCGTTCAGTTTGAAATAGGATAATATCGAATGGGGGTCTCAAGGGCAAAGGTGTTGGTGGGTGGAGAGAATTTTACCTTCACCCTGCGTACTGATTTCCCAATTCCCATCAATTACTTACATCATCCGGGCGTTGCAGTCGTAATGACCATACTTCTCACAGTTCTACTGTTGATAGGAGAGGGGAGTTTATGGTTTATGGAGAATATGGAGGAGCTAACTAGAAAGGTCGGTTTTTGTCCCCTTTCACAACTTATTTATTTATTTACCCTCAGGGCGGTAGCGTCACAGAGGGGAGTGGTTTGCTATTTAGATATATATAGTATAAAACATAGTAATAAGGTAATAACTGGTTACAAAATCAGAATACAAATAACAAAATCACACTTGAGTTACATGCTAAGAAATGGCACTTTGAAATAGATTTGTCGGTGAAATGGATGTGACGTTGTTGGTTGTTATAATTTTATTTCTCGATTACGTAATACACAATGGAAGGGAGGCCCTGCACTCTTAAAAATGAACTTCACCGCACAGCAAGATCCTAGCCAACCATCATCTCAAATGATATCGTTATCTGCCCTGATTTGTTGAAAACGGGAGGCGTACGCCTTTTCTGTGACAGTTATGAACGGCATAAGTGTCACAAAAAAGGCGTACGCCTCCCGTTTTCAACAAATCAGAGCAGATAACGATATCATTCGAGATGATGGTTGGCTAGGAGCGTGCTATGCGGTGAAGTTCATTTTTAAGAGTGTGTAGCAAAGCTAGCAAAAGGACCTCCCAAAAGATTATGCAACCGGGGAGGTAGTTCCAATCATTCCTTGGTGGTTCCTTGGAATGAACGAATCTTTTAGTGGATGAATGAGGAACGTGTACTTTATGACGATGAGTAGTGCGGTGGGAGATGTAGTACATGGGAAGAAAGAGTAGATCTGTTACCTGCGAATCGTTATGGTAGTATGTTTCATGAAAAAGGTACAGGCGGGAATTTTTTCTTTTTCCTTTATTCCCTGTTAGGGCCGCGAAGCAACTGTGCTATTGAGCGGCGTACAGACGTGGACAGATTGAGAGAGGACAGCAGGAAGGAGTGAGGGTTAGTATGCGTCCTGGGCCGACTTCAGAGGGAACTATGCCGACATTCGTCTGGAAAGTCTTCGGAAAACCCAGAGAAAACCTCAGACGTCACAGCCGGTGACAGGATTCGAACCCGTGTCACCTCCCAGTCTCGGCGTGGAAAGCGATCGTCCTAACCACTATGCCACGGGAGCTGGTTTTCGGCGTACTGCGATGTTAGGTAACTGGAGGCCACCTTTCATAGATGTAACGCTTGCGGTGCGAACTGAGAAAAAAGTTTCTTGCAAGTATAGTGAGGAATATTTTTTGTCAAGCTCGTTCTTGTAGGTCAATGAAAAATATGTGTTTGTTGGTTGGATATGTATATTCTATTTGTCATTACAGCATAAGAAGATCGGTAGGTAAGATTTTTTATGTCAGTCTAATTATAGGAAAAAGTCTTTCCCACCACTAAATGGCTCTCTGTTATCACTATACCTGTTTTCGTTGCACGTACCGTGTGATGTAAATTTGGTACAGTGATCCTTACATTATATGTTGAGAAAAGGAGTCATACTCATTTCTTCAATTATACTATGCATTGAATTATTCTGGCAGTTGTCATGCCTTGAGAGCCTTGAAACTCTTGCAAACCGTCCAGCGCAGTGAGCTAGATGTAGTATCATATCTTCCTTTATTTTCTAGTTTACGCTCCCGTTTAGTGAAAGAATAATGTTTTGATAAATGTGTAAAGGTTGTTTCTGAGTGGCCTTATCAATGATACGAGTGTAGGTAAAATTTGTAGTGATAATGAATATATGCTATATTTAAAAAAATGCTACGAAAAAACGATGACATTTCCTCTATGTTGCAACTTCTTCACTGTTTCCTTTGTGATTCCACACCTAATAAAAGCATGTCGCTTGTGTAGGCCCATTATATTGTTGAAAATTCTGTGACGTTACTTGTGCGTTGATATCAACCTTCACTCGACTGACATTGGCACTCAGTATGGATTTCGGCGCTTGGGAAAGCTTCGGTTGGGGTGGGGGATTTTTCACGCGCGTTTCGAGGAAAGAGTGGAAAGCACTGTGTGAAAAGAAGGGGGAAACCGGTTCTGGCAAGTGTTGGGTCTATCTGAGTATGTATGTGTGACTGGTTCTACTCCTCTTTACTTTCTCCATCTATTTAAATGTTCCTCTGTTCTGTTCTTCACTTGATAGATGCGTACGTCGTACTTTCGATTAATGTCAACCAATAATAGTTATTTTCTTACACCTGTTTGTGATGGTGATGTGATAAAGAAAAAGAACACACATGGGGAAGCAAGTCGCGACAAAGTAGAACTGCCTACCCCAGGACGGTTACACACAGGGTATTTGTGATAACCGTATTGTGAATAATTGACATTTATAAAATATCTTTCGCTGGCACAAATGTGTATATCTATTAGTTGCATGTCTTGGTGCGAGAAGGAAACCCGAAGTGAATGCCGGAAAGCGAAAGGAGCGCCATCTTGAGGCTGTTTCACGGGAAAGACAGCGCCTGCGCTGCGCAGACTATTTGCTTAGTCAGTTCTTTGACTTCTTGAAATAGCTTTACAAATCAACAGTCTTATTTTCAGCATATCCACGTACTGAAAGATAAAATATTACACTGTTTCCGCGAAATTCCAAAACAATGCAATATATGAAGACTATATACTGCGGAAGATGTCCCTTTATGGGAACGGTATTTATGTTCTGTGTTTCCATTTATTTTTCTCAAGAATATTAAGTGCAACGAAATCAGACCACGTTTATGCCATGAAAAGGAATGTGGAGAGTACGTACTATTTTCGATACCACACTTTTTACGTAACCAACACGAGATATGGAAACTGAGAAATAACTAATACAACCTAAACACAAACTGAATTGGCGAAGATGCTGAATCATAAATCTAGCGCTCTAATTCTTCAATTTATAGCGTATGTTTCCCAAAACCTCTTACCAAAGAGAACAAAGTTACTTTTAGGTAATTAGTCACCTCGTAGGTGCACACTCTCCGGCACAGAATGTCCGCAACAACGTCTAACCTATAGCCGCAAAAAGCGGCATCTGTCTGCGCCGCTCTCATATATTTTTACAGTAGAAATATAGTAGTAATCTGTTTGTGTGTTCCAGCTTCAGAACAGTTACTTTCCACCGCGTTCATAGACTTTTTGTGTAAACGGCCTATCGGATAAAAACAAATGCACTGCGTATCAAATGGCCCCTCCCCTCCCACAGACAAAAATAAAACATGAAGCACAGCAGCTTACTCGTTTGATGGTGGCTGTCGGATTTCTGTTGTAAGTCGTGAAAGTTTGTCATAATGTCCTTTCAGCTGGTTCGCCATGTACAGCTGCAAAACAAGAAAAATGAACCCACTCTATCCAACGGATGGAGCATGGGCATATGGAACACCTCAAACATATCTTTTTACCGCATGTCGGGAACATGCAACCTCTGAGAACTGTCACGGAAAATATTTCTTTTGGGAAGCGCGCATTTCCTAGAGATAATTAGTTGACAACAAAGTGCGCAGTGGCGGCCGACTGTTCTCGGTTCTTCGGGCATGTTGTGACGACAGCTCATCCGAGCCCTCCCATTGGCTGCCGATAATTGCAAGGTCGTAAATTGGAGCAAGGTCGGCTGCTCCGTGTGAGACTGGGACTCTCGGCACCGAATGCAACCGTAAAAAGAAATAACGAAAAAAGGGGGCGAGTGTCTTACTATCGGACGGAGATGACCTCGCAGATTCGCAGCCAATGAAAGGCGCTTTTCTGACGCGCTACACCCGTGCTTTTTGGCGAATGTGTGTCCCACAAGTTGTAATACTGCTCCTCGTGACAATTTCATTTTGAGTACTTCCGGACTCCCTTAAACAAGCACTGACGTCACCCCCTTTTATTTATTTATTTATTTATTTTTTTGCTTCGGCGTGTTCTGCATCGAATAAAATGAGCACCAGCGAAAGAACTACGGGCACAGGTGACCTGCAGAGCCGCACGAGGTCTCTGTTTTGCACACCTTCGACAAATCCTCCACGCTTGGAAAGAACGTACCGGATAATGAGAGAAGTCGCGATATAGCGTATTTCCCTGGCATGCGATCCATGATGTACACCGGTGCATCACGTGAGCTGAGAAGAAATAAACAAAGAAGAAAGGAATAGTGACTTGTCGACGTCACGTAAGGATCGTGTCGGCCGCCCGCTTTTCCCTACCGTTTGTGTAAATTTGATTTCGCAGTAACAATACACCGCACAGCGAAAATATTTTGCATGGGTGACTCCCGACGGACGAATGAAGCGGGGGTTTGAGCCACGACAAACGTCCCCTGATTGCGCGTTTGAGACCGTATGAGTAGGCTCTTCGCGTACCTGCCACTTTCTGTAGAACTGAGTGGCACGCATCTTGCCGTCGATTTCCTCCACGCTGTTCAGTACTGTCTTCAGAGGGGCATAGCTTTGTTCCTGATGAACATAATCTAGAATACCCAAGGCGACATCATATCCTAAACTGCCAGTCCTGCAAGTAAGAGAGTTATGTACTAGAATAATTATATTCGCCGTGGAACAACGAACTGAGCAAGGTCCGACACGTCCTGAAGGAGCTGAGCGCGATTCAGAACAGGAATCACTTCAGGCTTATTGTGTAGCTGTCGCCTTAGCAGCTCCCAGTTGAGAACGTCGTAGTTAATCTTGTAGTATCCAGCTGATTGGAGGTTGAGTATGACCCAGTCCTCTTCCCCAATCGGAAGTCCATTCAGGTGAACTGCATGCATGAAGACTCAATGCGTGCTCTTAAAATTCCCTTATGGTACCTTCTCTTTGGTGTGCCATCCATATCTGCGGGCGAGTGTTGTCGAAGCTTAGTCTCTGGGAATCGGTGTACGTTATAGGAATGTGCCACAGTCGGTCCCTGCGATTTGTCATATGTGTTAGAAGTTGAAGCTAGTTAAGGCCATTGTGAATTAAGGGCTGCTGTAGCGGCGATTATGTTGTACGTAGTGCTGCTGCCATACCCATATTCGCTATTTTATTTGGTAGCGCTATAAGCTACGCGTTGTTAAATGAAGTAGCGAATATGGTGCCGCAAAGCGTAGTACTGAATGTTCAATAATGTCGCGGGTATAGAATAGCGAACATGTTTAATTGGTACCTGTTTCATTGGTCCTGGAACACATTATAAAGAATTTTGATAGGTACTTACATACGTTAGCGAGGGTATTACAGTTTCAAAAGTGGTTATGAGTACGCACAATAGACCGTTTCTTTTTCCGAGTGCCGGCGGCAGGTGCGCATTTACCTTGTAGTTCGATAGAATAGCTAAAGTACCACTATATCTCATCGTAGAGGTTAGACGGTATCGTATTCACGTGACACTTTCAGCTTACATTATTCAAGTTTTATGTCGGTCAGCTTGCACGTATTGAGAACATTTGTTGAGTCGGGTACACTGTTTCACTGGGAGCAGTAGTCTCTTGCGGATCGAAGTGCATCCTGTGCACAATGTCCCGAAAATGTCTCCACACTCTCACCCACATGTCTCCTCGTTCATCTTTCCTCGCACTCAAGGTGATGATCATTATTTGAGTTTTAATGGCGCACGGACAAAAAGGTCGTTGTGCGCCAAAACATTTTTCAAATTGTTACTGAGGATATGTCACCATCTTCAAGTACTGTAATATCTTAAATATTTCTTCATTTCGATTTTATTCCTTGCAGTAGGCAAAGAGCGTGTTGTTTTGTACGTAACAGGATCACAGCGATGTCGGAAACATAACAAATGTCTCAAGGCACGAAAGAGGCTTTGCTTTAAGTGGTGTAGATGCCACAGTATTGTTTCGTCTAATCCGACGTGTACAGCTCGTCCGTATGCTGGAACGACTTCCACCTTCATCTTATAAATACCATCTACCTTTATATCAGAAAGGACGAAATCCCCTGCTTTATAGACAGCACAGTCTCCCCCTCTGAAGGTCATATCCATATCGCTGTCTGTTAACTTGGACATAGGGGTTGGGTTATTCGACGTACCTGGTACATAGCTCAGACTGGTATGGAGCTGGGCCTATTGGTACGTAGTGATAAATACAATAAAAACAAGCAGTAAAGACACGGACGATGGAGGAAAGCGACACGTACTGTCAACAGTTTCATGAGAAACCAGGAAAGATAAATGTTTACACTCTTTGGGTGCGTAAAGAACATATTTCTCCGATGTTGTCGTCCTGGACGCGGAAAATAACTTCATTCCTTGGCATCAACAGATTTGCCATCAGCTACAGTAGCCTTTCTGTCGCAATCTTCATTGAAATTCCTGATCATGTTCTTGCACCCTGTCATGTGACTATAGCTGCGCCAGAATCGATTGGCCACTCTCCAAAACGACAGTTATTTTCGACAGTTTAGCTTTCATCTGACAGTCGTTCTTCGCCTTCATTTCCCTTCGACGATTTCGGCACACTCTAAAGTCTGTACCTTGTAACGTACCTTATATCAAGCTGTACACGCCTCGTATATATGAGGTACAAGGAACTTTGTAAGGTACATAGTTCTTTTATAACTTATACGGTACAGTGTGTGTGTCAACCGTATAAAAATTTACCGCTCATAAGCGCAACTTTTGTTGGCCTTTGTTGAGCCCTTCACCTATCAGCACGTTGTTTCTTCAGATACAAGTTGCACAAAAATGTCGGTGCATTTAAATAATGCAGGAACAGACACAGCAAAACCGTTTTTTGGCTGTGATTCCACACACAATACGATTCTTTTCACCGTAGATATCATTGGGGTTTCATTAAAAAGAATAAAACATATGGGAACATTCACACCATGCTTGCGCTATACAGGGTGGTCCACCAACCATGATAGAAATTCATAGTAAAAAACCTAGGCCCCGGAGAGACATGCGGTCAAGGGATTTTTTTCTGCCAATAACTTTTGCCACATATTGGCAACATTTTTATTTCGTTTCAATTTACGGAAAGTTACTTTCTTGAATTGAACTCCGAAATTTCCCGAGGCAATCTAACGTTTTCTTTGCGGAAATGGGTTCCCCGTGGTCATTTTACTCAGTATAGCACATAATCCCGCTCGTAATGCAATTGCACTTGCCGTAATAAATTCGCGGAAAATCCGTGGAAATGAGCCCTTGTCTCCGCCTCTTTTTTGACGGCTCGTAGTTTGAGCCAAAGCTGCGAAAAAAGGAGGTTACACTGACACGCCACACGAGGGGGAAAGAGTAACAATTATGCCCCGCACGTGCCAGGTATGGAGTCGTCGGGTCGGGCCCCGGGAGGATAAATTAAACGAAGGCCGCGCTCGGCCCGGGCCTTGGCACAAGAATGCGGCCCGTACAGTATGTACAGTGCTGGACAGAACTTTACGGAACGCGCGAGCGGCGTATTTTCTCTGGGCAGAGACACCCTAGCGGCGAGCGGAAGCGGGCAAGTTCACACGTTCAGAGGGACGGAAGAGTTCGCTTGTGGCGACCCACCCTGGTAGTATTGGTAACTTTGCTTTTGAAATGTGTTTTTCTATTTTTTTTTTGTGCCCTACTGCATCAAGCGCGGGTTGCTATGGCGGGAAGTTAGTGTCTCCGTTATCGTAGAGATAACGGTGCGCTAAGATAAATTGAGGCGATAACGGGCTGCAGTGACCCAGCTTTTTTAATCTATTTTTTATTAGACAAAAACACAAGAAAAGAGCGTGTATACTCCAACACAAACAAAAACAGAAAGGAGGATACCATACTCTTTTAGTAACTTTGTCGGCGCTCCTTTCGCAGCAATAACGGAGGTCATGCGCACAGGCAGGGATGCGTATAGCCGACGGACAAGGTCCACGTCTTCACGTAGTAAGGACCACTCTGCTTCTATAAATTCCCGAAGTGCATCTTTGCTTCTTGTAGGCGTCCGTCTCTTGCTTATTCTATTTTTCAGGATTCCCCAGACGTTTTCCATAATGTTTAAGTCCGGCCTCTGCTCAGGCCTCGTCAGCTGCATTACGCAGAGGTCATCAAGAGGGTTCTGCTCCCCAATGCTCTGGATGGGTGCTACCATTTCCAGCACGAAGGCAGATCCGTCCATCGAAGCAAAACTGCCCAACACCTTCACGACGACCTCGGCGTAATGCAACTGACATGGCCTGCGCAGAGCCCGGACTTAAACATTACCGAAGACGTCTGAGGAATCCTGAAGATCAGGATGAGCAAGAGATGGACGCCTACAAAAAGCAAATATGTACTCTTGGAATTTATAGAAGCAGAGTGGTCCGTACTACGGGAAGACGTGGACCTTGTCTGTCGGCTATACGCATCCCTGCCTGTGCGAGTGGCCTCCGTTATTGCTGCTAAAAGGGGGGGGGGCGAGAAAGTACTAAAAGTGTATCGTGTCCCGCTTCCTCTTTTTGTTTGTGCTCAAGGATACATGCTGTTTTCTTCTGCTTTTGTCAAATAAAAAAGATGAAAAAAAAGCTAGGCCACTGCAGCCCGTTGTCGTCTCAATTTATCTTAGCGCCCCGTTATCTCTACGATTGCGGAGAGACTTCCTTTCCACGATAGCACTTAGCGCTCAGTGCTGTAGAGCGAGAACTAAACCATTTCAAAAGCAAAATTACCACCACTACCACGGTGGGCCGTCACAAGCGCGCTCCTCCATCCCTCAGAACGCGTGAACTCGTCCGCTTCCGCTCGTCGCTGGGGTGTCTCTCCGCAGAGAAAATACGCCGCTCGCGCGTTCCGTAAACTTTTGTCAGTAGTAAGTACTGACCACGCTTATCCGGAAACGCTACAAGGCTTCTGGACGCCATTAATTAGCAATTAGAGCTAATTGGGACCTCCCACATTAATCAGCATCATCCAATGAGTCATCACACTAATTGGGGAGCGTCTAACTAGTGTCCAGACCACCCTGTGCGTTTCCGGATAAACGTGGTCATAAAAAATAAAAAAATAGATAGTGGAGAGAAGGAGTTTAGTTGAAGATCAACGACGCCATCTTGAAGGAAGCGGCCCGGAAAGGCCGCTGACCATCGCCGGGCGACGGAGCACAGAGGCAGGTTGCAAAGCATCCCAGCTATGACCACAAGTTCCGGACATCCTGTGACGTCAGCTGTGACGTCATCATGGCATGTCTGGGCAAGATAGGACAGCTCTGGACATGCAAGGAGAAAAACACTCGTAATAGAGAGGCTGGGAAAGCAAGAGTATGCAAACCATCAATAGCTAACAAGAAAAAACAATTAGTTACACAACAAATGAGCCCACCAGAACAGGAGCGCAGAACGATGCGACTGCTCCATCCGAGAGGCAGGCAGAGAACTGACTCGTAATGGTTTTTTTCTCCTGTATAAAGCCCCGCAGCTGCATCCCTAGCGGTTACTTTCTCAACTAATCTCACAACAAAATTATTAAGAATCACGCCAGCGCTACTCCCGTTCCCAAGGCAGAAGATGATAGAAAATGCCGGGGATGCCCAGTCAACAGCAACCAGCACCCGACGTGCACGGGCACGAAAATCGCAAACAAAGCGGGAACAAAGTTGACGAAAGCATTAGTTACACAACAAATCACCTCACCACAGCAGGAGCGCAGACCGATGCGACTGCTCTCCGTGACAACCAGCCAGAAACTGAGCGAGCGCGGGGAGTGCACGTCTGCTTTCCGCGACAGCCGGAGAGAAACTGACTGGGGCGCCGCTCCGCGGCCGCTACGCATACGCGCTCCTAGCGCCCTCTGGGGCGACTACCTCTGGCCATTCTCTGACCCTGCTGGCCATTCTCATTGGTCGTGAGGCTAAGAGAGAAGAGCATTCCTGCGCTCCCTGCTGGCCGTTCTCATTGGTCGTGACGTCATCCTATTGTCTCAGGGCTACCCTGTTTTTTTTTCCACTAATGCTCCTTTGGTCAATCTACAATGAAGCCACAGTATGACGTCATCATGCAGCTGCGTGGCTCAAGGACGCGTACGCTCAAGACAGGGGACATATTATTTATTGAATCACTATCCCAAGATTATTTCCTTTATTCTATAACAACTGAATAGGAAACTATTGCGGAAGAGCACCATGCATGAAAGCTGATCGTAGGAATTCCAAAGTCTTACTAAATGAGACTTGCAGAAGAACAAAATATCCTAACACGTAACTCCATCAACGGCAAATAAGAGGACTAGGTACTCAACAAATCAACACAGAGTACGGGTAAACAGGAGCGCAGAACTCAGGGCAGCACTATCGTCAAGACAACAATGTTCCTTGTCAAAAGAGAAAAATTACAAAACGTCAACACAGGAAAGCATGCATATCGGGGCATGTCAGGACACGTCAGCACAAATTCGCACAACTGCTGGGCAACAGAGGAAAACGAACACTTGAACAGAGTGAAAAGACACTCACCATCATTTTTCCCGTTCACAGCATTCCCTCATTGTAAATCCGCTCGTCACAAAATCCATCTGCATTGTCGAACACCATTCACCAGTGACGAACCACACATCCGCACCCCATCAGAGGCAGACAGAACCCCACCTAAGCTACGCTCTTCCACTGACGGCCAACACCAGGAGCAGAATTTGCGTATCGAGACCCGTCAGTGTCCAAGAGAGAAGTGAATCCTTGCGCCCCCTGCAGGCCGTTCTCATTGGTCGTGACGTCATCCTATTGTCTCAGGGCTACACAGTTTTTTTCCACTAATGCTCCTCTAGACAAGGTCAACCTGAAACAATAGTCTCTCGGTATGCGGTCATCATGCAGGTGCGTGGCTCAAGGACGCGTACGCTCTAGACAGGGCACCTGTTATTTATTGAATCACTATCCCTAGATTATTTCCTTTATTCTACTATAATGATTGCGTAGGGAACTATTGCAGAAAAACACCATAGACCAAGAGGACATTGTAGCATTTCATTCCCAAAGTCTTACTGTACAGGAAAAAAAAAATGGTTCAGCAAGACATAAAGTCACACACCTGTCCCCCTCGCGGTTACTCTCTGAACTAAATGAATCGCAAAATTATTAAGAATAGCTCTACTCCCATTCAAGGCAGCACTATCGTCAAGAATATGCCTTGTACAAAAAGAAAAAAACTACATGCCGAAGGAAAGCATGTCAGAACAAGCCCAGGCATGTCAGCACATGTTTGTGAGACAAGGGGGGAAAAAGCGAAAAGAAACAAAGAAGGAAACCAGTATCAAACTATTTCTAAGCACACGCACTCCTCTTATTCAAAAACAGTGCTCATCATAAATCTGCCCAGGACAATACACACTATTTTTCTATTGCCACACTTTTTTCCAGTAACGGTCAATGCATTGCTACAGACTGCGTGACGTCATCACGTCCTGTCTGAAGAAGAAGACACCGGCAAAGACTCCTATTATTTATTGAATCGCAAGATTATTTCCTTTGTCCTACTCTTGATGACATTGATTCTCTCATTAAAATTCAACAAGAAAGCACCCCGCATATTGACGATTTTCACCCCAAAGGCTCATCATGGTCATTAGAATTACAGTAAACTGCCACTGCTCTTTTAAAATAATAAGTGAGACCAGTCAACGTCACCTCCAGGCTTATGTAATACATGACCCTTTCTATGCTCATACATTCGTTGTCTGAGGCTACACCTGCGAGTTAAAAAGGCGCGAAAGCCGGGGGCAAAGTTCCATTCGCGCATTGCGAGCAAAAAGGCGCGAAAGCACAAGACAGAACGCCTTTACGGGAACACGATGGCATTCCTATACTATATTAATGATTATTGCATTGCAGTTTAGAAAAACTACAACTAAACTATAATTTTAGGAGCCCATTAAAATTCTACTTTCTATGGAAACTATAATTGCCCTATTACTTGGATCGCTATTAATGAAGCGCTCCAATTTTTTCTCTCTTCCCATTTCAGCCTTGTCATGCAGGGAAGCAGACTCATATCCAAAATAATTAATTTACACTGAGGGTGCCATGCTTCAGGAATTCCTATCCTGCGCTCAGATGCAAGCATTTCTTCACGGATACCTTTAACAGCTGACTTCCTCAACATATCGAACACCCAACAAAATCAAATAAACAATCAGAGAAACCCTCTTCTCAGCTGTACCATGCGACTGTCTTCTTCGTAAAATCGGTGATCTGAGGAAGAGAGCAGCGAAAAATTGCGCGCACTTGTGCTTGACTTAAAAAACCTGAAGGATATGCCAATAAACCAAGAAAAAACACTTATGTCTGGTATCTGATAGTGCCACATATACGGACGCATTGCCCTTGCGTAAAGAAAGCACAGGACAGGGATACACAAATATCCTTAGGTGAGCAGGGAAAAGGCTTAAGACCTCAGGTCACCACACATCGCCACGCGGCTAGCACAACATGACACCAACAACATACTAGCAGCGGGAAGAACTGCAACACTGCTAAACAAGTCCAGACATACCACGATGACGTCACAAATCAGGAAAAAAAGCACACGCATGCACGCACAGAGGACAACGCATTAAACACACGGAGCGCTCAGGAGTAATCGTAGCGTTACCGCACATCGCTACGAAGCTCAACGTCTAACACAAGACGGCAGCAACAAGATATTAGCGAAGGGTAAAAATTGCAACACTACTGAACAAGTCTAGACATGCGACATCGAATGCGAAAACACTGGTGATCGGGGAAAAGGCCTAAGCCTGCGGTGGATCATCATAGAGCATACACAACTTCATTTTGCTATTTTGCGTAAACTAAACGCGGTCTGCTTGGAAAACGACGTACAAATTTTCTTAGGGAGCAGAGAAATATATAAATTTGTACTCCGTGCTCAGATACCAGCATTTCTGCTCAAAAACCTGCAAAATTAAGCTCTGCTTACTTCGTCAAGATATCGAACACCCAACAAAATCAAACAAACAACCCCACTTCCACTGGTAGAACACTATTCAGCTTTTACGCAGGAGGCTTTCTTCTACATAAAAAGTAGAGAAAATAAGAAAAGAGCAGCGAAATATTACACGCACTTTTGCTCGCATAGCTATAAGAGAAATAAATAAATAAAAGAACGACGCACACGCTAATAAACTGTGACAAAGACACCCTTTTCTGCTATCAGATAATTATTGCATAATGCTAAATACTCATTTGCATGGGCCCTGCGTGAAGAAAGCACAGGACAGGGATACACAATCTATCTTAAGCGAGCGCAGAAAGTCACTTCTACTCGAACAGCTTAATACCATAAAGTCTGAATTTTTGCAAAGAAAATAAAGCCTGAACAGCGCTACGAAGGTGACAGACACATACTAACAAACAAACAAACACTTCTTCGAGTCTGTATTATCTTTTAAAAAATAACGAAAGCACACATAAAAAAAATCAAATCGGCTAGGTAGCCTACCAGACGTTGCGCCTTAAAGTTGGCTGCACGCAATGCGCGGAAGCATGTTGTGAAGCCAACTTGCGGTTTTGCTGGATGCACATGAAGTCCGATTCCAATTGGAAATCGCGCTAAGGACGTGCCAAACGTGGAATTTTCGCAAGATTAATCCCAATACCTGGAATTCTGTTCATTTTAGCGGGAATGCTGGCGCTTGTGCTCCATTATTCGAAATTTTCGAATATTCGAATTTCTCGATTATCAAATTTTCGAATATGAATAGGGTTTGAATATCAACAATATTCGAACAATATTCGAAATTTCGAATATTCGCACAGCTCTAGTGAATACTGACACTCAACGATATATAACAAAAAACAAACAAATTCCATTCTCATGAACTCTCCTCTGCAGAGCGGCTTTCTCCTGCTCTACCTGGATGCTGACTTTTTCCCCCCCTCACCTACATTCTGAGTAAAAGCAGTGACAGAAGAAAAGAACCGCAAAAAATTACACGCATTTGTGTCACAGGACAGGGATACACAAATTTTCTTAAGTGAGCAGGGAAAAGGCTTAAGTCGTACCGCTCAGGAATAATCGGAGAATCACCGCTTATCGCTACGCGGCTAGCGCTTGAACAGCGCTACGAACGTGACCGATACATACTAACAAACAAACAAACATACAAACAAACAAACACTTCTATTCATTTCTATTGATAAAGGCGTAAACCACACTACAAGAACAAAGCACGCTGCTTCAGGAAAGCGTATCAAATGCATCGCAACAGGACCGGCTCTCATAAAATAGCCTGCCCAAAACGAAGACTTCACCAGGTTCGCGAGGTAATTCCATTAAAAACGCTCTCGGTCTATCCTACAGATAGCAATGCAAGCGCTCTTACCCTTATTTTTTAAGCCACTATTCCACGCAATAGTACATAAATGTATCACTCGTGTCACATGAAAAGGCACATACAAAGAACTTACTTGTCAAGTGGGATCCCTGGTTCAGGAAAGCGCGCGCGCCCGCGCGCACACATACACAGACACACACTCACATTTTCACACTCACAAACACAGTCTATTCTCACAACCACATAAGTCCATATTATTCCTCAGTTCAATAATTATCCTACCATCGTCAAAAGATGGCTCACCCTTGTATGCGATCGCAAAGCGATAGGTCCTCGTTCCGGATGTAATAGGATATCGCCACTCGGCCGACGCGAACCAAAAAAGAAAGAAAGGAATGCGCGTTCGCTATACCTCCACAAAGAAAACGGTGCCGTGCTTCTACGCAGCGCTCATCATACAGGAGTGAATTGTCTTCTTCGTTTTCCTTTTATTTTCTTGCACCCATATATTTTGCAAGAATACTATAGAGCAGAACGGACAAATGTGAACATCATTCGCTACACACTGTAGCTCTCATCATTTTTAAACCAAACCACTTAACATGTGTTCATAGGTCTTCACTAAATAGGTGAGCCGATAATGACTCAAAATGAAATGAAATCAAATAAAATAATCATTCCAGCATCGCTGGCTGCAAGCTTGGGTACCCTGCTTGGGTCTGCTGGCGCTGGAATAAAAGATTTATCGCGAGGGTACTACAATGGTGAGCTCTGCTGGTGAGCCACGCGAGCCGCGCGCGGACCCGTTCTCGGGACGCGACGCGCGCGATTCCCCGTGCGAGCGCAACGCGGGCCTCGCGGTTTGGACGCGCGCGATCCCTTTCCCCGAGCAGGCGCACTGTTTTATCACTTAAACAGCAGCAGAGCTCACCATTGTAGTACCCTCGCGATAAATCTTTTATTCCAGCGCCAGCAGACCCAAGCAGGGTACCCAAGCTTGCAGCCAGCGATGCTGGAATGATTATTTTTTTGATTTCATTTCATTTTGAGTCATTATCGGCTCACCTATTTAGTGAAGACCTATGAACACATGTTAAGTGGTTTGGTTTAAAAATGATGAGAGCTACAGTGTGTAGCGAATGATGTTCACATTTGTCCGTTCTGCTCTATAGTATTCTTGCAAAATATATGGGTGCAAGAAAATAAAAGGAAAACGAAGAAGACAATTCACTCCTGTATGATGAGCGCTGCGTAGAAGCACGGCACCGTTTTCTTTGTGGAGGTATAGCGAACGCGCATTCCTTTCTTTCTTTTTTGGTTCGCGTCGGCCGAGTGGCGATATCCTATTACATCCGGAACGAGGACCTATCGCTTTGCGATCGCATACAAGAGTGAGCCATCTTTTGACGATGGTAGGATAATTATTGAACTGAGGAATAATATGGATTTATGTGGTTGTGAGAATAGACTTTGTGTTTGTGAGTGTGAAAATGTGAGTGTGTGTCTGTGTATGTGTGCGCGCGGGCGCGCGCGCTTTCCTGAACCAGGGATCCCACTTGACAAGTAAGTTCTTTGTGTGTGCCTTTTCATGTGACACGAGTGATACATTTATGTACTATTGCGTGGAATAGTGGCTTAAAAAATAAGGGTAAGAGCGCTTGCATTGCTATCTGTAGGATAGACCGAGAGCGTTTTTAATGGAATTACCTCGCGAACCTGGTGAAGTCTTCGTTTTGGGCAGCCGGTCCTGTTGCGATGCATTTGATACGCTTTCCTGAAGCAGCGTGCTTTGTTCTTGTAGTGTGGTTTACGCCTTTATCAATAGAAATGAATAGAAGTGTTTGTTTGTTTGTATGTTTGTTTGTTTGTTAGTATGTATCTGTCACGTTCGTAGCGCTGTTCAAGCGCTAGCCGCGTAGCGATAAGCGGTGATTCTCCGATTATTCCTGAGCGGTACGACTTAAGCCTTTTCCCTGCTCACTTAAGAAAATTTGTGTATCCCTGTCCTGTGACACAAATGCGTGTAATTTTTTGCGGTTCTTTTCTTCTGTCACTGCTTTTACTCAGAATGTAGGTGAGGGGGGAAAAAGTCAGCATCCAGGTAGAGCAGGAGAAAGCCGCTCTGCAGAGGAGAGTTCATGAGAATGGAATTTGTTTGTTTTTTGTTATATATCGTTGAGCGTCAGTATTCACTAGAGCTGTGCGAATATTCGAAATTTCGAATATTGTTCGAATATTGTTGATATTCAAACCCTATTCATATTCGAAAATTTGATAATCGAGAAATTCGAATATTCGAAAATTTCGAATAATGGAGCACAAGCGCCAGCATTCCCGCTAAAATGAACAGAATTCCAGGTATTGGGATTAATCTTGCGAAAATTCCACGTTTGGCACGTCCTTAGCGCGATTTCCAATTGGAATCGGACTTCATGTGCATCCAGCAAAACCGCAAGTTGGCTTCACAACATGCTTCCGCGCATTGCGTGCAGCCAACTTTAAGGCGCAACGTCTGGTAGGCTACCTAGCCGATTTGATTTTTTTTATGTGTGCTTTCGTTATTTTTTAAAAGATAATACAGACTCGAAGAAGTGTTTGTTTGTTTGTTAGTATGTGTCTGTCACCTTCGTAGCGCTGTTCAGGCTTTATTTTCTTTGCAAAAATTCAGACTTTATGGTATTAAGCTGTTCGAGTAGAAGTGACTTTCAGCGCTCGCTTAAGATAGATTGTGTATCCCTGTCCTGTGCTTTCTTCACGCAGGGCCCATGCAAATGAGTATTTAGCATTATGCAATAATTATCTGATAGCAGAAAAGGGTGTCTTTGTCACAGTTTATTAGCGTGTGCATCGTTCTTTTATTTATTTTTTTCTCTTATAGCTATGCGAGCAAAAGTGCGTGTAATATTTCGCTGCTCTTTTCTTATTTTCTCTACTTTTTATGTAGAAGAAAGCCTCCTGCGTAAAAGCTGAATAGTGTTCTACCAGTGGAAGTGGGGTTGTTTGTTTGATTTTGTTGGGTGTTCGATATCTTGACGAAGTAAGCAGAGCTTAATTTTGCAGGTTTTTGAGCAGAAATGCTGGTATCTGAGCACGGAGTACAAATTTATATATTTCTCTGCTCCCTAAGAAAATTTGTACGTCGTTTTCCAAGCAGACCGCGTTTAGTTTACGCAAAATAGAAAAATGAAGTTGTGTATGCTCTATGATGATCCGCCGCAGGCTTAGGCCTTTTCCCCGATCACCAGTGTTTTCGCATTCGATGTCGCATGTCTAGACTTGTTCAGTAGTGTTGCAATTTTTACCCTTCGCTAATATCTTGTTGCTGCCGTCTTGTGTTAGACGTTGAGCTTCGTAGCGATGTGCGGTAACGCTACGATTACTCCTGAGCGCTCCGTGTGTTTAATGCGTTGTCCTCTGTGCGTGCATGCGTGTGCTTTTTTTCCTGATTTGTGACGTCATCGTGGTATGTCTGGACTTGTTTAGCAGTGTTGCAGTTCTTCCCGCTGCTAGTATGTTGTTGGTGTCATGTTGTGCTAGCCGCGTGGCGATGTGTGGTGACCTGAGGTCTTAAGCCTTTTCCCTGCTCACCTAAGGATATTTGTGTATCCCTGTCCTGTGCTTTCTTTACGCAAGGGCAATGCGTCTGTGTATGTGGCACTATCAGATACCAGACATGAGTGTCTTTTTCTTGGTTTATTGGCATATGCTTCAGGTTTTTTAAGTCAAGCACAAGTGCACGCAATTTTTCGCTGCTCTCTTCCTCAGATCACCGATTTTACGAAGAAGACAGTCGCATGGTACAGCTGAGAAGAGGGTTTCTCTGATTGTTTGTTTGATTTTGTTGGGTGTTCGATATGTTGAGGAAGTCAGCTGTTAAAGGTATCCGTGAAGAAATGCTTGCATCTGAGCGCAGGATAGGAATTCCTGAAGCATGGCACCCTCAGTGTAAATTAATTATTTTGGATATGAGTCTGCTTCCCTGCATGACAAGGCTGAAATGGGAAGAGAAAAAATTGGAGCGCTTCATTAATAGCGATCCAAGTAATAGGGCAATTATAGTTTCCATAGAAAGTAGAATTTTAATGGGCTCCTAAAATTATAGTTTAGTTGTAGTTTTTCTAAACTGCAATGCAATAATCATTAATATAGTATAGGAATGCCATCGTGTTCCCGTAAAGGCGTTCTGTCTTGTGCTTTCGCGCCTTTTTGCTCGCAATGCGCGAATGGAACTTTGCCCCCGGCTTTCGCGCCTTTTTAACTCGCAGGTGTAGCCTCAGACAACGAATGTATGAGCATAGAAAGGGTCATGTATTACATAAGCCTGGAGGTGATGTTGACTGGCCTCACTTATTATTTTAAAAGAGCAGTGGCAGTTTACTGTAATTCTAATGACCATGATGAGCCTTTGGGGTGAAAATCGTCAATATGCGGGGTGCTTTCTTGTTGAATTTTAATGAGAGAATCAATGTCATCAAGAGTAGGACAAAGGAAATAATCTTGCGATTCAATAAATAATAGGAGTCTTTGCCGGTGTCTTCTTCTTCAGACAGGATGTGATGACGTCACGCAGTCTGTAGCAATGCATTGACCGTTACTGGAAAAAAGTGTGGCAATAGAAAAATAGTGTGTATTGTCCTGGGCAGATTTATGATGAGCACTGTTTTTGAATAAGAGTGCGTGTGCTTAGAAATAGTTTGATACTGGTTTCCTTCTTTGTTTCTTTTCGTTTTTTCCCCCCTTGTCTCACAAACATGTGCTGACATGCCTGGGCTTGTTCTGACATGCTTTCCTTCTGCATGTAGTTTTTTTCTTTTTGTACAAGGCATATTCTTGACGATAGTGCTGCCTTGAATGGGAGTAGAGCTATTCTTAATAATTTTGCGATTCATTTAGTTCAGAGAGTAACCGCGAGGGGGACAGGTGTGTGACTTGATGTCTTGCTGAACCATTTTTTTTTCCTGTACAGTAAGACTTTGGGAATGAAATGCTACAATCTCCTCTTGGTCTATGGTGTTTTTCTGGTATAGTTCCCTACGCAATCATTATAGTAGAATAAAGGAAATAATCTAGGGATAGTGATTCAATAAATAACAGGTGCCCTGTCTAGAGCGTACGCGTCCTTGAGCCACGCACCTGCATGATGACCGCATACCGAGAGACTATTGTTTCAGGTTGACCTTGTCTAGAGGAGCATTAGTGGAAAAAAACTGTGTAGCCCTGAGACAATAGGATGACGTCACAACCAATGAGAACGGCCTGCAGGGGGCGCAAGGATTCACTTCTCTCTTGGACACTGATGGGTCTCGATACGCAAATTCTGCTCCTGGCGTTGGCCGTCAGTGGAAGAGCGTAGCTTAGGTGGGGTTCTGTCTGCCTCTGATGGGGTGCGGATGTGTGGTTCGTCACTGGTGAATGGTGTTCGACAATGCAGGTGGATTTTGTGACGAGCGGATTTACAATGAGGGAATGCTGTGAACGGGAAAAATGATGGTGAGTGTCTTTTCACTCTGTTCAAGTGTTCGTTTTCCTCTGTTGCCCAGCAGTCGTGCGAATTTGTGCTGACGTGTCCTGACATGCCCCGATATGCATGCTTTCCTGTGTTGACATTTTGTAATTTTTCTCTTTTGACAAGGAACATTGTTGTCTTGACGATAGTGCTGCCCTGAGTTCTGCGCTCCTGTTTACCCGTACTCTGTGTTGATTTGTTGAGTACCTAGTCCTCTTATTTGCCGTTGATGGAGTTACGTGTTAGGATATTTTGTTCTTCTGCAAGTCTCATTTAGTAAGACTTTGGAATTCCTACGATCAGCTTTCATGCATGGTGCTCTTCCGCAATAGTTTCCTATTCAGTTGTTATAGAATAAAGAAAATAATCTTGGGATAGTGATTCAATAAATAATATGTCCCCTGTCTAGAGCGTACGCGTCCTTGAGCCACGCAGCTGCATGATGACGTCATACTGTGGCTTCATTGTAGATTGACCAAAGGAGCATTAGTGGAAAAAAAAAAACAGGGTAGCCCTGAGACAATAGGATGACGTCACGACCAATGAGAACGGCCAGCAGGGAGCGCAGGAATGCTCTTCTCTCTTAGCCTCACGACCAATGAGAATGGCCAGCAGGGTCAGAGAATGGCCAGAGGTAGTCGCCCCAGAGGGCGCTAGGAGCGCGTATGCGTAGCGGCCGCGGAGCGGCGCCCCAGTCAGTTTCTCTCCGGCTGTCGCGGAAAGCAGACGTGCACTCCCCGCGCTCGCTCAGTTTCTGGCTGGTTGTCACGGAGAGCAGTCGCATCGGTCTGCGCTCCTGCTGTGGTGAGGTGATTTGTTGTGTAACTAATGCTTTCGTCAACTTTGTTCCCGCTTTGTTTGCGATTTTCGTGCCCGTGCACGTCGGGTGCTGGTTGCTGTTGACTGGGCATCCCCGGCATTTTCTATCATCTTCTGCTTTGGGAACGGGAGTAGCGCTGGCGTGATTCTTAATAATTTTGTTGTGAGATTAGTTGAAAAAGTAACCGCTAGGGATGCAGCTGCGGGGCTTTATACAGGAGAAAAAAAACCATTACGAGTCAGTTCTCTGCCTGCCTCTCGGATGGAGCAGTCGCATCGTTCTGCGCTCCTGTTCTGGTGGGCTCATTTGTTGTGTAACTAATTGTTTTTGCTTGTTAGCTATTGATGGTTTGCATACTCTTGCTTTCCCAGCCTCTGTATTACGAGTGTTTTTCTCCTTGCATGTCCAGAGCTGTCCTATCTTGCCCAGACATGCCATGATGACGTCACAGCTGACGTCACAGGATGTCCGGAACTTGTGGTCATAGCTGGGATGCTTTGCAACCTGCCTCTGTGCTCCGTCGCCCGGCGATGGTCAGCGGCCTTTCCGGGCCGCTTCCTTCAAGATGGCGTCGTTGATCTTCAACTAAACTCCTTCTCTCCACTATCTATTTTTTTATTTTTTATGACCACGTTTATCCGGAAACGCACAGGGTGGTCTGGACACTAGTTAAACGCTCCCCAATTTGTGTGATGACTCATTGGATGATGCTGATTAATGTGGGGGGTCCCAATTAGCTCTAATTGCTAATTAATGGCGTCCAGAAGCCTTGTAGCGTTTCCGGATAAGCGTGGTCAGTACTTACTACTTTTGTCCGGCACTGTACTGCCGTGAAGCTGCCACTGTGTTTGCTTTTAAAAGACGCAGCTTCTGCGGTGTAGTACCACGAAGTATGGGCTGGAGTCTCTGGCATGTCACACTTCCGGTGCGTGGAGCATGTTGGATGTTCTTCGGGTACATTTAAGCGTGTCGTCGAGTTGCGGCAGACCCTTTTTCGATGTCTTCAACTATCCATGGTATGGGACACGTTGAGGAGGATATCTACTCTGATGTTCTTGTTCATAGGCAATAAATATTTTTTCCTTACGAACCTGAACTGTCTTGAACATCGAGCCTCCTACCCTATATTAGCGAAATGTCGCGACGACATGTCAGCGTGATCTCTCGGTGCGATTTGTGTTGTCACTTGCACGTTAGAAGTATTTCGTGTCCCACGTAACGATACCAAGGAAACCTTGTTCTAGCATATGCTTGTAAGTGCTGAAACGTCGCCATACCAGCACTGAACAGTTGTGTCGGCTATTTGGGGCCTCATCAGCAGTGTGCAAGCAGGCGACCTTTGAGTGAGTGGCGTCACATGGAACGCTCTGACATACATTTTGAGTAATGCTGTACTTACTGGACGGGGTAATGTGAGTGGTGCATCTGCGTCAACATAGCCGTTCCGTTCCTATAGTTGCGTTCAACTTGGACGACGGGATAACCAGCTTGTTTCGTCCATGTGTCCATAACTGCCTTCACATCTACTCCCATACCAGCAGCAACGCTCGCCTGCTCAAATACCAAACGTCAGTAAGCAATTGACTTTGACAAGTTAACTAGTATGTCCACGGGAGCTATTCCCAAAGTACGAAACCCAACAGTACGAGAGCAAGAACAGGACACAGGCGCATTTTAGGTAATGATGTGCACACGTAACTCAGAGCGCCAAGGCGTACCACTATGTGGCGTACTGAGAATTTTTCCTCCAAAGAGGTCATCTGTGTATTACTAACGTCCATAGTGTTAAATTTTCTGGAAGGAAGTCAAAGAGCAATAACTGTGAAATCCGCTTTGAAGTGCGATGGGCTGTTACTTTATTTTTATTTGTTTTTTTTAAATATTTTTAGGCCCGAAGCCTGCTCTAGATATACAGGATGCGTTACGTAAGACTGACCAGAATTTTCTCGAATTCGAGGTCTCTCTTTCTTTCGGAAAAGTCGTTGAATATATCTATTCCCAATTGGGGCCTACTCAAAGGTTGTGGTGTACCAGTAATTAGTGCAGCCGATAATTAACTTTCATAATCAATCTTTATAATGAGTGGAAATAGTTTGACCACGCAATTACAAAGTTGTAGGCCTCAACCCTGAGGTGCCGCGTCCGCTAGAATTGAAATCGCAGCGCTTTTCCGTGCTTTAGTAGAAAAATATTCGAAAATTGCCAACTTTCGAGCGTTGCGCGAAATTGGTGGCCGATTTTCCCTCTCCCCCTCTCGGTATCACGCTTTCTCAACTAACACCAGGCTGTTCCTCAAACCATGAAGCACCCCCACCTCCTAGTGTCCCAGTCGATACCGCTGTTTTCATTTTGTTAAAGCCTGTTTGTTAAAGCGTTGTGTTAAAACCACTTATCGAGTGGCGGAATAAGCGATTTTATTTTTGGTCATCTGCGTCGTTCTTGGACGGCCTGGAAGCTTTGCAATCAGCTTTCGGTTGGCGTTTTATCGATAACGTAGATTGAAAAATGTCGTCACTATATCCCCTCACACCCACTCCAGGGGGACAGAGTGGGGTGTTTTGAGGAACAGACTGGAGTCATTTGAGAGAGGATGGGTGCGTTCTACTCCAGTTATTCGATGATTTCATAACCTAGCGCCCAAAGGTAACTCTTGTCAACTGGACGAGCTACTCAGACGGGTCTCTCCTAACCGGTGGGTAGGTTCGGGTAATGACGTCACGGACGCTGTAGTCTGCTGATCTCCCATCATTGTGTCCGGACTTTATAAGCTGTTCTCCCTTCAACTGGTTTATTTATGAACAGTGTATCAGTGTAACAGTGTATTCCTTGTATAGAAGGCAGGCACACACGCACATTCGCAGCATTCATTTCCCTGGGCAAGATGGTTAGTGGGCAAACTGCGGTGCGGTTGCAAACAGGTAGCTCTTAGAAAAAGGAAAGCGTGTGGTGGTGACGTTTCTTTTTCGGGATATGTCGCACAGAAAGCTTTCACATAGTTTCGGTTTGCTTCACTGTGCTTTAACTTCACTCAACAACCACTGTACTTCGGTCGCAACGGATCGTTCCAGTCTCTCTTTATTCCACGTACTAATGGTCTCGTTATATCACGTACCGCGGTTTTGGATAGCTAAATCTGTGATATGTTATGTATTTATTGATTTTCAATACTGTTATTCCCAAAGGAACCGTTACAGGGGGTTAGTAATACAGAAGGAAATACACAAGTCGAGAGTAACACATCAACATTCGAATAAATGAACCATCAACACGTGCATACATGGGCATCAAAACGTTTCTTGCAGTGGTCATGATTTACTAAGTATGTCCAAGGGATTCTAGGCTATGAATAAAAGTTGAAATGCCCTCATTACTTACTACTCGCTGAGGCAATGAGCCCCAAATTCTAACATTGTGGGGAAAACACGAATATTTGAACACATATACGGTGGATAGTCATTAACGTTTTAATTATCACTGGGGAGGGTGCTACAAAGTTCATATGGCATAGCGAGCGTCGTTTGGGATCACGACATACTATACAGGGTGTTTCACCTAAGGTCATAAAAAATTCGAACTGGCTACGTACTCGGCGGAGGATTGTCGGATTTTCGGCAATTACCTTCTGGAAACTTTTGCCACCTTTGAGGAAGGCTTTGGACAATTTTTAATTGCGGAAAATGTATTTTTTTCAATTGATCTTTGAAAATTCCAAGCGAACCTCACTTTTTTTTAACAGAAATATGAAGTCCTCCACAGATAACCACACACCCAACCGAAACTATGCACAGTATCGCCACAGAAATAGTCTAAAGCATTAGTAAAAATCCGGCTTTAGCCCCGCCTGCTTGATTGTCGCAAAGAAAAGCGCACGGTATTTGCGGGGAGAGGAGGAAGTGTTCCCGCCTTTTGTTTTATCTTTCTTTGCGCGGTGTTGACCTTGATGCTGCTGACAACCGACTTATTACAAAGAAAACAAAACAACCGTCTTATCACAAAGAAGCCAAGACAAATGAAGGCGGGGACACCTTCTCGTCTAGACACAGATTTCGCGCGCGCTTCTCTGCGAAAATCAAGCAGGCGGGGCTAAAGCGTATTTTTTTTCGACTATTTCTGTTGCGATACTGTGCATAGTTTTTGTTGGGTCTGCGGTTATCAGTGGACATATTTCGGGGTCTGCGGACATATTTCTGTAAAAAAAAAAGTGAGGTTCGCTTGGCAATTTTCAAAGTTCAATTGAAAAAATAAATTTACCGCAATTAAAAATTGTCCAAAGCCTTCCTCAATGATGGCAAAAGTTTCCAGAACGTAAATGCCGAAAGCTCGACAATCCTCCGGCGAGTACGTCGCCAGTTAAAAATTTTTATCACTTTAGGTGAAACACCCTGTATACTGACACGAGCATAACACTCGCTGATTTCCCTATGGAACTTCCGTCCGCGGCTCGGAGAGCGGAAATGACGTGTTACGCGCAGTGCACACGCATGGTGGCGCTTAGTACGAGCCCCATCGCCTCGACTGAATGATGCATGTGCATGAGGGCTTATGTCGATGAGTAGCAGCATTTACTGTATTTTATTGCCATGTTTTGGGTAGACATAACAAGGACGATTAGTACAACAGACTACAGCGTAATTTGTGCAAATAGGTGCTAATAAAGGACGTGAGGGCTGCGTAAGTAACGACGGAAGTAACAAATGCTGGCGGACGATGTTCCCTTCTGTGTTACGTAAAAGACGTAAACACAAACACACTTTCGGCGTCTGCATACATGGTCTTGGCCAGGCGAGGTTCGAACCCCAAACAACGTAAATAATGTTAGAAATGTTGTTGACCAGGATGACGAGGCTTTTATTGCCGCACTATTAGGCTAAAGTCGTCACTCTTAATACTTTACGTGACGAAGGCTTTTCACAAACAACGCGTTGTGGTGCTAGCGTTTTTTGGTTTTCTTTACATTCATGCGATATGCATGACCTCATAAACTATGATACGACCAATCCCAAAATTCGCGCCCCCCCTTCCCCCCGGCGCGCTCTGCCATTATGCTCAGCCGCTATGCGGGAAGCGGCCTTACAGGATGTGAATTTAATGGGAGACGGCGTTTATGCCAATTAACAGCTAAGCAGAATAAAAAGTTTAAGATGTCATCGTCTAGTACAGAAGAACATCATGCAAAGAACCCCTGGAGACGTGAAATGCGCTAGCAGAATATAAACCTAGTGCACCCTGGCTAAATGAATTTTAATGCATTGCGCCTATGGGGATTCCGTCGATTTTTGCACGGGGCCCATGTTTAGACTACGATTTTTCGACAATGACAGTCAAATTCTGGAAATGGCATCGCCTATTTTTAGTCAGCACATCCTCCAGGCCACATACCAACCACGGCACGATGTGTGAGTGTTAATCCTGATGCACCCAGGGCCTTCAAAGTTGGGACTCAGACAGGGTTCCCCTCCTAGGCGTCCTAGTATTATCGTAATACGCATGTGCTGAGACTGTACGGCCGGTCTGAAGGAGTTCGAAATGCGGACGGTCATTTTTTCCGTATCTCCAACAGAATAGACAACTTTGCGTTGAGTGAGTAACATACAAATGATACCGTTTTGTATTTTATATCGCTTTTATAATTAAACTTGATAAAATTGTCCATTTCGAGTGCCGTTTTGGAAGTGATTTCGTCAAACGCGACCTTTCAGGATGCAACAGGGGAACAAGATACGGGGTTCAAACCCCGTGATCTTACTTTCACATATACATATTACAAAATCACCTTAGGACAACTTTAATATTATTGTCATATCAAGTGATATTAAGCCCCGAAGTTGGTGAAATTGGCCATTTGGCCATTTCGAGTGCCGTTTGGGAAGCGATTTTCTCAAACGCGACCTTTCAGGGTGCAACAGGGGAGCAAGGTATCTGGTTCAAACCCCGTGATCTTACTTTCACATATACATATTACATAATCAGCGTAGGACACCTTTAATATCACTGTTATATCAAATGATATTAAGCGCCGAACTTGATCAAATTAGCCATTTGCCCAGTTCGCGGGCTGTTTTGGAAGCGATTTTGTCAAACGGGGCCTCTCAGGGTGCAACAGGGGAACAAGATACGGGGTTCAAACCCCGTGATCTTACTTTCACATATACATATTACAAAATCAGCTTAGGACATCTTTAAGATTATTTTTTATATCAAATGAAATTAAATGAGGTAAGAACTCATATCTGCATGTATTTAGTTACGGGTTTAATAGATGTAATATTGTTCTTCTACGCTTCGTAATTCTATTTACCAATTTATTGTTCAATTCTTCTCCTTCATAAGTTGTGCAGCGTTAATACTAAAACGCACTCTCTTTCGTATTCAGGCGAGTAGACCAACCGCCGTCCAGATACCTCTATCCATCGTTACGACATCTGAAGAATTGTAGCACCCAATCAGACGCCAACGCGGAGGTACACATAACGTTCTGCTTTACCCTCTTCAATATGAACTTCACTACATGGCACGCTCCTAGCCAAACACCATCCTGAATGACAACGTTCGCGTCTCTGATTTGTTGAAAACGGGAGGCGTAGCCCATTTTGTAGCCGTGCATAATAGATACATAATAGGCTCCATCTCTCGTTATCAACAAATCATGGGCGAGAACGTTGTCATTCGAGAAGATGGTTGGCTAGGAGTGTGCCATGTGCTGAAGATACGCACCTATCATATTCACCTACACAAAAGGTGTCACAGACAACACGTTGAAATCGACGTTTGGAGCTGACACAGTCGGCGGGCTCGCTTGGTACAGTTCATAGCTCATTTAAAGGAGCAATCTAGAGGCACACAACTTTGTTTCAGTTTTTGGTCGGTATGGAATGTTAGGCGGCCGAAAACAGTTTTCCCACAGTTAGTCCAACCGTAGCGAAATTGGGACGCCTGCAATAGCCCCCCGAATCTCCCGTACGCGAAACACACTCCTTCGCCTTCAGGATAGCCACGTGATGAGCGCCGCCACGCGCGTCACTATGTGACGCGAGTGGTAGGGACGCTCCTCACTGGATCTGGGATCACATGATCGAGGTGAGCAACACCGCGCAGGCCGGAGCGTCTGCTACCGCTTCGGAGACGCTAGGCGTTCTCCGGCTGCGTGGTGTCCGAAACGGAGGATTTGAAGGCTGTCAACGACATGACCTCGATTTTTTGGGACCGCTGACACAACGAGAAGAACGAGTGGTGCAGCAAGAAATTAACTGTGTGTTGTACAGCGATACCCCAGTGCTTCCCGACAGTGTGCAGCCTCTCTGACAGTTTTCACCGCACAGTTGGTTCAGTGGCTAACAGGTGGCGCGACAATACCGACGTCATCGCTTGCTTTCTGCCACTGTGAGTTCTGAGATTGCACAGGAGCCACGGATATATTACTCTTGTGATTGCAACCTTATTTTCTCAGGGTGCATATATGCTTTGTTTTTTTTTTAGAAAACGTGATATAAATCATATAGAGAATAGAAGTCAACCAAGAAACAGCTCGCAATGTTCGTAACAGACGGTTTTTCCTACCAACGAATGAGGGGGCTCTCTACCACAAACGTCACACTAGAGTGGGTGATTTGAGAGAGTGGGTAGGCGATTTTGCAAATTAATTGCGCCACGGTGAAATAACTTTGGACAAAAATATTTTATGGGAATGCTTTTCACATAATGCTTCACAAAATGACAGCAGTTTTTGCCCATGTTAGATACCACTTTAATGCTCCTTTAAGCCTCAAGGTTGATGAAATTGGCCATTTGGCCATTTCGAGTGCCGTTTTGGAGGCGATTTTGTCAAACGCGACCTCTCAGGGTGCAGCAGGGGAACAAGGTACGGGGTTCAAACCCCGTGATCTTACTTTCAGATATACATATTACAAAATGAGCTTAGGGCATCTTTAATATTATTGTTATATCAAATGATATTAAGTCCCGAAGTTGATGAAATTGGCCGTTTGGCCATTTCGACTGCAGTTTTGGAAGCAATTTTGTCAAACTTCTCAGGGTGCAACAGGAGAAAAAGGTACGGGGTTCAAACCCCGTGATCTTCCTTTGAGATATACACATTAGAAAATCAGCTTTGGACATCTTTAATATTATTCTTATATCAAGTGATATTAAGCTCCGAAGTTGATGAAATTGGCCATTTGGCCAATTGGCAATTTGACACATTTTCCACGCATAACTATACTACTGAATACAACAGACATCTGTCGACGTCTGTACGCCGCTCATAGCCGCAGCTACTTCACGGCGCTAACACGCAATAAAAGAAAAAGAAAATCTGAATACAACAAGATTCGTACGGTGCATCCGATGCTCCCTACATCTGTAGTTGTAAGGGATGAATGTCGTCTCGGCAGAAATACTTTCACCCGCTGGATCACGTCACGGAAATGTTTCCTTTCCAGGCGGGGGGGGGGGGGCAGACGTGCATTGTCATTCAGAGATGCGATAACACACCACCGAACGCGTTTCAAAATGAACCCCCAGAAAAAAGCTCATTTTCATGTTATTTTGGTTTCGTCACTGATTTTCCTTTCCCACACTTCAGCTAATCAAATTTTCTCACCTGCGGAAGGCAAAATGGCATGGGACAAGTAAGAAACTGCAACATCTGTTGTAATTGTCTGTTCTTGTGTTGTTGTAAATTGCCGTGTGACCTATCCACCGGCGACTATACCTACAAGTATGGGTAAACAGTATTGTAAATACACTAAAATAAAATTCACTTCTACTTCTTCTACTTTTTTCTTCTACTTCTTCTACATCTATGTTTTCTACTTCTTCACCGCCTCGTGTGTCGGTGACCTTCTGTATTCCTACCCACTGCTGGGATTTGGGAATATACACGCCTTCGATTCTGAATGTATTTTGTTCTGCACCAAAATCTCTGGTCCAACGAAGTCGCGTTTGATCAAATCATTGCCACTCGCAGACGCCGCCACTCGCATCGCCACGGCACTCGCAGACGCCAAATTGTTCATATCTTCCATTCCATTTAGTAATAACTCTGGATATAAACGTGATATCGAATATGTCATCATGTAATTACGTAGTCTGTATATCCATGCTTAAAAGCTATGAGTCCGCAGCCCATACCTGTTTCCCATGCTACAGCCTGCGAAGTAACTGCGTTTGGTCAAATCGTTCATTTGCAAGCGACCAAAGAACAAACTGGAGACAAGATCACACACAAGTGGCTCTGTTGTTGTGTCGTGTTTGTTCTATGGTCGCTTGTGGATTTACACCAACCTGCCCTATCTATATACTTCATTGGCTGTCACATGAGGAAGCACAAGCCTGGAAACATAGAGAGAATTAACGACCAGTCCCATTATTCTGAAGCAAGCATTATCGTACTACAATACTCGAAACTAACAGTGGTATCCACTGTCTAGGAGGTGGCGAGTGCACAGAACAGTAGGCATAGTTGTGGTCTTTAGGGCTTCGTACGTCATGTCAGTTAGAAATGCGAGCTTCACAGGTGCTGTCGCTTCCCATATAAGGAACGTGGCACCTACGATGAAGTCGTCGTCTGCGAACTGCCGAGAGCGTACGGTAGGAAAGCCCGTAGGTTACAATGGTTCATTCGTGCCTAAATAAATATAAAGGCGGGGATTATATGACCACGAGTGGTATTTAACCGTTTGTCACTTAAAGGACACAACGCCGCGCAAGAACCAAGTAATGGATATGTTTTCGTGCTCACCTGCATCTAGACCCCTAGACACATTATTCAGCCATTTCTTCAAGTAGCGTCCGACCGATACTCGTGAAAGGAAATTACTCGGGCGCAATGCCCCTTCTTTCACTTGCAAAGAGGGACGGTGCAGTACACCATAACATAGGAATGAAGACACAGTGAAGTCTGGCTTGAGAAATTGACCAGGGCAAGTACACTCCACCATGCGAAACCACGCCGTCGACATGTGTTCCGTTGTCTGCTCAGGGGCCAGTACGGAGCGCCCCAAACACGCAGCGGCCACTCGGCAAAACAATTTCAGCGGCGCTGGAGAGGAGCGCGAGTGGTAGGGTCGTGTCAGTATATAGTAGGTCGTGTTTGGGGTTGCTGAGTTCGCGGGCCTGTTGAAAATGTACATGAAGACGACGAGGTGGTAATCGACATGGTGAGGCGCGTGGGACAACTTGTGTTTTCTTTTTTGACTTGTACCTAGCTTTGCTCATGTACGGACGTACGTATGAGTTTAGTAAAATCTTTCTGGGAGTTCATCGCTGTTAGCTTTTCTCCTCCTGTTGGGCTGGCCTAGGTCTGGCAGTTGCTCCATTGTCGGTTCAAAGTTTACCGTACAACATTTGGTGCCGAAACCCGGGAGCAAGACGGCAGCTGCAACGACGTTCGAACCCTTCGCCATGCCTAACAGCAACGTTCCAGAGAAGCTTCAGGCCAAGCGGACAGCGAGAAGAACGCAAGCAACGAAGATTATTAACGAAGCTTCAGGACCAGAGTGCCACAGCAAAGAATATCACAGCCCTACTGGAGAAGCTCACGACATGCAGCAAGCAGCTTTACGTTTTGGATCAGGAAGTGGAGGACGGCATCGCTCCTGAAGCGTTCAGAAGTGACTCTGTTCTGCAGTATGAAGAAATGATAACAGAGTGCATCGCAAGGCTACTACTCACCTTCGAACGACTGCCACCGACTACATCGACGCCTACGCTAGCAGTCACAACTACAAGTACTCCGACGCCACAGATCTCTGACCGTAGTACCGGAGTCAGGCTGCAACGCCTTCAACTGAGGAAGTTCCGCGGAGATTTTACAGAATGGCAGCCGTTCTGGGATCAGTTCAAGGCCAACGTGCACGACAACAGGAATTTAACCAAGTCGGATAAATTCCATTACCTTCGATCGTTGCTGCTCGGAACAGCGGAGGCAGCCATATCAGGACTGCAGACGACCGAAGCGGCGTACGACGACGCTATCGCTTTGCTCACTCAACGATTCGGAGACCGCGGAAGGCTTGAGGAACAGTACCTCGGGAAGCTTAGAACGATTCCACATGTTAAGTCTTCAACGGACACGTGCGGTTTGCGAAAACTCCACGACTACGTGCAGACGAACATAAGCGGTTTACGCTCTTTAGGAATACCAACAGTGACCTACTCTTCGATGATGACGCAAATCCTACTGGCCGCAATACCGTTCGACATAGTGCTCGAGTACCATCGTTTGAACCTCCGGAGCATACAGAGAGACGCCGCAACACCAGCAGAACACGAAGTCGCCACGTTACAAGATGAAGGCGCTGCCTCCACAGCTTCCGCAGAACTGAACAAGGTGTTGGCTTTCCTGAAGGCGGAAGTTGAAAGCAGAGAAAGGAGTGGACTTTGCGACCGCCAGGATCAGAAACCGTCCGGCCAACGGAAGACGGGAGCAAAAGGTCATGCCAGTGCACCCTCGGCTTTCGCGTTGCACAACCAAACTGTCCCGACGAACTGCCTTTTTTGCAAGGCGAAGTCTCACGCCACTGAGAACTGCAACGCGGACATGTCGCAGGAAGACAAAAAGGAGACGTTGGCCAAGTACAGGCGCTGTTTTCGGTGCACGAAGGCGTTCCACAATTCAAAGGAATGCCGTTACAAGGGAAGGTGCTCAAAATGAGGAAGACACGGTGCCACAATGTGCGACCCCAACTGGACGGCCGCGCACGCGAAGGAAACTCAAGACAAAAACGCCATCGAAACGACAGAAACTTCAGTCCTGATGTCTTCCGCGACCAGTATGAGCACTGTGCTCCTCCAAACGTTTCGTGCCTGGACTGTGTCGGGTACCAGGTGCCAGTATATCAGAGGAATAGTTGACAGTGGAAGTTCACGAACGTTTATCCGGTAAGATCTAGCAAGGGAGCTCGGTTTGAAGGAGGTAGCCCAAGTTTGGATCGGAATTAACACGTTCGCCTCAGACTCGGAGTGTCGGCCCGCAAAACGAAGCGTTGTGGAAGTGACTGTGCGAAGCCAGTACACCCACGAAGACGTCAAGCTAGCAGCCATCGTCATACTAGTGACATGCAGAGATATCCAGGAATCGCCGGTGGACAACGAACACGTACTTGCACTTCAGCACTGTGGTGAACTAATCGCCGATGTTGTGGCTTTTCCTGGTATGCGGCAAGTAAATGGCATCAGTCTGCTTATTGGACCCGATCAAGTTTTGAAGCTGATCTCCGGCGAAATTCGCCGCTACGGGAAGCAGGAAGAGCTCGTTGCCATCGGAACGATATTGGGATGGACGTTCCAAGGCCCAAGCAAAGTGAAAGCTCTCGTCGCGCAACAAGCAGACAACCTCATAGGCGTGCTGAGAACAAACGTGAAGTGCGTGCTCCTGCAAGATAGAGAAATAAGGCAGATGTGGGAAATCGAAAATACAGGCATCAACGAAGGCGCCCCACCGACGGCATTGACGAGTAACGTGCTAGCAGAGTTCCAGCGCACTGTAAAGATGGCAAACGACAGTTATGAGATGCGCCTCCCATGGAAGAACGTCGACGTCCCACTGCACGATAACCGTGCTGTCGCAGAAAGGAGACTGAATCGATTGGTGAAACGGCTCGCCGTGAACGACGCCTTGGTAAGAGAATACGCCAAGAACATTCGCGCGTATTTGTTGAACGACCACGCCGAACCAGTACCTATCTTAGAGGCAAAGACACCGGAACGCATCTACTACATGCCTCATCGTGAGGTCATCCGTCTACGACTACGAAAATGCGGGTCGTGTTCGATGCTTCATCGCATTCTGGCAACTGTACATCGCTCAACGATCACTTGGAAAAAGGGCCGAAGGTTCAACCTGACTTGTTAGATACGCTACTCCGTTTCAGAACGCATCCGATTGGAATCACTGCAGACATCGAAAAAGCGTTTCTGCAAATCAGTGTGGACGAACGCGACAGAGATGCGTTACGTTTTTTGTGGTTTGATCAGGTGCCACTTCGACAAACCATTACATACAGCGCCAAAATGGTTGAATGGCGCATGCGGCGGGTGCCTTTTGGGACATCGGCCAGTCCGTTCCTGCTAGCAGCGACTCTGGAGCATCATTTTCGTAAAGTCACCGGCGACTTAATGGACACTGCAGACGTCTTGGCGTCTTCATTTTACGTGGACGACTTGCTGACTGGAGCACAAGACTTGGAGTCAGCAGTGAAGCTTTACAACGACGCCAACGAGGTCATGGAAACGGCCCACATGCGTCTGCGGAAATGGACGTCCAACTGTTCAGCGCTTGAAGGCGTTTTCAGACATGAAGAGGAGAGCAGTACGAACAACAATCCAGTTACAAAAGTGATTGGATTTGTTTGGGACAAAAGGAACGACACACTTGCGTGCAGCTTGGACTCAATTGTTAAATCGGTGCATCATGTTGCAGGCACCAAGCGAAACGTACTCCAAGCATCGGCTAGGATTTACGACCCTCTTGGCTTTCTACACCCTTTCACGGTTCGAGCAAGAATGATTTTTCAGGCCTTGTGGGTTGAGGAGGTTGGCTGGGATGCGGAGATGCCGAGAGACAAGCAGGACCAATGGAGTCAATGGTGCAGGGAGCTACCGGAACTGGCTGAGGCCATCGTGGATCGCTGCATGTTCCCCAGTGGTTGCAGAAACCCTCAACTCCATATCTTCTGCGACGCCAGCCCGAAGGGTTACGGTGCTGTAGTGTACCTCCGAGGGCAGAACGAAGACGGATCGACGACTGCTACAATTGTTCTCTCGAAGTCACGAGTAGCACTGCTTAAGCAGCTGACTCTGCCACGTCTAGAGCTGATGGCGGCGTTAATCGGCTCAAGAATGATGCACTACTTGAAAATAATTTTCACCGGGATTGAATTTGAGTCCTTTATGTGGTCCGACTCGATGATTGCCCTCTGGTGGATCACAAGACCGCCTACCGAATGGAAACAGTTCGTAAGCAACCGTGTCAACGAAATTCAACAAAAGACTGATCGACGGAGATGGAAGCATTGTCCTGGAACAGTGAACCTCGCAGATTATCTAACCAGAGGTGTAACGGCAGAAACACTAATTCGCAGCAACGTCTGGTGGCACGGACCCGATTGGTTACTCCTCGAGCCATCAAGCTGGCCAGACGACGACCTCGAGTGGGACACCAGAGCAGATGACGAAAGGAACCGGAAAGCAAACGTCTTACACACTTCGGTTTCGTCAGGTCCACCGCCAATTGATACAGCCAAGTACAGCACTTATCAACGACTGATAAGAGTTACTGCGTGGATCCTTCGTTTTCTGAACAACATGCGGAAGCCGGAAAACCGACAATCCGGTTGTTTGGTTGATGAAGAAATGAAAAGAGCGGAGAAATTATGGGTGCAGCAGGCCCAAGCGGAACACAATGCGGAAGAAATTGCTCAGCTTCAGACGGATCAGACGGTAGCACCGGAATCCAAACTCGCCGTGCTGCGACCCTATCTCGATGACAGCGGGATTATTCGTTTGCAGACACGGCTAGAGTACGGTTGAGAAGCAGAGGACGTGAAGTGCCGCGTCATTCTTCCACGCGAACATCACTTCACGAAGTTGGTCGTCGATCAAGGTCACAGGAGGACCCTGCATGGTGGACTACAGGATACATTAAACGACATACGAGAGCGCTGGTGGATTCAACAGGGCAGACAAATAACAAAGAAAATTATATTTCGATGTGCCACCTGCTCACGTCATCGCCTGCAGGCGGCTTCAGCTCCGACCGCCCCATTGCCACCTGAGAGGATTGTTCGAAACCAACCGTTCGAGGTAGTGGGAGTGGATTTCGCGGGCCCAGTAATGGTGCGCTCCGGAAGTTGAACATCGAAGTCGTACATTGCTCTTTTTACGAGCGCTACCACGCGGGCCGTGCACCTGGCACTTGTCTCGGATCTCACTGCGAGGTCATTTCTTTTGGCGTTCCGTCGTTTTATCGCCCGTCGAGGACTTCCCACTACTGTGTACTCGGACAACGCAATCACCTTCAAAAAAACGTCCCGTGAGATTCAAAAGCTCCAAAGCAACGTCCGGAAAAGTGAAGTGCAGGACTATTTCGCCAATAATAGAATAAAGTGGAGGTTCATAGCCGAGAAGGCAGCGTGGTGGGGTGGATGGTGGGAGAGATTGGTCCGCACCATGAAGCAATCTCTCCGAAAAGTCCTTGGGCGACAATCCTTAACGTTCGAGGAAATGATGACCGTCTTACAAGACGCCGAGGCTTCGATAAATTCAAGACCTCTCACATATTTACATGCATCGCCGGGTGAACCAGCTGCATTGACGCCTGCTCATCTGTTGATTGGCCGACGATTGGTCGCACTTCCAAACGGTCAAGATCAAGCACCGCCGCGGTCGACAGTGACAGATCTTTTCCGCCGACGGCGATATCGGCAGAGAGTATCAGACCATTTCTGGAAACGATGGCGCATGGAATATCTTCTTCACCTGAGGTCCGCCACATCTCAAAGCCGGTGGGGTACCACACATTGAAGCAGGGAGACCTGGCTCTTCTTCGCGAGGAAAGGACACCACGTAACCTGTGGAAGACTGTGCGAATAGTGACCCTCCACAAAGGGCGAGACGACAGGGTGCGAGCTTGTACCATCAAGTTGCCAACTGGGAACATCACAAGGCGGCCAGTGCAGCTACTGTATCCCCTGGAGACTTTGGAGGAATGACTGCAGTCATTCGGCGGGGGAGGATGTTGAAAATGTACATGAAGACGACGAGGTGGTAATCGACATGGTGATGCGCGTGGGACAACTTGGGTTTTCTTCTTTGACTTGTACCTAGCTTTGCTCATATACGGACGTACGTATGAGTTTAGTAAAAGCTTTCTGGGAGTTCATCGCTGTTAGCTTTTCTCCTCCTGTTGGGCTGGCCTAGGTCTGGCAGTTGCTCCATTGCCGGTTCAAAGTTTACCGTACAACAGGCCTGCTTTTCGAAAATAATGTGGGCAAGTGACTAGGGTAAGTGTCTACCTGCTACGCTTTACAGAATTTTTATCACTTTGGTCACAACTTTAGTCGCCACTACATGTCAAGCTTTTTCATGCAGTTCATAGTAATTTGCAACCACGCGAAATGTACTTGATGTGCTTGATATTTGCATTTAAAAAGTATTAGGCTTCCCATTTCTTTCCATCCAGCTATGCAAGGCGTGCCCTTCAGTGTATAAAGCAACGAACCCTATTTCGCTAAACTGTTATACCCCTGTCACACGGCAAATTGAATGTCATTCCCAGCGAATGACATTCGCAGTGAATGTCATTCGTTTCGTGTCACACGACGAAAGCGAATGCCAATCAATGCGAATGATATTCGCCCAGCGAATGAGTTCGAGGAACGCATTCGCTTTTCCCTCTCGCACCGAATGCGTATCCTGGTCAGCAGAGGCGTAGCAAAAACAACAACGATAATCCGTAAGGAGAAACTAAACACGAATGAAAAGTTGTGTTCCAATATTGTATCAGGTACTTAATAACTTTTGACGTGGAGGAATGAAGTTTAACGCTGTTTTTTTAAAGGACTACTCTCGTTCCTAGTCTACTCCCACGCACTCCCACGCCGCCCGCGCCATCATTGACACTGATTGACAGACATATCGGACGCGTCGTGTTCCGTGAGACTGCGGAAAGACTTTTGAATCGTAATGGAAGGAGACCCTCGGACAGCTGCACAGTGTGCACCGATAGAAAAAGAAAGAGCACAGTGGACCGACAATGAAACTTTCGCTGTCATACGTTTGTGGGAGGACCACTTGAACGATTTGCGTCGTGCAAAGCGAAACTTCAAGGTGTATGGGCAGATCACGGAGAAGCTTTCTGCCCAAGGAATTGTGAAATCGGTGAAAGAAGTGAAAACTAAAATTGAAAACCTGGGGAACCGTTATAGGTGAGCAACCCATTGTTTCACACACGTCTTCTTTGTAGTACATATTTGAGGGTTTCGAGCTGCTTGGTGAAGCTTTCCGTAGAGCTCACTGTTGTTGTTTGTACTAGTCCTGAACTGATAAAGGACAGGTCTGCTTGAGCATGTGACAGTCATAGCATGTTTGACACTGCGACGTTCACGTGCGCGAGCAGAAGCAGGTAAACGATCTATTGCGTTATTAGGGTGGGCGTCCTTTTGTGGTCACTCATTCAGTGTGGTGTTTTAAGTAACGTTGTAATGTGTAACAACGGCACAGGGGTTTCGTTGGGAAAATCCTAATGTCTGCATATAGCTGTCCATAATTGGAAGATGGTTGCATGAAAGTTTGCATGACAGGGAGCACATGAGTGACGTGACCAATACTCAAGAACCAGTATCCTCTAAACGCTGCTTGTTTTTCAGGAACCAAAACCGAAAAAAAACCACAGGGTCTGGAGGAATTCGGTGGAAATTTTATTGGGATATCCATCGTTTCCTAGGGTCCCTACCCATGAATGACACCAGCCTGATGGACGAGTCTGCCTGTGGAGACCACACCTCCGTTGAGCAGGTGCAGTGGTGTCACCATTTTGTGCTTTCACTTTTCACCATATGCAGCCTAATTTCTCGCATATGATGCACTTGTTGGTACACGTTGAACACTCTGCTTTCAGATAATCAATGGCATGCAGCATGGACATGGTGAAACCCATGTAGAAGAGCAGGCATTCCACGAATTTGATGCAACGCTGGAATCAGAACAGTCAGAGATGCACATGTTAAGTGCTAGAAGTGACACGAACAGCCCAGTGCCGTCGACATCTTCATGTGAAAGTTCAGAAACCAACCAGCGAAGGGTGCAAAAAGAGAAACCGAAACAAGCGACACAGCGGACACTACTTGCACAACTGCTTGATGAGCAGCGTCAGCTACGTTGCGAGCTAAAAGAAGCGCGCAAGGAGGAAATGGACTTGAGACGGAGAGAAATTGAGGTCATGGAGGACGCTACAAGAACAGAAAAAGTCTTAGTGCAAGCCCTTGTACAATTCCTAGAAAAATAAATTGCATTAACCTTGTGAAGGGTACGGTCACATGAACTCTCCCAGTGCGACTGTGCCACTGAAATTGAACCTCTGTATGCAATAAGGGGATAAGTCGAAAAATCTCAAGCCGAGAAAAGGGGCCAGATCTGATTGTCCCTCCTGTAGCGGGCCAATAAATTCCAACACGGTTCTAAATTTTGGCAGGTACATACCGGTATGAAGATATCATTGAAGACGGAATAGTAAAATGGGGATAAGTCGACTTATCCCCTTATTTCATAGAGGGGTTCAATTGCACGCAGATCAGTGATTCACAGATGTCGGTTGCAATTTCTACCCCACCCCTTGGGAAATGCTAATCAGGCGGCTAAAAAATTTGATGGACCTCTGTGGATGCACTATTCTTCCTGCAGCTCCAGTGGCATGGCTGCACCCTTCATAGAATTATAGACCACACTACAGCCCTTTTTCTTTATTTGGCCTCCACTGTACATTTGTCTCTAGGCATGCTTATCGACAGTAATTAAAAGACACATGGACAGTCAGCCACAGGAAGTTCTGCCCACTTTCACGAAGTCTGCTGACGCCGCTTCCAGAAATACTGTGTGAGGGCACGTCTCACTTCCTGTCCTCCATGATGACACATATCTGTGCTGTGACGTGGTTGTTCGTAGAGAGCATCATATTCATGTGCATCTCGTTCCCACTGGTGCTCCACATTATCGTTGAATGCTTCGCAGATGTTGTGAAGTATGCACGACGTCCTCACCGCTTGTTTCGCATTGGGCAAGGTGCATTCTAGTCTCTTCATGATAAACCTGAAGCGAGCCTTCAGCCTTCCAAAAGCGTTTTCGACTATTCGTCTTGTTTTCGACAAGTTATAGTTGAAAAGTGCCTCTGGAGTTTCACTCACAGCGTTTGCGTATGGCTTCATTAGGCTCGGGGAGAGAGGGAATGCTTGATCGCACAGAATGATTGGCGATACAGGGACATCCTCGATCACTGACACTGGTGTCTGGAAATGTGCACTGTTCACCAACTCACACAGCTTTGAACGTCCATACACGTGGGCATCGTGGCACCTTCCGGGGCTTCCAACATTTATATAGCGGAACCGGTACCGATGATCCACTAAGGCCAGGAGTATCACACTGTACCTGTGCAGTAGAAGTTTAGTGGGTAAGTACGCAATGTGCACAAATAACTAAATTAAATGAGAAGTAATCCGAAAGACAAGACCGGCTAGTAATTTGTCCGTTTTTTTCCCCTGAGTTTTACATTAGTACATGTACGTTTGTGAGGAGTTCCTTTATGTAAACACAAGCGCTGCAAAGAACTTACCACCCTTTATAGTTATAGTAGTCGACAGCGTTGTTCTTTGGTGGCGAGACAGCAAAGTGACAGCCGTCCAAGGCGCCGACTCCCTGTGGGAAGCCACTCACTGCGTAGAACTCTCGCATGTGTTCCCCCATCTCGCCAGGACTAACCATTCGCAGCCACTCGTCTTCGAGCTCCTGGATGACAGCCTTCGCAAACTGTCTGTAGACTACGTTCACAGTAGACCTACCAACCCCAAACAAATGCGCAATAGTTCTGTCCTCAGCTGTGGAGCACAACCGATAAAGGCCGATGGCCACCCTCTTTTCAACAGAAATTGGTTGCCTCATGTTGGTCGTCTGATGCTCTAGAACGTGCCTGCATGACTCCACTAAGTAACGGAACGTAACAGGGCACACTCGAAGTGCCTGTTTGAAGTGGAACTCGCCCAAATGGGGGAGAGTATCTTCAAACCATCGCTCGTTGCGCTGAAAGGCCCATCGTTCACGTTGAACTCCACCTAGCAACACAGCAGTCATTGCGATGGCATTGGCATGCAAGCGTAGTTCAATACTTCGAACAGCCCTTGTCCGCTCACGTATGGCAAGTCGCAGTCGTCTGTGCTGAGCATGTCGCTTCAAATGCAAGCACAACAGTGTGGCAATAACACGGTTCAACTGTACATTGTCACTGTCAGCCAGCGGCACTACGTCTTCAGCGCGCGCCGCCATGTTGCCGAATATGGTCTAGATGGGTACTTGTCTTGGCTTGTAACACTTAGTCAACTGAGCGTCGCCTGAAACCACGGCCTGAAACGCAATGATTTTGTGAAATAACCTAATGTTTCACGGGTTTAGAGGAAAAGAAATAAAAATATAAGGAATGTTCCTGTATATTACATCATATGTTCGGCCTTGGTGTCTTGATCATCGACAGTGACATCATTTGCGAATGACATTCTTTTTCTTCGTGTAGCTCCATGCAATACAAACGAATGACATTCACTGCGAATGTCATTCGCTGGGAATGACATTCAATTTGCCGTGTGACAGGGGTATTAGTCGCTAAACTGTGGCATCTGTTCTAAAACGAGGTGCGAAATACAAGGGCAATCCTAAAAAGAGATCCCGGGCAATCGCTCACTGCAATCGCTCATTGCCAGGCAATCTGCTCATCGCCCAGGGGCTCTACGCGAACAAGTGCTCATCAACCGTTCTCACTTTGTCATATTTCGTGACATATGTAGCGGGGCAATTATTTCCATAAATATATTCCGTTATTGGAAATAACTTACGCTTGAGGAGGTTGCTCCCTGAAGCCCCTTTCAATTCGAATAACTTTATTCTGAGATGATGAATGGGGAGTTTCCGTATAGCTCTCATACCTTAAGTGCAAATACTATACGCTTAGTGCAAGTGACGGTAATAATCTGTTAGCGAGTTTTAGCAAAACGTACACGTATCATTAGGACGTTTCCGAAAGCATGAGAAGCAAAACAACCTTGGAGTGGCTGACATCACGTTACTGATATTTGATTGACTGACAGCTATACGGCGTCGGAATCGGAGCCCCCCACATGATTCTCTGAGACTCCCTGTTGTTTATCACGTTATTGATTGATTGGTTGATAAAAGAAAACAATGGAGATTTTATGTTTGTTTCGATACGTATCATGTATACTTCAACGAACTTTGAGAACTGAGAGGCTTATCTGCTTATTTCATAGCTTATTTATAAACGAAGTGGAAATTCTCTGTGTGGTTCAGTCTGAGAAAGGGCTTACCTCGGAACAAGGTGAACCAGGTTCCCTTTGCAAAACATGCTGCTCGAAATAAACGTGTTTTGGCCCCCCGTTTAAAAATAAGCTGATTAAATTAAACAGTCACGCGCGGGAAAATGTCAACACCGGATATAGACTAACCTGAACAAAAAAATAAAAAATAAAAATCAAACACCGAACTTACACTAACCTAATAACAAACTAACCAATATGCTGTTCCGACATATCCGAAAAGCTCATTGCCATATAAGAGCATTTATATCAAAATGTCGCCAAAACTGACTGGATTCCACGGAAGTCTGAGATCCAAACGTGCAGAAACCGCGAGGAAGACTTCACTAGGAAATAAAAATTTCTGGGTGGGCTGTAGAGTATTTTATAATGAGGTGAGCAATTCTCCGGCTTCAGCGCTTGAACTGGCGAGCAAATGTCCAGCGAGCAAGTGTCCGCTCCCCCGAAGAAAGAAGCTACGCATATTTGCCTATTTTTCTTTCTTTTTTTCTGTTTGCAATTCTTTCTTTTTGTTTTTTTCTTTTTCTGTATGTCAACATACGCAGCCTCGGAGTGTACGGGACCATCTCCCCCTTCACTAAGGGACGCTTGCACGGGACAATTTTCTGCGGGACTGTTTTTCCGGGAAAATAGTCGACATCAGCCGTCCTGGGTGCGAAGGGGGCGATTGCCCGACCGTCCCCCCATAAACCGGCCTGTGCACCGAGGGGGGATATGAAAAGACGGCCGCGAATCCCGCGCAACGCCCCAAAGTTGTGCATTTTCGCATTTTTTTTAGCACAGAAAAGCGCTGCGGTTTCAATTCTAGCGGACGAGACTCCTCACGGTTGAGGCATACAACTTTGCAATTCCGTGGTCAACCTATTTTCGCTAATTATAAAGATTAATTATGAGAGTTAATTAACGGCTGCACTAATCACTGATACACCACCACCTTTGAGTAGGCCCAATCTCAGATAAATAGGCTCAACAACTTTTCCGAAAGATTATGGTCAGCATTACGAGACGCACCCTGTATACAAGCCGTTTTTTTAGCCTTTCCATAATTTTTACGAAGAAGCTACGAGAGCAACATAGATGTCGTTTTTGCAGTTGAGTTCTACGGCCAGGCGGACATCCCCTCGGAGGAAGTGCGCAACTACAAGATGCCTAATTACCTCAAATTCATTAATTAACTTGTTAATTAGGGGACTTGGAGAAAAAGCTAGCTAGAAGATTGAGAGACTATCCTAGCTGCAAGCCATTTCGCGTTTAACGATTTAAGTTGATATCCTAATGAGCCGAAACCGAGACCGCGACGACCGGGAACGCAGTAGGTACAGCGCTGTTTTCCCGTCAGAGGGCCACATGACTTGGAGCGATGAAGATGATTGGAGTTCGTGTCGCTCAGCTGGCCAGATAAACCGCTTTCCGGTACAAATAAGCCTCCGTCGGCGAGAGCGCTACGCTCCTCAGACGCGCTTTTTCGGTTTCGGCTCATTTGCATACCGAAATTCAACGACGGATATTTCACGGCACGCGCTCTTTTCATGATTTTCAAAAGATACAGCGGGTTTCAACGAGGATTTTCTCGCGTTCGCCCCAAATTCCGTAATAAAGAGTGAATTCAACGCTCGCAATCTTGCAAGGAGCTCTGCGCATCACCACTACATATAAGCGCTTATCGTATCGGTGAAGGGCAAGAGCCGTATCGAGCAGGATGAAAGGAGTGATACGGCAAGCGACTGCGAACGCAAGAAGGAAGAAAAGAAAGCATAAAGAAAACAAAATAAAGATCGTGAAACATATCGCACTAAGGGTTTGCCTGAATCGCGTATGACGTTTTTCTGTAACACTGAGGGTGGAGACATCGACATCACTCGCACTCTTTTTCTGATCACTAGCGGTTTGCATCAGATGGCGGAGATGAAATTGTTTGTTCTATAGCGCGCGCTGCGATTACCTTTTTGCTTCATCAGTGGTTCGAGCAGATCATGTGGAGATCATGCTTTAATATCGCAATTGCAATGTGCTCCCTAAGTCAATAATTAAAATGTCTCCGTTAATTAGTCCCCTAATTGAAAAAAAAGTACGGTTTTCTAGTAGCGGTCCGTCGAGTAATTCAATGACAAAAGTACAAGCGTCCTGAAGCGACTCTCCTTTTATGAAAATTTGTTGCATTATCATCTCCCTATTAAATAAACTATAGTGTTCCTATTATTATTTGTGCATGAGGGGCTAACTGAACCTGAATTACCCGAGCCGCACAAGGTTTAAAATCGGCCGTCCCTCAGCGACCGAGAGGGAGCTCCAGTGATTGCGTTAGTTTTGTCAGTAAATAGAAGCTCCCGAAGTTATACATGAAAAGTTTCAAGACGAGCACCGACGCGTCATTCAGACGCGCAGACATTCACGAAGATTCAACTCATTCTTACCTCCGTGAGCTGTTGAAAAAGGTCGTCTTGCTGAGCATTGCCCATGCGGTATTTGTTCAGGTAAGACTACAAAGAGACCACAACAACACTGACATTGCAACAGCTATCGAAACTTTGGTCCATGAGTGTCACGTACAACTCTAAACACTGTCACGATTAATCGTATCGCATTAAAGAGACGGTCACCTGGATTCCCTGCAGAAACACCTTCGGGGTGAGAAAGTAGGACATCATTCTTACTAAAGAGGGACCCTGAAAACACAAAAGATGAAACCGCAATGAAGCTTCCCAAATGGACGATTATCGCAGGCGCACAATTTGATGCATGGGGGATGACTGCCGCGTCAGGATGCTCACCTTGTTGTACACAATCCTATCAAACAGCGCGTCCAGCTCAGTAGAGATATTCCCGGTGATGGACAACGGATGTCCGTTGCTATTGTACTCCACTTTCATGATGGGATACATGTCCGTTACGGTGAACTGCTGCATCTGCAAGACAACGAGAACCAAGTGGCGAGCTTTAGTGGATCGGAAGGTGTTCACGACAACGGTTGTTGTTGTTATTTTTTGTTTATTTCACAAAGAATTCATATAATGAGCAAGGGAGACCCTGTAGCAAAGCTAGTTAAGGGACCTTCCTGTTTGCGACTTGTGTTATTCCCTGCACCCAGAAACACTAGTAGACAATGTTGAGGACTGTATTCTCGAAAACGGAGTTGCGCGACTCCAGAATGAATGTGGTCCACCCTCACCGTACAAGCAGCTTGACCGTACGTGTCAATCTTTATCGAAGCTCTCTCTCCTTGTTCTGTTCAGCGGAGGTGTGTAATGTCAAAGGGCATGTGTGTGTATAGGGTCATGTGTGGCTCCTGTGTGAAGTGAAATCTGCCTACTATAATGTCGGCCACGTGATCATCCGTCTCCTAGAGGTCCCTATCAAGAACGTACTGACGACCATAGTCCATCGTAGATATGCACAGCATGCAAAAATTGTGTCTGGTTCAATAATAAAAGCCAATACATGCATTTGACTAAAGAGGTACACTCTCAGAAAAAAAGGTGTATGGCGGACACCCTTGGGGGTGCTCAGGCTCGTCGCATATTTGACTCCCTTTGAGGTGTTTGTGATACTCCCCTCCTTAGGGTGTCCATGTGACACCCCTCATGAGGGTGCTTACGTGACACCCTTCAGACGTTCCCTTGACACCCCTTTGAGGTGTTCACGTGACACCCCTTGGGGTGTTCTATGAGCGCTCACTTGAGGTGTTGCCTAAACACCCTTTTACAATATTGGTTAGTTAAGTGGTGGTGTTTATGCAACATCGAATGACACACTGCGATAACAGTAGCCATTTATTCAAGCAATACTGCACCAAAATATTAATGTACAAACTAATGACGAATAAGCAACCTGAAACAAGGTATCACATAGCATGGTATGTTCCATACAGACAAAGCAACAATAATGCACTGGTACTATTGTTATGCTGTAAGGCAAAAAAAATTAAAAAATTAATGATATTAAAGGACCAAAAGGGTAAATGAAATATTTCGGTCCCACACAAAGAAGGAGTAAGCCTGGCACATCTCGGCTTCCAGCTATGCAACTGGTCTTTCTCAGATCTGCTATTCATTGCATGCAGCATTTCATGCACACAGAATGAACAGTCTCCTTGCGATCCCACAAATGGACTTTCCAATACATAAGAAATTGCCTTCATGTAGACAGAGGTCCCTTAGTTATTCTCAACAAGTCAGATAAGAAAGCCAGCGGCCCTATTCTCGTCGAAATAAAGTGAGGTTAACCAATGGTCCGGCGAAAGCAGTCTTTTGTGACACTTGTTCACTGCATGCTCACCATTTCCTCAAAAATGAGATAAGGTAGGACACCACTCAACATCCCTCTTGATTACAGCTGCCAATGTTCAGGCTGCATAATGTACGCTGTTACTTTGTTTCACGGCTCAGCACAGAATTAAGCGCCTCACTCTATTTTGATGAGGAGAAAAATAGTCAAACAACAATACACAATAAGCTGATAAACGCCAGTTATATATCCACAAAATGTGGCTGCTTTTGCAAAGTAATAATTGATGAAAGTCATCTGTGCAGCAGGTATTCTAGGACAGTTAGCTTTACAATTATGAACTTCTATGGGTGATTTCATGCCGAATCAGGCAGGGTGGTCCGGTCGACCTCGCCAATTTTTTGCTTTCAAACATATATTAAAGCCTTCTCCCTAGAAGGCATATTGGCGCTGAAAGTACTTGAAAATAATTGTTTGTTATTTTCTAATGAACTATCATTCAGATGTGGGCATTTCGACCATTCCGCTTCCTGTTAAGTTTGACGCCACGTGTCTTCGTAACTATTTGACATATTCAGCTGATTTGTTTTTCAAGTATTGTCATGGGTGGATAGCACTGCATCCTAAGTTCTGTAGATTCTAAGTTTGCCTTTGCAGTGATAAAAAAATTGGAAAGTTGCCTCATTTGTAAAATATGGCAGGTTTTGGAAACCTCACTAGTCGTCTCCCAATTTTGATTGCGGAAAGTAATCTACATAATTGTGTTAATCTCGAAATGGCCTTTCTTCTCATAGCAAGTGCATTATATTGTGATTTGGAGCAACGCACCATAGTCTTTTTCTGAGGGGTGTCTACCGAAAATGCGTAAATTTGACGGCTTGCATGCCATATATTCCCACTCGTGACACTGTTCATTTTATTCTTCATGATGACTCAAAACAGCACATTAAAAAATTTGCTTCAGAGGCGGGCGAAGTTACGTTCATAACGCAACGTCATTCGCAATGTAACTTCGAACATCCCTGAAGCAAATTTTTTTATGTGTCGTTTTGAGTCGTCATGAAGAACGTTTGTGAGCAATATGAATGATGTAACAAGTGGGAATATACTGGATGCACGTTGTCGAATTTACGCACTTTCTGTCGACACCCCTCACAGAAAGACTGTTGGGTACGTTGCCCCAAATCACAATACGATGCACGTGCTATGAGAAGAAAGGGCATTTCGAGATGAACACAATTATGTAGATTACTTTCAAGTACCGCAACTGGGAGGCGACTAGTGAGGTTTCTAAAACCTACCATATTTTACAAATGAGGCAACTTTGTGATTTTTTATTTTCTTAAAGGCAAACCCTAGAATCTTCAGAACTTAGGATGCAATGCTACCCACACCTGACAATATGTGGAAAAAAATTCAGCTGAATATGGTGAATAGTTATGAAGATACGTGGCGTCAAATTTCGTAGCAAGCGCAGTGATTGAAATGCCCCCACCCCTGTCCCCCACTCCTTCCTGCTGTCCCCTCTGCATCTGTCCACGTCTGTACATTGCTCATAGCCACAGTTGCTTCGTGGCACTAACACGGAATTGAAAACATGCTCACATTCGAATGAGAATTAATTTAAAAAAAAACACCAGTTATTTTTAAGTAATGTCAGTGCCAATATGCCTCCTAGGGACAAGGCTTTGGACAAGGCAAAATTGGAGAGGTCGACCGGACCAACCTGCCTGATACAGTGTGAAATCACCCCTCTAAGAATTAACAAATACATGCAAATAAACTGCACAGTGCCTAGATTTTGCCAAGTGCTCAATATGACACCACAACAATCCCTTTTACGCAGCACCTATCCTCTCCCCCATGTGTGTTTGCACATAAGTTCACTTAAGACCTCAGGGCAGCAATGGCCTGGGAGCATAGCACACCCATACGCGGATTATTCACACCGATGAACGTCTCTAGGAGTGATAGTGTCCGTACTGCATCAGGCGCATATTTTATGTTGAAGGCCCAGTATGCAGCCATGAGGATACACACCGCGCTTGTCATGTCCAGAGCATCAATCTTTAGGCACTCCACATGGACGTATACACACTCACTGGTGAAGACATCTTCTCCGCTGTACACCACCATTGGGTGGATGATGTCTTCCTCGTTCTCCTGGAAAATTACAATAAAACACATTAGGGCTTAAAAAAACATACTGAAGAAAAAAAAAAAAAATGAATTGTATTTCTTTTTTGTAATCAGAGTGCTTCACAGAAAGAAGGCCAATCCCAACAACAAAAGGAAACGTGAGGCTGTCTTGGTGGTGTTCATGCTGCAAACAGGTGCTACATTCTATGTAGCACATGTTTGTAACTTTGTAACTCCAGTAGCAGGAGAGTATAGCCCATTTTTCTTTCATTGCTTTTTGTGAAGCACCCTGCATTAGAAGAAATGAATAATAACAAGCAACCAAAATACTTAATGCAAGTGTTGGGAAAAAAAGCACATTATTGTTCTATCAATGAAGTGTAAGCAATAAGGTGAGCATGAGTGACAAAACTGGGTACCAATCAGAGAGCAAATGGAGATGATTGACTGAGCAATGGCACTCCTGGTGTTAAAATTGTGGCTAGGAGAGAAGGCGTGTGAATAAGACTGAGGAGGAATGAAAGTGTCAACCAGCAAACCATAAACACACCTAACTGCAACAGGAAGCTTTTCCATGTACCCATTAAATTTATAGAGCAAGCTTACCAGTTTCTTGAAAAGTACTCCAGCCTTTTCCCGAACAAGCAGTGGCAGGAAGTGAAGTACACCGACAGCTAGGACGTCTGGGATGGAAAGTGGAAGGTCAATTCAACAGGTAGAGTACTTCCCCAATATATCACATGCTGCAATTCGACATTACAAAAGTGTAGGAAATCACACCTTCAATGACACTAACTTTGTTCACATCTCTGTGTGAAAGCCAAGAATGTCATTTATGCCAGTCAACTGATCTGTTTCAAAACGTCATGAACCCTTACACTTTTTTGTCTCCTCTTTCTCGGCATCGAGCACTTTCCAGAACTCTGTGACTGGATGCTTCCCAGGACCCTTTCGTGAAGCCAAATTTAGCACTTTCTCTCCATACTTGTTCACAAATCCCAAGATGCCACTGTCGCAATCAATTCCAGTGTGTCTTCTAAACTCATGTGATATCTGCATATCAATAAAGATGATGAAATGATAAATAAATAAATATAGCAAGGACAGAGAATTAACATGACAGAGTTATTTATGACGAGTTAAAATTTAAGCATTGGTGATAACAATTTGTGGCTTTATGCGATGCACAAACACGACTGTGTTTAGATGCAGTTGATTCACCACTCACCTGGTCATCATTTCGAAGAGCTGGGTACTTTTGAAGGATCTCTGCCACAAAGGGCTTTTCACGGTACATCCAGGATTTCCTTGCATGAAATGTTCTGTCCATAGACAGATCCACTTTCTCCATGTCTGGGAAAGGCTTTTTCATCTCCTTGGTCAATATTGCAAGATGAGCAGCAATTGTCTCTTCGTCTTCACCATCGCCAGTTTCAGTTACCTGCTGTTATACACCTTGTTAAAGCAGTGGCAGTTAGGAGGCAGAAACTCTCACAACAAAGAAGTAAGCCACAGAAACGAAATGGTAAAAATAATTTGTGGCTTTACGTCGCGATTCAACTATGGTCATGAGCAACGCCACAGTGGTCGGTCTGTGGCATTCATAAAGAAGCGATAAACGGAACATCAATGAAATGCACCGGTGGAAAGGTACCAGTGGCGGGAATTGAACACTGAGCATTTCATTGATGATCTGATTGCTTTGGGCAGATGAGCAACAATTGTCAGCAATTGAGCAGCGTTGTTAAGGCTCTGTGTTGAGTAGTCCTTTGTGTTCTTCACCTCTGCTATGTTACGATAAAAGGAAGCCAGAGGTGGTACGTAACAGGTACCAAAAAGACAGATCCTTGTTATCGCTTTCTTTGCGAAGTGCTCTGCGGTATATTCGTAAAAAAATGTACATTGAACTGCATACATGCAGAAGAAGAATGCACATATCAGAGGATGGAAATAAAATACTTCCCAACGACTCAGATACATGGAACAGCTATAAAGCAATAGAAGCTCACAGTTTCGAACAGATGGCCAAGCATTTAATATCTTGTAGAAAGAAGCAAGCAAACCTCCTCACTTTGAACAGTGGAACAACTTAGCATTCTGCACAGGAGACTTCCTTGTTTCTTTACAAGATAATGATTGACACTGTCACCTTCTCCAGGCTATCGCCTTTATTTTTCGTTGTTCCACTTATCCGAGTCACAAGAGCTACTTTTTGTTATACGGCTCTATGCAAATAGGTAGTCGTGAGTGACAAAAGACAAATACACAGACAGGACTAATAATAGATCTCTGCAAGGCTTTCAAAAGAAGAACATTACGTTAGTTGCTCCATGACATGGTGCTGAAGACGGTGCTGGTGTTGGTGAGGGCACTGAAGCCTTTTTCTTTGCCTTTTCACGAGCTTCATCAATTAAAGCAGTTCCAGATGGAAGACGTCTTCTTACATTCTTTGCTTTGAACCGTAGTGACATCACCCATGTCCCCTGAGAAAAGCACCTTTCAATGCTGGGCCGCACGTAGGAATGTCTGCATGTTAAATGACCTGCAATGTATTACATGCTTACATATCCAGTTGTTGTGGTGTCCCTGAGTTTCGGGTAACGAGAGACAAGCTGCTGAGCACACACGGAATACAGCTTCCCTGGGTACCTGCAGAAAGGCACGAAGTCACAAATGTTGCACAGAGATTTAAACGATGTCAACTTCTATGTGGTTACATACAAAGTATATTTCGTAAGATCGTAATAAAGCCAGTTGACGATGTCTGACTTCTGGGTAAACGACAATGAGCCGTCTTTGATGGTTGCGATTTCTGCCCGGATATGGTGCGGTACGACAGGAAAGCGATACTCGTTGGCAGAAATGTTGAGAGCTGAGGACAGCGCTGACATCCCAACTGTGCTGCAAGGTTCACAGGAACCATGATAAACAACACACACGTTTATTTCATTTACTCTGCGATATGTGAGAAATTCACCTGCAGGACGTGCCTGGATCTTGTTCTGCCGCGAGACCTTGGTCATTTTCAATTCTTTAAGAGAAGCATGAAAAAAAACTAACTTTGGAGAACTACTCAGCTGAGAGAGACAACATAGGTTTCTGCATATCAAGTAACTGGACTTACGAAGGCGAAGTGCTTTTACTAGTGCAGGTCGATAGTGATGAGCCTAGAACAAGTCTCAGCCTCGTCGCTTCTAGCACGTCAGACTCCTCGAAGTCAATGAAATCGTTGACTGTAGCATCAAAAACCTGCGAAAATGATTATATGAGGAGAACTTTACTTGCGCGATGCTTTGAAAGTATTGCTTGCAACTTGCCTGTACAATAAGGTCACGATTCATAAGTTCTTTGAATGGGGATCCCAACAGCGCATTCTTTATGTCATCCAGCATTCGTTTTCCTCCCACAACGATCTTTTTCCGCGAAGCTCCGTGCTCCACGACACACACAAGATCGCTACTGTCAGACATGCCCTGATTTGCACTACAAGAATTGGAATAAAAGTCAAAATCAATTGCCAGCATGGCGAATTGATGTTGTTCGATGAAGACATGTATTCGTGCTTCGGGTGCAGATGTGGACAATGACACGCCTTTTTAAGCATTCTACAGGGTGTCAACAATAAAAGCACCCTGGAACTACTGTTAAACAACGGCGTTGAGGCATTTTTAACGGTTGGCAGCCTGCATATATGCACTGTAACAGAAAGCGAAACCACGTGCAAAGCTAAAAGGTATTTTTACCTGAAATAACGGCGAGCCAGGCTTCGTTTCTTCTGCGACGTTCTACATCATGACCGCGTTCACAATCACACCACTCGAGGCAAACAAACAGCACCAAGTGCAAAGGAATAACCGCTTCAGGCGTCAGACGCAACCACTGCACCTCACCTATGTGTAACTATCTTGCGCGCCAAACGCAGAGAGAATTGGCTTGGCTTGACTTGGCCGGAATTGCTTACGACTGTCATTGGATTCGAAAAAAATGCACGATATACAGCACGGTGCAGAAGCTTCCGTATCATTCAACAACAAATAAAAAACAGATAGAAACACATTACAAAACGGTAAAAAGCTGTTCTGCAATGAGCCTTTGTAAAGTTGCTTCGATCATTCACTCGTCTGCTCACCTCAGCCCCTTGAGCCGTAAACAGAAATGGCTGCGCCTGGCAATGTGTTCCGGTGTCCAAAGTGCCCTTTTTTCGCAAGTTCGCGGCAACGTGTGGCTACCCACTTAGCAAACATTCACAGTGGTGAATCCAACTTTAATATCCTGTGCGATATCGACGGCTGTAACAAAACGTATTCACACATTCATTCATACAGGAAGCACCTCTACAGCACACATATCAAACCATCAGAAGATGCATCTCCCACCAACGAACCACGGTTTAGTGGTGTTTCCGGGGGTGATGATGGTGTAAACGACGCAATGGATATTGATACTGACAACGCCACTGGTGACGAACAGTCGACACAAGCAGCATCGGCAAACGGGTTCTTCGATTTTGTCCACGATGCAACGAAAGCGGTTTGTGGCCTCTTTTTCCGGCTCACGCAAGAGCACAAAGTGCCAGAGTCGGCGTGTGAGGCGGCGTTTTGTGATTTGGAAACTGTGATGAGTTCAGTGGTGGAGCAACTTTTCGAAGTAATACGCCAAGAAATCGGTGAGCAAATTCTCAGCACAAAGGAGAGCTTGCGAGAACTGCTGCGATGCGACTTTCTGAAACAGATTTTTGTCCCAGTTCAGTCTGCATACCAGCGCGACATGTTTGCTAAACGATACCTTCGTTACATTAAGCCTCAGCAATGTCAGTATGCAAATGATCAGAACGAGTCCTTCCAGTACGTGCCGATACCGACAGTTCTGAAGAATGTCCTGGAAACTGCACCGATCGCCGAGTCCCTTTTGGAAACGAAGTCTCAGTGTGACCCTGACACTATTTCTAGTTTCCGTGATGGCACATCGCACAAAACAACAAAAAGAACACAGGAACCTTCAAGCACCGTTTACATCACCCTGTATTCGGATGAGCTCGAAGTTGCCAATCCTATCGGACCAAAGCGGGGCGTCCACAAGCTTCTTGTGATTTATTTTGGTTTCTTGGACCTCCACCCACGATTTCGATCTCAGATAAGGCATATCCACCTGGCTGTTATAGCAAAGTATCCAGACACGAAGGGTCGTCTCAACGTTGTTCTTCAGCCACTGATCAAAGATTTGAACATGCTTGCAACAGAGGGCATCGATATCACTTCAGCTGCTGGGACCAGGAAGATCTTCGTGGAGGTGGTTGCGTTTTGCGGTGACAACCTCTCCATGCACTCATTAGGAGGCTTTACGTGCAGCTTCAGCAGCGGGAGGGTTTGTCGATTTTGTTTGGCAAAGTCAAGTGAATTACGTCGGCTGACAAGTGAATCTCAGTGTATAGTGCGCGATGCTCAAAACCACAGTGCACAGCTCGAGGCTGTACATATAAATCCTGACCTCTGCTCTGTGTATGGTGTTCGTGAAATGTCTCCATTACTGAAACTTGATTCATTTGACGTGACACGTCAACTGCCCCCTGACGTTATGCATGATATGTTTGAAGGCACATTTGTGTTTGTTATACATAACACACTGCGAGGTCTTGTTCAAGATGGTGTTTTAACTGTCGATGACATCACTCGTGTCGATATGTTTCCTTATGGTGCCAACGACATCAAGAATAAGCCTGAAAAGATGAGTGCAGCATTTCTAGCAGATGGTAAAAGCATCCGGGGAACTGCTTCACAAAAGTGGTGTCTCTTCCGCTTCATACCACTCATTTTTGGCCCGCTAGTTCCTGAAGGAAATGAGAAGTGGGAGTTGTTCCTTACTTTTAGGGAACTGGCCGACATCATCCTTGCTGAAAAGATACCGCCTGAGGGGACACAATATCTTGAAAGTAACATTGCAGAATTTCTTTCAATGTTCATGGAGATGTACCCGACTGTGCGCATCCCTCCAAAGCTTCACTACATGATCCATTACCCCCGTATCATTAGAGAGCTTGGACCGCTCAGGCAATACTGGTGCCTCCGTTTTGAAGCAAAGCACCAGTTTCTGAAGAACCACGCCACGAGGGTACATAATTTCCGGAACATTCCCTACACACTTGCCAGGAAACACCAGCTGTTGCAAAGCTATCAATTAAGCACCAACTTCATGGACAGAAGCTGCACGACAACAAACCTGAGGCCTGCCGATTTGTCGTCCGCACACCCATGCACGCATCACCTTTTCTGTAGCAACGTGAACCTTGCAGACTCCGCAAAGTTCGACGGACTTTCATACAAAGTTGGGGACATTCTAGTTATGGCAGGAGGAGACAACCCTAAGTTCGCCCAAGTGCAAGAGTTGTTAGTGTCCGCAGGAAGGTTGTATCTTCAACTGGAACAGATGTTTTTGGAAGCCTTTTGCAAACACACTTTTGCATACAAACTACGTCCCACTGGTGAAATGATGCTGAGCCTACCTGGTGAAGAAGTGTCAATTCAAAAACTGGACCTATATCATGGCGGTTTGGTGGTACCAAAGTGGGAGATAATGTTTCAATAGTTTTCTTTCGTATATTGGTATACTGAACAAGAAAGAACATTGTTCGGAGGCTGAACGACATGTAACGGGACAAACACAAACAAGGCCTCAAACGCGTCATCTGAAGCGGGACCGTGCCCCGCTCCTTTTTTTTCGGCTTTTCAACCACTGCCGTCTTTGCTGCTGGGATATGCGTAAATTAAGGCAGTAAACCCCTCAAGACTTGCACTTCAAGGGTTTCGGATAGAAAAAAGAAACCAGAACTGCTGTGAAATGTGCTAAAATTGTTCTTGTACCCATCACGCTCGCACTCCATTTCACTACAGCTTTCTCCTCACAGCAGAACAGTGTTAGACTATCGTTCCTTTCAACTGTGGCTTTGGTTTTGGGGCCTCATTTTGTGCCAGAAATGTGACATCATCCCACTCCATAAGCTTCCTGAATGTCCCACCAACTTTGGTGACACTTTTGCTGAATAGATGATCGTGTGATGGCAGATGATCCATTGAGAGTGCAGGTGAAACTGTTGGAATCGTTTGAAATTGGCATCATAAGCCTGAAGTTTTAGGGTTTTACCCGATTCTTTCCCGAATTTGCACCCCGAATTGAAGGTTCACCCTTTAGGGTGAAACCCGATTTTTACCCGGCAAATTCCCCTCACTGGGATGTCTGTAGGAATGCACTAACTTACCTGTTTGGCAGCAAATGCGGTTACATCACCGTTTGTACCAAACCATTACAGTTAGTTTGAGCAACTGAGCCCGATTTCTCCCCGAATTTAGCATACCGTGAGTTTTTTCACCTGAATTCGCATGAATTTAGTGCAGATGTTTATTTACCCGATTTTTACCCCCCGAATTTAGAAGAAAATATTTCCCGAAAACTTCAGGCTTTTATCATATGTCACGAAACAGGTTTTGAAGATATGAGAGAACTGATGTTCTGAGGCTGGAACAACATAGAAGGACAAATACATACAAAGCCTCAAATTGCCTAGGAAATTAATGATGAAAGATAGAAGTCACTGAAAAGTTAGCCAGCTGTAGGACTGTATAGGATAGCTGTAATCCAGAGGATGTGGGTTCGAGCCCAAGAGCTGGCTAACCTTGTCAGTGACTTCCATCTTTCTAGGTTTTGAAGATGTTTGGAATGCGTCTAAAACACATTTGCTTTCACGACACACGACAAGTCTTTGCAGACAGTTCTGTTTCTAAAATTTTGTGATACATGTCAAATATGACATGTTTATTGACATGTTTAGGGCTGTGCAGAACTTTCAGCCACTCCATATTATCTAGACAATGTTAAGATGCTGTTTTATCTCACACACAAGTGAAAGCATCCAAAGTGAAAGCATCCAAAGCGAAAACATTCATTGACATGAAGGACCAGCTTCTGCTTATCATACACTTTGTTGGAACGTCGTTTGCATAACCAGCGTAGAAGTTGGTGTACAAAATGTGTACTTGCTTCCCTTTGTGAACATGTACGGATTAACTGTGACCGTCCTTGGCCTGTTTTATCTTGTAAAATAGAAGCCTCCTGTTTTTCTGACTCACTTGTCTTTCTGTATGTTTGGTTTGATTCTGAGGAGGATAGTATGCAACAGTTGGTTGTTGAAGTTGCTAATAGCATAAGCGTTAGTAGTATTAGTATATCTGTGAGCCTGTATGTGTGCATTCTTCTTTTGTGAAGGTATGACTTGATCTGGCTTGTGCCTACTTATTTATTGTAGTGTATATTGTAGCGGTGCTGGTAATGCTGACACATACCATTTCTCTGATATCTACAGTTGTAAATAAATAACGCGGTCGCTGATTGGAATAAATATTGTATGACACACAGTCATCTAGGAGGCTCCCCTACTTCTCCCATGGAGTCAACACATCAGTCAGCGAGCTATGGAGAATTATGCAACCACAGCACATGGACATGGAAAAAAAAATCATTGGGGTGTGAGGCTAACACCCCTTCAATGGGGTGTACCCACAACACTCTCTTTGGCAGCTGACTATTCGCATGGTGTTACCCTTACTCCCCATTGACTTCATAGGGTGTCCGAGCAACATTTGACTCCTTTTTGACACCCTTTTTTCTGAGAGTGTATAGGAAAACAACCGTCTTCAGTTTCTCGACCTGTCCATCCAAGTGTCTCAACCTTGTCTATGTTGGGGCTACCGACAGCGCAGTAAGAGTCGTCCATTTGCATTTCAAGCGATAGCATTCGAAGATTGACAAGGACAGTGTCGTGAGGTATGCCATCAAATATTCTACATCCAAATCCTATATGCACTTGTGTTCAAAAAGTCACCTATTCTAACTAGGCAGACATTATTCTGCAGGGCATCCTACCTCAAAAGTTTGCTCACAATTCACAAACACCTTCTGGCTTTGGAACGTTTCCGTTTCCTCCAGGTCTGAGAAGCCTCTTGTGAGCATACCATACTGCCACGGCTTCACGCACAGGATAAAAAAAAGACAACGCAGCAAAGTCCTCAGGTATAAGGGTCGTCTTTCTTTGCCCATACAAGCTTTCAAAAGTGACCCCGACGGTAAGCCACTCACCAAAGGCTCCGTTCTGCACCGTAGTACATCGCAACAAGCTCGTTACTTGCACCAGTAATGGTCTTTACCCTTGTCTAGAGTCAAGCAGTATATAGACCTCCCAGTATCTCAACAAACGCCTCCACCAGGACTACAATAGTTTATAATATCCATTGCTCCAACTGTCAGCTATAAGGCCTGACATGGGCTGCGATGGATCACCTCACGGAAGTGACCATTCCCCAGCGGTTATCAAATTTTTGCCAAAACTAAATAATTTAACAACTCGACCTCCCAGATGGAAACAGGCCGACTGGGGACAGTTTTCAGAAAAGGGCGATCTATCCTTATTCCTTTTGATGAGATAACGATCGAGGAAGCCAGTAACCTAATCACAAATGACATCCAACAGGCAGCTACCTAATCTATGCCACAAATGTCTCGACATCTATCGCTACGACCAAAGCCCCGGTGGACGAGTGAGTGCGAGGAGACTCATGAAGTTCAAAACTATGCGTAGAATACATTTCGCAGGTACACTACCACGCAAAATTCTACTCTTCAAAAGAGCAAGAGCGAAAGCCAGATGGACACGCAAACAAGCAAAGCAGTCCCCTTGGCGAAACTTCGTATCATCCTGCAATGCCCCATCCAAACTGGTTTCGGACAGGCTCCAGTGAATTAAAGGTGAACACGCAGGATTTTCCGCTCCACTGCTGCAAATCAATGCGCGCTCATGCGAAAGCCCAGAAGAACAGGCTAATGCACTTGGTCAACACTTCGAGAGCGTTTCAGGTTCTTCGCATTACACATATACTTCCTTAAAAATAAAATTATTGTTTAGAAACAGAAAATTAGGATCAATGGTGTTGATGATCATTCGTGTAATCAATCGTTTAGTGTGGTGGCGCTTCTGCGAGCTTTACCATTTGCAAAAGCGACCACACCTGACCCATAACGTCATGTACTTTGTTTCACGAGTCAAAGAAATTTGTGCTTCATTTCTTTAATTGGGTGTGCATCGGGAGAAGGGGTATTGCCGTCCTCGTGGAAAATCGCTACGGTTATTCCGCTTCTAAAGCAAGGAACCACATTGTCCGAGCAGCTACAGACCTATCGCTCTTATGTGCTGTATTGGTAAGACATTTGAACGAATGGTCAATGATCGGCTCGTCAATTTTCTTGAGGAAAACAAATGTCTGTCAGCATTCCAGTGTGGTTTCAGGATGGGACGTTCCACAATAGAATACCTCGTTCGTTTGGAGACGACTGTTTGTGAGGCGTTTGACAGAATACAACACTGCTTGTCGGTTTTTTTGGGATAGAAAAGCATACACAACACTATACAGGGCGATATGGTATTCTTCAGAACATCTATTTTTCCGGTATAAGGGGATGCTCATTCAGAGTTGGGCTTGGCACTGTGTTATCCCACCCCCTTTTCTCTCAGGTGAACTGCGGGATCTTCTCTACTGCCATTCCACCTTCCATATCATACTCCCTCTATGTAGACGGCATTCAAATGCGCTGTTGTTCCACAAATTTAATAGTAGCTATATGAGAGGTGAATACAGCTAACGATAAACAGAATGAACAAATGGTCATCTGAAAGCGGTTTTAAATTATCAACTGAGAAAACCTTCAAAGTCAAAGGAATGTTTCCATGACCCTTACTTAACTTGGGCGGATGTACGATCCAAGTGTAGCCTGAACACAACTTTCTATTGGTAACCTTTGAAGAAAAGCTTACATTTTGCCACACATTAAAAACCTTAAAACGAAATGCACGAAATTATTCAAACTCTTAAAGGTACTATCCTACAAATCTTGGGATGCGGATGGTGAGATGTTGCATGTTTCGACAGTGCTGTCTAAGCTGGACTATGGAGTATCGTCCACGGGTCAGCCCGCCAGTCTGTCTCGAAAATGCTAGACCCGGTACATCACCAAGGGCTCCGGTTTGATAAATGGTGCTTTTCGGACATCTTCAGTTGAAAGCCTCTACGTTGAAGGAAATGAATGGTTCTTCGAAATACGCAGGTTCTATCTTGCACTATCATATGCACTCAGAGTTAGGGGGCATCAGAACACCCACCTTTCACGTGCGTGAAAGACACGCGCTTTAAATTTTTTTTTCCTAACAAGCCCAGAGCCACCCGTCCTTTGAATATGCGTGTGTTACTGGGAATAGAGTCTCATGATTTTGCGGAGTATCACAGGCCAATGGTAGAGTCCCGCCGTGGCACCCCCAGAATGAAATTACTCTTTGACTAAGTACACTAAGAAATACACCCCACCTGTTGCCTTCAGTAACAATTTAGATATCTTAGGGAAACATTTGAAGGTCACACAGCATTTTTAACGATGGGTCGAGGACATCCACGCACGTCTCGTGTGCAGCGGTGTACGAATTCCCCAAGGAGTTACATCGGCTAGCAAACTGGTTGTCAATCTTTACTGCTGAGGTATATGCAATAATATTGACGCTTAACTACGTCTTCAAACATCGCATTCAGTCTTCAGTTATCTACTTCTCTAAGTTCTCTCTAGGCTATTTGTAGCTTACGTAAACAGTGATCTCTTCTTTTGCTAAGGGCACAATATCTAGCTTACACAGCAATGAGAAAGGGTCTTCGGTTAGCCTTCTGCTGGGCGCCGAGCCACGTTGGCATTCTAGGCAGCGAAAGTGCTGACTTAGCAGTTGCAGCCTCCCATTCGGCTGACGTGAGTCCTTTTCAGGTCCCTTCTCAGGGCTTTTCGGGTGATCCTAAGGAGTACAATCTACCGAAAGTGGCAGTCTGAGTGGGACACACGGGAGAAAATTAAACTCCAGCTCAGAAAAAGTGTTATTGAATACACACCACGTGATTTTAGTTCGACCCGTCTAAGGACGTCACCGATATTTTCTTACTGTTCAGGGAGGAACCGCCCCAGTGTGCGCACTGTGTGCTACACACCGTTTCTGGGCTACACATCCTTATTACCTCCTTCCTGTTGTCCTCTCTCCATCTGTCCTCATCTGTACGCCGCTCATAGCCACAGTTGCTTCGCGGCGCTAACACGCAATAAAAAAACATCATTATTACATGTTCATTGCATGCGCATATGCGTCATCATCATTTCAGTGAGTTTTATCGGTATCATCTCCAGGTCTTCTTGCTGGGGGGGAGGGGGGGGGGGGCTTCTGTAACATTTACCAGGACACTGGATTTTTAGAGACACTGGATATTTAAGTTGTGTAAACTACGCCTTTTTACTAGTGTCAATATTTTTTGCAGTGTTGTACCCCCTACCAAAATGAACTAACGGAATACCGCTACCCGCTACTCCGCAAAAAAGTAGCGCTATACTATAGCGTCGCTGCAAATTTGAAAGCAACGCGATACCGTTACCGCCACCAAATAAAACTAACGTGAATACTATGCCGCTACTTTTCCACTACCGTACCCTTCTCTAGGCAGCAGCTTACCGTAGGGACGTAGGCATGCATCTCGTTGCCGAGTGTCTAAGGATGGTTCAATATTTATATTTCCCTCACAAGCCAGGGGGCTTACGAAACACCAAAGTTCATTAAATGAAAAAAGAATGGTCAGCTAGACAAAGGCCGGTCTACTATTCTACTATTTCATAATAATTCGGGGCTTTACGTCACGAAACAACGGTGATCATGAGTGACGCCACATGGTCTAGTCCGAGGAATAATTTTGACCGCCTGAGTGTTCTAGGCTTGCTATTCCAAAATAAAATATAGAAAAAATTAAAAATAGTAACATAAAGTCAAGAAGAAACAGATAATGTACCGTCAAAGAGTGTTCATATGGCATTTAGGCAATCACAGGTAGTCACAGGGTTCACAGGCTATCACATGGTGTTCATAATGGTCGAAGCTCGAAGAAAGTGGGGGAGGGCAGTGGTGACGGCACACTGGGTAGGCCGGGGAACGGGACCCAGTAGTCCAAGCCAGCACGCAACATAAAGTATACCACTACTTACAGCCTAGATATATAGTATTTTGTAGCGTCCTCGGTGGTAAGGACCCAAAGAGGAGGATGAATAAAGGAGCATGCCTCAGTTTAATTCCTGGCAGCCGCTCAGCATCGACCTTTGTTCTGTCCAGCTTAATTCACAAATTTGGCGACCCGAACGCAGCGCACCTCGTGAGTGAATCTCAGAACCCCCAGGCCGCTCACGGAGACGGAGTTAACCCTCCCGATGGAGATGCCGGTATGGCATCGTCCACTCCGACAATTTCCACGACTACGACCCTCCAGCTTCCGTCGTTTTGGATTGAGAATCCAAAGGCCTGGCTTCAGCAAGTCGAAGCACTCTTCCAGGCCCGCCGCGGCCAGAGCCAGATGACAAAATATTGCGAAGTCCTGCCGCTTATCCCCCCGGAGCTGATCGACGACATTGGTGACGTCCTTTCGTGCACGCGGCCTGACAACGCTTACGACTGAATAGCTTGGTGACCGCCCCCCGTCGCAGCTCCTACATCGGATGAAGCAGCTCCTGGGAGACCAATCAGACGACCACTCCGCGATCCTCCGCGAGCTCTTCTTCAACCGCCTTCTACAAGATGTGCGACTCATCTTGACTGGGAACGATGATGCGACCTTAGACCGTTTGGTCGACATCGCCGAACGCAGCACAGATTACGCTTCAGCCGGTCTGTCAACGGTGCGTTCCTCTGCAGCCGCGCCCCCTCCGGCAGCCAGTGAACTAGAAGGTGCCATTGAACGTTTGGCGTGGGAGATGTAAAAAATGTCGACGCAAATGGCTGATCTGCAAGCTAATCTTCACGACCAAACTCGCAGGCTCCGATCGAGCAGTAGCCGACGCCTCCGTGCATCATCGCAGCAGCGCACTCAGAGCTTCCAGTATTGCTGGTATCACCGACGTTTCCGACACCGTTCCACGCGTTGGCAAGCCCCCTGCAGCTGGCAGGAGAACTCCACGGCCAGTCAGTAATGGCGGTAACCGACCAACGCCAACGACCTGCCCGCTTTCTGTATGTCAGGGATTGCATCGGGAACCACCGGTTTCTTGTGCACCGTTATACCCGCAAAGCCTTCCGACAAGAAAGTTCTTCAGGGTCTCACGTCAGCACTGCAAGCTGCGAACAGGTCCACCATCAACACATAATGTTTATGTTCCCTCACTCTTGACATCGGCTTGCGCAGGACGTTCAGGTGTCTCTTCGTGGCTGCCGACGTTGAGCACCCGATTCCTGGGGCGGATTTCTTGCATTACCCCAATGTCGACATCAGCATAAGGCAGCGCCGCCTAAGGGACAATATCACGAATCTCTCTACTGTCACTTCCGTCTCTACAGCACACTGGTATTTGCACTGTTATACCAACTTCACGCTACGAGAAGGTGTTGGCGTCATTCCCTCAGCTCGTGGAGCCGCGCAACCTTTCCGCGTCACTGAAACACAATGTCATTCATCGCGTCGAGACAACACGTCCACCGATCACGGCACGATTCCGACGACTTTCCGCCGAACGTCTGGTCATGAAGCTCGTCGTGAACATTTTGGCCCTGGGGATCATACGACCGTCCGCCAGTAATTGGGCTTCGCCACTATACATGGTTCCTAAGAAAGAGGCCAATGACTGGAGGCCATGTGGTGATTACGGATTCTTGAATTGGAGCACAATCCCCGACCGATATCCTCTACCACGGATCCACGACTTTTCTGAACTCTTACGGAGGTTACTACGTTTTCCAAGGCCGACATGTTGGACTGAGCACATCAGAATGCCCTTTGGCCTGCGGAACTCTGCTCAAACTTTCCGACGTTCCATCAACGAAGTAACCCGCGGACTGGACTTTGTGGTAGCCTGCACTGATGACCTGTTGGTCTTCATTTCATCTCCCGAACAGCGCGAACGCTATTTACGCCAGCTCTTCAGTCGACTCCAAGAAAACGACCTCGTTGTCAATGCAAAAAAAGAAGAAAATGCTTTGCACATTCATCCGCAACACGATGCACCCACCCGCCTCATGGTCAATGCTTCAGGTTCCGCTGTCGGCGCTGTGCTGCAGCAGTGTATCACCGACACATCACATCTAGCGGTTTAACGATGCCAAGACCAGATACAGCGTTTTCAGGCGGAAGCTTCTGGAGATATAACTGGCAGTCCACCACTTTCGTCACTTTCTCGAAGGCCGGACTTTTCACGTCTTAACGGACCACAAACGCCTTGCGTATGTGTTTCGGAACAACCGAAATGACTATCTATATCTACCACGGGAAACTCGACACCTCGGGTATATTTCGGAGTTCACAACCGATATCCGTCATGTGCAGGGTGTCGACAACAGCGCTGCGGATGCTTTATCTCGGATCTACAACATCGCCCCACCTTGTCCTATAAGTCTCGAGGACATCGCCGCAGCTCAAGTTGGTGATCCCGAGATACGCGAGCTCCAAGCTGTTCTTCAGACCTCGCTTACACGTCGACTCATACCGTCGACGACAATGTCTGTACTCTGCGACACAACCACCGTCCACTTATGCCTGTCGCACTCCACAGGAAGATCTTCGCCGCTGCCCATAGTCTGGCCCACCCTGGTGTCCGTGCTTTTCAGAAGCTTCTCACGGCGTGGTACGTTTGGCCAGGCATCCATAAGGACGTACAGCGATGGGTGAAAGCCTGCATCTCCTGCCAGCGCTCGAAAGTTAGGCGTCACACTAAGACCGAGCTCCACCCATTCCTTCCGCCACGAGCTCGATTCGACCATGTCCATGTCGATATAGTCGGCCCCCACCCACATCCCATGGTTACAAGTATATTCTGACTTGCGTGGATCCGTTTACGGGGTGGCCTGAGGCTGTTCACTTAGGCGACATTTCAGCTCAAACCGTCGCCGAAGCCTTTGTGAACACATGGATGGCACGGTTCGGATGTCCATCTACTCTCACAACGGACAGGGGTCCGCAGTTTCGTCGTGCTCTCTTCGCAGCTCTCACCAGCCTCCTCCTTGGAGCTCTCCTTGGAGCGCACCATATACAGACAACCGCCTACCGCCCCGCGGTAAGATTGGTCAAGCGCCTGCATCGCCATGTGAAAGTAGCCCTCACTGCGCAACCCTCCCGATCACGCTGGGCCCTTCATCACCTTCCCTTTGCGTTGCTCGGCATACGCGTTGCTGATAAGCAGGGTCTCCGATGCGCAACAGCAGAGCTCGTTTATGGTTTACGGTTAGTCATGTTTTCGTCAGAACCGACCGTGCGAAACCCTCACTGACGCCACCCTACTCCGGTCCCTATCCCATTCTGTCCCGGACACCCAAGACTGTACGCATAGAGATCAACGACAAGCCGGACACGGTCGCGCTCGGCCGAGTCAAGCCTGCCTACATCGCATCCTGCCTTCCCCTGTGCGCTCCCCTTGCTCTCGATCACGTCTCTTCACGTCAATTGACCGCAACCGAACACGTCACTTGGTCTTCCGCTACATCGACCGTTCCTTTTTAGTACGGTCTGGTGGTGGTGGTGGTGGTGGGGGGGGGGGGGGGTTGTAGTACCCTCGTGGGCAAGGCCCAAAAGAGGACGACGAATAAACGAGCGTGCCTCACTTTGATGCCTGGCAGCCGCTCAGCACAGACCTTTGTTCTGTCCAGCTTAATACACAATTTCACTTGCATTGACACAATTTCAATTGGTCTTGACTTGAAGAAGATGCGCATTTCAGAAACAATTAATGCACATAGCACACATCTGCATTTGATAATTCTCCCGTCAGAGTGTTTCGAACACAAGACTGATTATCTGCAATTACAGTATCAGTATTTTGTACGACATATTCGCGAATCCCAACCTTCCGTCAACTTTTCTGTCTGCTTTCTGTTAACGGATTTATCAGTTTTCCCTGTGGTGAAGTGACACAACTGCAATCATAAGCGACCACTCATGGAGTCATCAGTAAGTAGCTGCCAGGTGGTAAAAAGACCAAACGACTGGCATAATGTTTGCTCATGCATTCACCAGGGCCAACGCCTCCAAGAAGAATAGACAGCCTTCTGAGTGCTGTTAGCATACTGCAAGACAGCTTAGGTATCACATGAATTAGGAGTTAGTGTTGTTGCCTACCTCCAGCTGCTATTCTTCGAGCCACACCACGAAGCGTTTGACTTTTCGAAAACCTACCTGTAACTCTTTTTTCGGGAGTGTGAGTTCCCTCTAAGAGTCTACCCGTGTGAATTTAATTTCGTAATGAAGGAATTACAGAAGAAAAAATATCAATTTTCCTTGAACACGTCATGTCATTTTAACTTTACATATCCGCCCTAAGCATGTCAAACAATCAATTGCATGAAGTAAATCGTCTGTGTCATCACCACCAAGGGAGCGTGCAAAGAACATTAATAAGCATGTTGGCATACTCTGACTCCCGAATAATATTATTCCTTCATTCTGTATGGCTTACGTGTTAGCTTCCCTCGGAGACAGAATGGCAGAGGCGGGTCGATTAGGGATTACTAACTTTAATTAAAGAAAGGAACATCATACAGAGACGTCCAGAGCACGTCTGCCCTACCCTGAGCTGTCTTTCAGTGTTGTTTGCCGCTCGTTCGCATCGCTTGTGCGTTCGTAGAACCAGTTTCGGTTTTGGTTTCGGTTGGTTCTGTTACAATTCGGCCATCATATTCCTGATCGTCCCGATCGGACGGATTGTCTTCTGAATCACTGTCAAGGTCATCTCCGACCCATCTTTTTAGTTTATCGATAGGTGCGACACCAGAGTAGTAAAGCCTTGTCCGTTGGTTTTCTCGCAAGTCTTCAATGCGGTAGCGGTCATGAGGTAGCACCTCGGATACGATGTAGGGTCCCTTGTATTTCTCGGATAACTTTGTCGATTTTCCACTCGGAGGAGAATCTCTCTGTACGACAACCAAATCGCCTGGCTGAAGTGTATCCGCCATTCGCCTTCGCAGGTTGTACGCTTTTCTCTGTCTACCCTGGTCAGCCCGGATATTTGCAAATGCTGCTTTTCCGCGCTGCAGTATGTCGTCATCAAAGGTCTTCTTTAGGCTGTCATCAAGCGGATCGCCGTTGAATCGTCTAGGACGAAAGTTGAACAAAAGTCCAAACAGCGTTCTTCCAGTCGCCTTATGGATGGTGCTATTAACTGCATACTGGACCTCCAGCAAAAGGTCATCCCAGTCCTTCTTATCGGTGTCTCGACATGAGCTAGCCAATGAGGAAGTGATTGTACGGTTCACTCGTTCAATATGACCGTTTGCTCTCGGCGTTGCAGTCGACGTTTTAATGTGGCTGATACTGTGTTTCTTACAGAAATCTTCGAACACTTTCGCAGTGTATGAGGAGCCTTGGTCTGTAATGACACGATGAGGGGCGCCAAAAAGACCAACTATGTCCTGGAGAAACTGTACAGCTTGTCCTGCAGCTGTCCTCCGCACGGCAAGTAGGACGGTGTACTTTGTAAATCCATCCACCGCTACTATAATGTAGCTGTTCCTTCTCTTGCTAGAGGAAACGGTCCCAAATGATCCATGTGGATCGTGTGGAAATGTTCGTCGACCTTTTCGATGGAATGGAGGTAGCCCGGCTTCTTGCCAGAAGACACTTTGTGATAGAGGCATTCGAGACAGCAGGCTAAGTACCTCTTGACGTACCTCTTCAATCGCGGGAACCAGTACTTCTCCTTTAGCTTCTGCAGAGTCTTATCAAGCCCAAAGTGTCCCAAGTCATCATGGCATCTTTTTACGACCTGCCATCGGGCGTGACTAGGTACCACCCATAGCAGTTTCTCTGGTTGATTCTTCTCGTTCGCCTTTCGGTACACTCTTTGTCCCTTCAGAGCATACTCGGAATGCACTGTAAGGTCACTTATCGAGAGATTACCTCTATTTTCTAACTGTGCCTTAAGGTCTCTGATTCTGGAGTCAGTCGCCTGCGCGGCTACTAACCAGTATCATTCCATTTACGGGCTCCAATGTCTCTGGATCTCCGGTAGGAGATCTACTTAATGCGTCCGCATGGGCCAAAGATGATCCCGGTCGGTGCTCCGTGTCAAACTTCAACTCCTGTAAGCGCAACCACCATCGTCCAATGCGTGGCAGCAAATTGCGCTTCGTCATGGTGCACCGGACTGCATTACAGTCAGTTACTACAGTGAACTTGATTCCAAGGACATAGACGCGAAACTTCTCTAGAGCCCAGACGATTGCCAGGGTTTCCAGTTCATGAGAATGGTATTTTCTCTCTTTTGTTGTGGTTCGTCGGCTAGCGAAAGCCACAGGATGAAATCTCTCATCACTTTGCTTTTGCATGAGAACTGCACCCAAGCCGTCTTGGCTTGCATCAGTATGGACCTCAGTCTCTGCATCGGGAGCGTAGTGTGCAAGAACTGGTCGTTCTGTGATGGCTAACTTCAATGCTTGGAATGCTCTTTCCTGATCGTCAGTCCATTCCCAAGGTACATTCTTCGCCGTCAGTTTGGTCAAAGGCGCGGCCACGGTAGCGAACCCCTCGACGAAGCGTCTGAAATAGCTTGTGAGCCCAAGGAACTGTCTCACGCGATGAACATCGTTCGGTCACGGAAAGTCTAATATGCTCTCCAACTTCCGACATCCAGGCCGAATACCACTTGCAGAGACTTCATAGCCAAGATAGTCTACTTAATCTTGAAGAAAGGAGCACTTGCCCAACCTCAGCGCAAGTCCTGAGCTTTGGAGCACTTTCAATACCTCTTCGAGATGCTGAAGACCCTCTTCAACGCTAGTGGACGGAATAAGGATGTCGTCCATATGAGCCAGTGCTATTGAATGGCGTAGAGGCCTCAAAACATTGTTGACCATTCGCTGAAAGACTGCTGGAGCGTTCGACAGTCCAAAGGGCATTCGGACCAACTCATAATGACCATCCGGGGTCACAAACGCCGTTTTCGACTGCAACTCACTTGTCATTTTGATTTGATAGTATCCCGACGCGAGGTCTAAGCTCGTAAAGTAGCACAGTCTTTCAGCCTCTCTAACTGATCATATATCAGTGGCAATGGGTAGCGATCCGGTTTTGTGATTCGATTGAGTGCGCGGTAGTCTACACACAGGCGATAGTCACCCGTCCTCTTCCGCACGAGCAGAATGAGACTCGCATAAGGTGAAGTGGAATCCGTGACGATCCCTGCACTTCTCAGTTCCTCTACAAGTTCCCTCACTGCCTCTCGCTCAGAAGACGACAGTCGATATGGTCGAAACGTAACGGGAATATCATTTGTGAGCTCCAATTTCATTTCTACTGCATCCGTGCAACCAATCTCAGACACATCCACGGCAAAGCAATTTCGGTACCTTTCAAGAAGTGTTAGCAGGTTGTCACGTTGCTTCGGCGGTACACATGGTCCGATGTTGACCTGTGAAAAGTCTACCAGGGATCTTTCACAACACAGGTTAGACTTCAGTTCTTCGGCCGGTTCTCTTGTTTCAGTGCAAGAGTCTCTTCAAACCACCACTTCGTTCTGACGTATCTGCAAGTCCCGTGCTGATAAATTCATCACTGGCACACAACTTGAATGTGTATCATCGATACTGATCACGCATCGAGGAATACAGCTTTCAGAATTAGCCTGTGGTCGAAACTGAGCCTCTATATAGACATCTCCAGCCGCTACGCCTAACGGTGCTTGTAGCTGCACAAAACCTACGTACCCAGACGGTATAACGGTTGCCTCTGCTGACCACAAGTTGACACGTCTTTGAGGAAGGTCTGGAATTTTCATGTTCATCAGAGATTCTTCATCTGCGTCTAGATTCTCTGTCAAAGGCTCTTTGGAAACCCCTACAACGTTCCTGCGGCGGACAATCGTGATGTGATTCTGTTCGGTAAATGGATGTCCTATCAATAAAGGTATTCTCTGAGCGTCATCTGACACTATATAAACATATACATCTGCAATTGCCTGGTCTACTTCAAGGGAGACGCGTGTTTCCCCGAGAGGCACGATCCGTCCGCTCTAACGCTGTTCCCATTTACCTTATCTTCCATAAAGTACTTTGCGTTAGACGTCTCGCAGCCAGTCTCCATGACGTGCTGAGCAACATCTTTGCCCTTCGCAACGGTAGCTTTCTCTGGGCACTCATTGGTTAGATGTCCAGGTTTGTTGCAATTTCCACATCGTTGCTTCTTCGAAGGTTGTGGGCATTTCGAAGAAATATGGCCAAAATCGTTGCAGTTGTAACACCGTGGACCTTTCTTCGTATCGGAAGCCTGAGTTTGGGATGCTTCATCAGAGCCAGTCACATCTTGCCGCTTTTTCGTCGGCAGATTTGCTTGCTTTGGGCCAGCCGTTGACTTCATACCATTTAGCCTTTCTTCGATGCGCTTCAAAGTACAAAGCAGGTCCTCTGGACGGTGAAACGTGCTCGCCCCCAAGGTTCGGATTCTGTTTTCTTCACCATGGCCTGTTATAATGTATTCAACACAGGCGCGGTCATCAAGCTTGCAACGTCGCGCTTTTGTCAGTTTGTCGTAGTAGTACTACTCGAGGGATTCATTTTTATCTTCCTTCGGGACTCCATTTCTCGAAATCTGCGCTGAGCACTCGCGGTATCGGGGAATGCTTTGCAAAGTTCTTCCTCCAATTCATCCCATGTGTTGAAGGGTGATGGTACCCCATCGTACCAATTTTTGGCGACACCTTGAAGTTTCAGATGAGCGTAACACCATTTCTGTTTGTCGCTCCAGTCGTACGTCCCTGCAAAGTCATCAACTTTCCGAATCCATTCCTCGACTGTAAGCGAAGTGCTTGTTGTTGGGTTGAATGCCGGTACGAGCCTCCCGCTTTCCGCAGCTAGGTGTCGGGTAATCGGATCACCCTGCGTAGTGCGCTCAGTTGCATTTGCGCTGTTTACGACTTCTCTCACAGCAGTTTGAACTGCAGCTTGCACGGCTGCGACGAAATCAACAGTTTGCAAGTTCATGTTGGATGATGTGACTCCCGACGCTGCTGAAGGATTTCGAACGTCGTCATGCACCTGTGAAACGTTCGAAGTCGGTCCTTCGGCGCCGCGTCTGCTGTCGGGTTCAGAGTCCACATCCGTCTCTTGTGTGCGAAGTTTCCCTTTTGGTGGCATAGTCTAAGATAATCGCAATCAATCGGAACGTACGTGCTGTTTGGTGACTTATTGATCCCACTTCTGAAATATTAGCTTCCCTCGGAGACAGAATGGCAGAGACGGGTCGATTAGGGATTACTAACTTTAATTAAAGAAAGGAACATCATACAGAGACGTCCAGGGCACGTCTGCCCCACCCTGAGCTGTCTTCCAGTGTTGTTTGCCGCTCGTTCGCATCGCTTGTGCGTTCGTAGAACCAGTTTCGGTTTCGTTTGGTTCTATTACACACGTACCTACAGTGCAACGTCTTTAATGTGAGAAATGAACTAGATCGCGTTCTGCAACCTGCGTATGGTAACCCTATATTGTTAGAAGTGCTTACCTGCGGAACGAACACTTTAAAGCAAAGTCGGGTGTACGTCTTAGTGCAATGACTAAGGGTAGAGCCCGATAAGTTTCCATTATATTTTTGTATTCCTGTTCCAAAAGACGCAACGCTTTGTTTATCTGTTTCGAACAATAAACTTGCAAAACAGAGTTTGAAATGTGCTATCAACACGCTCACAATAGTTTTGTAACTGATTGTGTAAACCGAAACTAGCTTCGTGGCCCTTATCATGTAGTATGTTACACATACCTGTTTCGCATATGTGAGCTAAAAAGCACAGATCAACAAATTATATTCGTCCTAAACAGTCGATTGCGTTTAGCTTGTGATAGCAAGTGAAATTGAGGAAGATCGTAACATCAGGCTGCCTCATTAACAAGTAACTAAAAGGAATAACCATAAAAATATCTACTTCACCGTTCTTTCTTCTGTTCGCTTTCTTTCTCTGTGTTCCACGTCTTCCATATTACGAAAAGTAGCGGCAGCGGTAGCGGAGAAAGAGTAGCGGAAATACTTTTACCGTTACCAACTAAATATGTAGCAGGTTCGCTACTCCGTACTGAACAATTAGCGAATACGGTTACGGCGCTACTAGTAGCGCCGCTATGTACAACACTGATATTTTATGGCCAGTTTTAATGTACTGTTTTTAATGTAATCGTTTGCTCTTAACTTACCACAATAATTTTTTCGACCACTGAGTTGGCGCACTATAGCCTGAGTAGCTCATGCACCACTAAAATCCGAATCATCATCATCATCATCCAACTGTTAACAGGTCTTCGAGAATGCAATGGCCTTGTGAAAGCATCCTTCGCGGCTCTGGCGGGGGATAAGTATTAGAAACCACCTTCATTGATGTCTCTAACAGCAACGTGAGTCAACGTTCTGTGAGCCTCTCCATGGCTGAAGCGGCATTTTTTGTTAGCAGGGGTTTGTCAGGTTAGTCGCTGCATGGTGTTCGTGTCTGTCCTCGTCTGTTTCACGTAGCTTCCATTCTCACACACGTTTCGACCGAATGCAACACATAATGTAGCTTGGGCATGACTGGCATTACGCGAGCTCACGAGCTTGATCTCAAAGCTTGCCGAAACGGGCAACACGCTTGTATTTTGCGCGCCCTCCAGTCGGAGTACAATAAAGGGCGCTTACGATGTTCCATTCAGGGTGCACAGAGTCCACGCCCAAGTACTGCATGTAAGCAGCAAAACCTTCGTTCAGCCAGATGTCATTCCACCAACGCATCGTGACAAGATTCCCGAACCACTGTGAAACGAAAATTTCTTAATGCGTATTGTACGCAACTTCCACGACTCATTTTCTTACCTGGTGAGCGAGTTCGTGCGAAACAACCGATGCAGTAGTTAGTAGGTTAATGGGTAGAGATCGAGACGGTGCAATCAGCAAGCTCTGCTTGTGGAATGTAAGCAGACCCCAGTTCTCCATAGCATCCACCAGAAAAGATGGAAGAGCCACCAAGTCTATACTCAAAGAAACACATGATGAATAACATGGTGATCATGAGAAAGCAAAAATATCGCTTAAGCGTACCTAGCTTTGGCAATGCGTAAGGACAATCGAAAATACTCTCAAAGTAGTGGAGTATCTTGGGTGTAATGTGCAGCGCATACGCAGAGTAAGCAGCATCGTCAGGATGTGTCCAGATTGATACCTATGAATCATTGAGTAAGTCATAATTTGGGCTAAACTAAAAACAACTATCAAACACTGAGCAACGTCACAAAAGTCAGTTCGTGGATCAATTGCCTTCGCAGCATTCGCGGTCACCCGTCCCGTCAGCGCGCTCCTCTGCTATGCTAAGCTGTTACATGGGAAAGCGGCCTTCCATTAGGAAATTGCGCTTACGGCAATAAACAGCAAAAGGGAATACCATTTTTAAGGTGTCATCGTCTAGCACGGAAGAACACCGTGTAACGAATCCTTGGAAACATGAAAGGCGCGAGCCGAATATAAATTTAGTGCACGCTGGAAAAACGAATTTTAATGCATTGCGCATATGAGGATTTCGTCGATTTCTGCACAGGGCCCATGTTTAGAATATGATTTTTCGACAAAGAACGTCAAATTCTTGAAATGTCATCTCCTATTTTGAGCGAGTACGTCCTTCTAGCCACATGCCAACCACATCACGACTTCTAAGAGTTAACCCTGATGCACACAGGGCCCTCAAAGATGCGACCGAGACACGACTCCCCTCCTATAGGCGCTCCACGAACTAAGTCCCAGTATTATCGTGATACGCTTGCGATAAAACACTACGGTCGGTCCGAAGGAGTTCGAACAGCGAAGGGTCATTCTTTGCGGATCTCCAAAGGGCTCACAGAATAGAAAACATTGCAACATGGAGTGAGTATATAAAAATGATAGTTTTACATATTATATAGTTTTGATATTGCACTATAGAACTTGATAAAATTGCCCATGTGACCCATCACAATCAGGGTCGGATCTAGACCCGGGCTGGGGGGGGGGGCGTAGTTTCATTGCTGAAGCGCGTAATTGGGGAGTGGGGAGGAGGAAAACTAATGTGTAACCTAGCCGCCACTGATCAGAGTGCGTGTCTCGGAGACGATTTTGTCAAACGCGACCTCTCAGGATGCAACACGGAAAACACGCCTTAGCACAGTACGCCTTGGCACCATGATTAATAAAGGGGTTTCGCACGTTTGAAAGGACTCTACTACTGACTCTCCAAATTTTGTAATCGCCTCTGTTACAATCCCAGTAGAACGGAATGGCATAAGTCGTTGATAATATCTCCTTGGCACCATGATACAAGTCGCTTTGGCCGCTTAGGACATCTTTGATTTTATTTTTATTTCACATGATATTAAGCGCCGAAATTGATGAATTTGCCATTTTGCAGTGACGAGTGCAGTTCTGGAAACGATTTTGTCAAACGTGACCTCTCAGGATGCAACACGAAAAATACGCCTTAGCACAGTACACCTTGGCACCATGATTAATAAAGGGGTTTCGCACGTTTCAAAGGACTCTACTACTGACAGTCCGAACTTTGTGGTCGCCCCTATCACAATCCCAGTAGAACGGAATGGCATAAGCCGTTGATAATATCTCTTTGGCACCATGATACAAGTCGCTTCGACCGCTTAGGACATCTTTGATTTTATTTTTATTTCACATGATATTAAGCGCCGAAATTGATTAATTTGCCATTTTACAGTGACGAGTGCAGTTCTGGAAACGATTTTGTCAAACGTGACCTCTCAGGATGCAACACGTAAAATACGCCTTAGCACAGTACGCCTTGGCACCATGATTAATACAGGGGTTTCGCACGTTTCAAAGGACTCTACCACTGACTCTTCGAACTTTGTGGTCGCCTCTGTTACAATCCCAGTAGAACGGAATGGCATAAGCCGTTGATAATATCTCTTTGGCACCAATATACAAGTCGCTCCGGCCGCTTAGGACATCGTTGATTTTATTTTTATTTCACATGATATTAAGTGCCGAAATTGATGAATTTGCCATTTTGCAGTGACGAGTGCAGTTCTGGAAACGATTTTGTCAAACGTGACCTCTCAGGATGCAACACGAAAAATACGCCTTAGCACAGTACGCCTTGCCACCATGATTAATAAAGGGGTTTCGCACGTTTCGAAGTACTCTACTACTGACTCTCCGAACTTTGTGGTCGCCTCTGTCACAATCCCAGTAGAACGGAATGGCATAAGCCGTTGATAATATCTCTTTGGCACCATGTACAAGTCGCTTCGGCCGCTTAGGACATCTTTGATTTTATTTTTATTTCACATGATATTAAGCGCCGAAATTGATGAATTTGCCATTTTGCAGTGAAGAGTGCCATTCTGGAAACGATTTTGTCAAACGTAACCTCTCAGGATGCAACACGTAAAATACACCTTAGCACAGTACGCCTTGGCACCATGATTAATAAAGGGGTTTCGCACGTTTCAAAGGACTCTACCACTGACTCTCCGAACTTTGTGGTCGCCTCTGTTACAATCCCAGCAGAACGGAATGGCATAAGCCATTGATAATATCTCTTTGGCACCATGTACAAGTCGCTCCGGCCGCTTAGGACATCGTTGATTTTATTTTTATTTCACATGATATTAAGCGCCGAAATTGATGAATTTGCCATTTTGCAGTGACGAGTGCAGTTCTGGAAACGATTTTGTCAAACGTGACCTCTCAGGATGCAACACGGAAAATACGCCTTAGCACAGTACGCCTTGGCACCATGATTAATACAGGGATTTCGCACGTTTCAAAGGACTCTACTACTGACTCTCCGAACTTTGTGGTCGCCTCTGTTACAATCCCAGCAGAACGGAATGGCATAAGCCGTTGAGAATATCTCTTTGGCACCATGATACAAGTCGCTTCGACCGCTTAGGAAATCTTTGATTTTATTTTTATTTCACATGATATTAAGCGCCGAAATTGATGAATTTGCCATTTTGCAGTGACGAGTGCAGTTCTGGAAACGATTTTGTCAAACGTGACCTCTCAGGATGCAACACGGAAAATACGCCTTAGCACAGTACGCCTTGGCACCATGATTAATACAGGGATTTCGCACGTTTCAAAGGACTCTACTACTGACTCTCCGAACTTTGTGGTCGCCTCTGTTACAATCCCAGCAGAACGGAATGGCATAAGCCGTTGAGAATATCTCTTTGGCACCATGATACAAGTCGCTTCGACCGCTTAGGAAATCTTTGATTTTATTTTTATTTCACATGATATTAAGCGCCGAAATTGATGAATTTGCCATTTTGCAGTGACGAGTGCAGTTCTGGAAACGATTTTGTCAAACGTGACCTCTCAGGATGCAACACGGAAAATACGCCTTAGCACAGTACGCCTTGGCACCATGATTAATACAGGGATTTCGCACGTTTCAAAGGACTCTACTACTGACTCTCCGAACTTTGTGGTCGCCTCTGTTACAATCCCAGCAGAACGGAATGGCATAAGCCGTTGAGAATATCTCTTTGGCACCATGATACAAGTCGCTTCGACCGCTTAGGAAATCTTTGATTTTATTTTTATTTCACATGATATTAAGCGCCGAAATTGATGAATTTGCCATTTTGCAGTGACGAGTGCAGTTCTGGAAACGATTTTGTCAAACGTGACCTCTCAGGATGCAACACGGAAAATACGCCTTAGCACAGTACGCCTTGGCACCATGATTAATACAGGGATTTCGCACGTTTCAAAGGACTCTACTACTGACTCTCCGAACTTTGTGGTCGCCTCTGTTACAATCCCAGCAGAACGGAATGGCATAAGCCGTTGAGAATATCTCTTTGGCACCATGATACAAGTCGCTTCGACCGCTTAGGAAATCTTTGATTTTATTTTTATTTCACATGATATTAAGCGCCGAAATTGATGAATTTGCCATTTTGCAGTGACGAGTGCAGTTCTGGAAACGATTTTGTCAAACGTGACCTCTCAGGATGCAACACGGAAAATACGCCTTAGCACAGTACGCCTTGGCACCATGATTAATACAGGGATTTCGCACGTTTCAAAGGACTCTACTACTGACTCTCCGAACTTTGTGGTCGCCTCTGTTACAATCCCAGCAGAACGGAATGGCATAAGCCGTTGAGAATATCTCTTTGGCACCATGATACAAGTCGCTTCGACCGCTTAGGAAATCTTTGATTTTATTTTTATTTCACATGATATTAAGCGCCGAAATTGATGAATTTGCCATTTTGCAGTGACGAGTGCAGTTCTGGAAACGATTTTGTCAAACGTGACCTCTCAGGATGCAACACGAAAAATACGCCTTAGCACAGTACGCCTTGGCACCATGATTAATAAAGGGGTTTCGCACGTTTCAAAGGACTCTACTACTGACTCTCCGAACCTTGTGGTCGCCTCTGTCACAATCCCAGTAGAACGGAATGGCATAAGCCGTTGATAATATCTCTTTGGCACCATGATACAAGTCGCTTCGGCCGCTTAGGACATCTTTGATTTTATTTTTATTTCACATGATATTAAGCGCCGAAATTGATTAATTTGACATTTTGCAGTAACGAGTGCAGTTCTGGAAAGGATTTTGTCAAACGTGACCTCTCAGGGTGTAACAGGGGAAAGAGGTGCAGGCCCAGACTCTGTAATCTTAATTTCACATATACATATCACAAAATCAGCTTAGGACATCTTTGATATCATTTTTATATCAGATAATATTAAGCCCCAAATTTGATCAAATTCGCCACTTTGCCTTCGCAAAGGCCGTTTTGGAAGCAATTTTGTCAAACGCGACCTCTCAGGGTGCAAAAGGGGAGTGAGGTACGGGGCTCAAACGCCTTGATCTTAAGTTCACATCTAGATATTACAAAACCAGCTTAGGACATCTTTGATATCATCTTTATATCAGATGATATTAAGCCCCAAATTTGATCAAATTGCCACTTTGCCAAGTTACTTTGTCAAACGCGACCTCTCAGGGTGCAACAGGGGAACTGGTACGGGGCCGAAACTACATCATGTTAATTTCACAAATATATATTACAAAAAATCAGCTTAAGAAATCCTGGATATCATCCTTACATCAGATTATATTAGGCCCAGAATTTGATTAAATTGGTCATGTGGCATTCGCGAGTGTCGTTTTGGAAGCGATTTTGTCAAACGCGACCTCTCAGGGCGCCACAGGGGAAAGAGGTATGGGGCTCAAATTCCGTGAACTTAGTTTCACATATTCATATTACAAAATCAGCTTAGGACATCGTTGATATCATTTTCATATCAAATTATATTAAGCGCCGCAGCTGATGAAATTGGCCATTTAGCCCTGACGAGTGCCGTTTTGGAAAACATTTTGTCAAACGCGACCTCTTAGGGTGCAACAGAGGGAAACGTACAGGGCTCAAACAGCTCTTAGTTTCACATACCCATGTTACAAAATCAGCTTAGGACACCATTGATACGATTTTTATATCATATTCTAGTAAGTTCACAATTTCGTCAAACTGGACATTTGGCCTTCGCGAGTGCCGTTTTGGAAGTGGTTTTGCCAAACGCAACCTCTCTATGAACAAGGCAAACAGGTACGCCGTCGCACCATAATTAAAGTGTTTCGCACGTTTTAAAGGGCTCGACCTGCTTCTGCCTTTTCCGACCGTTGTGGTGGCCTCTGGTACGACCCAAGTATAAGGGCATAGCATAAGCCGTTTATAGTATATCTTATACATTATATATACACGTATATATGTATATGCGTACATTCGTCCTATAGAGCTACACAACTGGCCTACTCCATTCCTGCCTCATTCGTCTGCGTCGTGCCTCCTCTCTGAACAACAGACGCCGCGGCGCTCACGAGGACACCTGCGCTTCAACGTGTTAAAAAGACGCTGTAGGCATACTTGTTATACGTCCTCGATTGACTGCTACGTGAAAATTTGGGAAATCCTTGATATGGAGACCAATGTGTCCATGTTCGGGAATTGAGAGGCACTTGAACTCTAATGCTGACTTCTTTTATGTCCGAACCGTTTTGTTGCGAACCGGTTATCGCTATTTTTTTTGGGTTCTGCTCCGGTTCGGGTTCAACAGTGTCTGAAAATTTCGGTTCAAGTTGGGGTTTGGTTCCGGCAAAAATAACGGTTCGGGTTCGGTTCGACACCCTGGTACAAGGGCCTAGTATAAGTCGTTGATAATAGCTTCGCTATGCAGTGACCCTACACCAGTACATCAGAATACACCAGTGACCCCTTTGTGGTGAATTCCTTGGACGCCCCTGCCCTCATCGGCGTTGGAGAAAGCTTCTTTTTCTTTTACTTTTTGCAAAGAAGTTGACAAATGACGCAATGTTTCAGAAGCAGACTGTGTGCCATCTTTGCCGTCAGGTCATTTCTTGCGTGTAGACGTGTAAACGAAGCATGGACTTCTCCATGCGTGCGAGAAAAATTGGTTGATTACCATGAAGAGGGTAATGCAAAAGTTTTCGTAAAGGATATATATTTTCATCTACGAAGTATTTTCTTCAGACTTTAGCACCAGCGCTGGTAGGTGTCCGTTGCCGTGTAAATGTTTGCACTGCCGGAGATTTGCCGTGCATGTTCACTTTTCTGCCTGGTATATTTGTCGCATCAATTGTTTTTCCTTGCCATATCGTCGCGGCTCTCTCATGCTGAATTGAAAGCTGATATCAGCTTTTAGCCCCTTGCGCAACTCGTATCAGCACCGAAGAGTAACGGCAATTTCTTCTTCGTCATTGTTGTTGCGGATGCCACTGCACTAGCATCAATGTGCGTAGAAGCCAAGATACGGGATAGGGTGTGATAAGATGTCTGCGTGATTTCAAGTGGAACGAACCATTCGAAAGACTACCGTACAACTGCATTCGTATCTGAACTATTAGAGAGTTTTAGTATACCGCTACCGGTGGCCGGTAGGCTACCGCGGCTACCGGTGGACTTGCTTACCGCAGTCCCCAGCTCCGGTATAACAGGCTCGTTTAGTATAGCGCGACTCTACCGCGACATTTCACCGGTAGCGACGCACGGAGACGGGAAGGAGAGCGGCGGCACTGCTGTCGATCTCGCCGGTGAAGCGAGCGGTACGCTGGCGGTAGGCTGCGCGATATTCCGCCCCTCCGACCGGCGGCCGGTAGGACCGGGAGGCCGGTATTCCGCTCTCGCTTGCGCAGAGAAGGCATGACGTCAATACCGGCCCCACCGGTAGCCTATGGCCGGTATACTAAAACTCTCTATTAATGCGTTAGCATTAGGAGTGTCAAAATGGGAAATGCTGTATGTATGTGTGGAGTAGGCGGTGTTCCTCTACATGAGTCCTGACCGGTGATGATGGAATGTCCCAGCGGGCAGATGTGCGTGGCCTCACGCTAGGACGGTGCCGGTAGAACTGGCTGCCAGGCGCAGTAGCACGCGGCAGCAGAGGCGCGTCGTCGTCATCGTCCACGGGCCCCCACATATGTATGTATGAACAACAACAACTTTATTTTCGGCCTTGGATAGTGGGGAGTTTCATCGCAACAGGCGATACTCTACCCCAGTGCTTGGTGGAATGGGGGGAATAAAATAACGTGCCCCTTTACAATAATGATCGAAGTCCGATGGTGTCCAGAAATGTCAGAAGACCTTTGAGCGCAGAGCGTTGCTGGGCTGGATTGGGCCAGGGACCAAGCAATTTCGGTAGGGAGAAAGGGCGAGAGTCCAGCTGACGAAGAGACTCGGAGAGTGTGGTTCGGGAAGGTTCGTAGTGAGGGCAATGAAGAAGAATGTGCTCCAGATCCTCAAGAGCACCACAGTGGCAGCAGGTGGGAGAATCAATTTGTCTCAAGCGGTAACGCCACTGAGCTGTAAAGGCCACATCGAGGCGCATGCGGTGGATTAATGCAGCATCCTGACGAGATGTGTTTCGTGGCATGCGGAAAGCGAGCGTGGGATCAACTCTGTTCAACATAGAGGGGGGAAGAATGTCGGTTGTCCGTTGGCGGGAAGCCAGGGGTGTCACTAGACGTCGCAGAATTGAACGGCGGTCTCCTCTGAGCAGAACAATACGGGCCCGGTTCCGAGACGAGAGTGCTGCTTCTGCGGCGCTGTCGGCCTGCTCGTTCCCCACGACACCACAATGGGCTGGAACCCACTGGAGAACTAGCCTGTGGCCTGCGGCGTAGATAGTGTGGTAAGCCATTAACACGTCTGTGACTAGGGGTGCGGATGGGCCTCGTATGCCGGAAGTTTCAATTGCTTGAAGTGCAGATTTGGAGTCTGTAAAGACTGCCCATTCCCGGGGTGGAAAATCAGCGATGTGTTGTAGAAAGAAAAGGATGGCATAGAGTTCCGCAGCTGTGGAGGAGGTTGGATGTGAAAGGCGTCTTCCGTGCACGACGCCTTCGGATGGAATGACGAAGGCTGAGGCGGACTTGTTGTTTCGGGATGCGCCATCAGTATATGCTGCCGTAAACGTAGAAAACTTCTCGTCTACCAGAGCATGAAAATGGGCTCGGAGGACTTGAGGGGGGACCTGATCTCTTCTTTGCAGAAGGTTTGGGAGGCGTACAAAAGTGGACGGTACCGGTAGAGACCAGGGGGCTTCCGGCGGTATAGTGTCCTTAGTTATGAAGCCAGTGAGAGTCTGGCGTGTCCTCTGCGCTACTCGATAGAAGTCGCTTCCAGGGCGGTATCGAATTTTCCTGAGTAGCGGGTGGCGGGGAATGTGAGCACGCAAACGGAGGTACTGCCGAGCCGTTTCCCGTTCACGGAGAACTTCAATCGGGGGCTCACCAGCTTCAGCCAGTACTTGTCGTGTTTCAGCCATTCTTGGAACTCCGAGGCATCGACGAAGGCTTCGAGCAAACAGGGACCGAAGCGTATTTAATGAAGTTGTTGATATCCTGTGCAGAATAGGAAGGCTGTAAAGCACAGTTGCCCTTACCAATGCCGCGTGAACCGCGAGCAGGGAACGCTGATCACAGCCCCATCCTGGGCCAGAAAGATGTTGGATTGCGGGGAGCCATCGCTGCACTTTAGTTTCAAGGTGTTTAATGTGCCGAGCCCAGCGCAAGTCCGAGTCGATTACCACGCCAAGGAAGCGGTGAAAGCGTACTGGTTCTAGCTTCTTTAAACCAAGCCAAAGTGGGAAATTGGCCATAGCTTTACGCGTGAAAGGGAGCTCGACACACTTTTCGGGTGAAAGGTCCATCCCGAGGTGCGTCAGGTACGTATGGATGTTGTTTAAAGCGAGCTGCAGGCGGCGCTGGAGAGCCGGGCGTGATTTTCCTACTGTCCAAAGGGCGACGTCATCTGCATACACGGAGAACGACACTTTGCGAGGAATTACTGATTGTAGGCCGGCCATCACCACGTTAAAGAGTGTCGGGCTGAGAATGCTTCCTTGGGGGACTCCTTGGGGAACAGGATGCTGAGGGCTTTGGCCTTGGGACGTACGGACAGCGACAGTTCGGTCCGTAAGGAAGTCTTGGAGCCAGATGAAGAGCCGACCGGATACTCCAAACGAGCGCAAGGCATGCAGCACACAAATGTGCGAGACGGTATCATAGGCGCGCTTGATGTCAAGGAAGACCGATCGGACGATCCGTCGATGGGCTCGAGCATGTTGAACTGTAGAGACTAGGTCGAGAACTGGATCCATGGAGCTTCGGTGGCGACGAAATCCAGCCATTTCGTGAGGGAACGCACGTCGTTTTTCGAGCCACCAGTCGAGGCGATGCAAAACCATTCTCTCCATCAGTTTCCCCACACAGCTTGTCAGGCTCACCGGGCGAAAGGAGGATAGGGCATTTGGGGGCTTGCCTGGTTTCAGGATGGGAACAACCAAGGCCTCCTTCCATGTATGTGGTAAAGATCCTTGTTGCCAAGACGTATTATAGACATGAAGGAGAGCTTGGAGTGACCGCCCGTCAAGGTTTCGTAGGGCGGCATAGGTGATTTTATCGGGCCCAGGGGACGAGCTGGCGTTCACAAGCTTCAACGCTGCCTTTAGCTCGATTAGTGTGAAGTCGCGGTCCATAACTTTCGGGGGACGGGGCCAGTCGTGGTGAAGTTCAGCCGTCAAACAGTGGACAAAACTGTGGTGTAGGGGCGTGGTCGAGGCAGCCGCCGGAGTCGTTAGTACCACACCGAAGTCCGTCGCAAGCGTGTTCTCGTCTACACGCTGAACGATAGCCAAGGCCGCGAGAGGATTCTTGTGAGGGGGCGCCTCCTTCAGAGATCGGATTGTCCGCCAGATCTTCGTGGCCGGATCGAACGGTGAAAGGTGGTGGCAAAACTTACGCCAACGCTTCCTGTCCTCGTTTTTAAGTTCTCGTGTTACTTTAGCTTTCATCCGGCGGTATTCCACAATGTCCGTAAGTTGCCCTGTCCGACGAGCCGTTCTTTCTGCTCGGCGACGTAATGCTCTAAGGTGATTAATAGCGGGGGAATGGCCGATACGCCCGTTACCCTTTTAGACATGACCACCGCGTCCTGAATACCGCTGGTAATTGCTTGAGAGAGAGCCTCTGGGGACATACCGGTGTGCACAGATGTTCTGAGGCCCGCACGAAAACGTCTCCAGTTTGTGAAAGAAATCAGTCCAGCAGTTGCTGAGAGAGGCAGTCTGTCGTGCGAAATATATAGAGGAAAATGATCGCTACCTCTAGTGTCGACGTCCGTAGCGCACGACAAGTGGCGAATTATGTCGGTTGAGGACCACGAGAGGTCCAATACATCAAGTGACATTGGGGATCGCATGTAAGTGGGCTCGCGGTTGTTCAGCAGGCACATGTTATTATTCTCCATTGCCTCTAACAACCTCCTTCCCCGACTGTCCGTCCTTCGGCTTCCCCAGGCCGAGTGATGTGCATTGAAGTCCCCTAGCACAAGCGCCGGGGCTTCCAGAGAACCAAGTAAGCGTTCCAGGTCACTCCACGGGACCTGTACCGCGGGACGGATATAGATACTGACGACCGTTAACAGCATGGGGCCAAGGCGGATCCTGCATGTGACGTAATCATAAGAGCGATGGCAAACTGAGCCGATGGGTGCAGCAACGAGGTCATTGCGAACGTATAGCGCTGCTCTACTCTCAGGGGAATGATGAGAGCGATAGATTGTGTATCCACTAACACGATGTGTACAATCCATGCCGTGTTCGCATATAGCTATGAAAGGGAACTTGTACTGTTGGAGATGTAATTTAAAATATGGGAGCTTGTTACGCAGGCTTCGAGGATTCCACTGCATGGCCAGGGCGTTTTTATACAATTCCGTCATGCTGATGCGAAGATAATGCCTCCAGTGCCAGAAGCGCTTGAACCTCGGGCAGTTGCGACGCACCAGGAAAAGCAGAGACAATGGCCTTAAGGGCAGCGAGTACCGCTGAGAAGAGTCCCAGAGGAGGCATATATTGGGGGGCTGATGAGGGTGCTGGTTCCGTCACACTGGCGTAAGTGTTTGTAATCTGTCTTGATGGACGAGGAGGCGGTGCGCTTGTGATAGGCGTAGCCGCGACTGTGTTCAGCGACCCTCGTTTACCTGGTGCAGATCGAGGGGGTAGTGCAGGAAATTCTTGTGCATTTGTACGAGACGGGAGTGTGGCACTAGCATCCCTAGGAGCGTCAGACGGAAGTCGTAGGGTTCGGTCTTGGTGCCTCTTGGTGGCGGCGGTCTTGACAGGACATAAAGAAAATGATGCGGGATGGCTGGATTTGCAGTTAGCACACTTTGGCTCTCTTTTATTGTTGCAGTCTGATCTCCGGTGAGGTCCGGCGCAGATGCCACACCGTGTAGAACCTCGGCAATTTCGTGCAATATGGCCAAATCGTTGGCAGTTATAACACTGTATGGGGCCTTCTATGTACTCTTGGACTGTGAAGGTCTGAAACCCAAGGGCAATTCGGGGAGGAAGACGGATTGTAGGTTCAAAAGTCAGGATAACGCTCCGTAACGGGGTGAACACATCACTGCCATCTTCTGCTAGGGAATGCCGAACCTGTCGCCGTGCTGATAAAACCCCTGCGTCTTTAAGATAGAGCACGAGGTCGTCGTTCGAATACTCTCTTGGAACATCATATATCTTGCCCATATTTCTGGCGTACGATTGGGGTATGGATGGTATCACCGGAATGCCAGCTAAGCACTTAGCAGACAAAAGGTTGCGGGCGGCTGCTTCGGACCGTACGGAGACGAAGAGAGAACCATCTCGGTGGAAACGGTGGTGCATAACCTGTTGTTGGGTTAGCAGGCGTATCTCACTAGCGACCGCATTAGGATTCACCTTCCAGAAGGAGTAGTCAGTAGTTGCTGGTCGAAACAGTATGGGAATACCGCCGGCTCGGTTCTTCTTGTAGGTGACAGTGGTGAACGGGTCATGAAGTGAAGTGGCAAGGTTGCTATCGTTCATCGCATCTGTCTGCTGAGGAGCTGGCGGTGCCGAAGTGTCCATGGTGTTGTCGGGAACATTCACGATCTGTGGAATGTTGGGATCACCAGAGGAAGGGCTCCCTACCCGTTGGCGTTTGGAAGGGCTGACGGGGACCTGTTGACCTGTGGTAAGTGTCATAGAGACGTTGGACCTCCCGTCCAGATCATGGCGGGAGGTCCGTGATGGTTCGATTTCTTTTTCAACGGCTCTGAAAAAGCCTAAGGGCTAAAGGGTGTTCCACTTTACAACGACGGTTATCCTCGTTCTATATATGTATGTATGTCTATATGTATGTATGTATGTATGTGTATATTATGTATGTATGTCTATATAATATGTTTATATGTGCGTTTGGTGCATATGTGTGTGCGTGTATATGTATGTATGTACGTACGTACATCTGTGTGTGTGTATGTGTGTGCGTGTGTGTGTATGTATGTGTGCGCGTCCGTCCGTCCGTTTATGAGATATAAAGCCTCACCGAGGCAGAGGTTTTGTGGACAAAAGGGAATATAAATAAATGTGTAAAGAGAATATAAGCGGGTAAATGATTTCAAATTGAAGTAGTTGAAGGTAATTAATATGATGTAAGAGTAATTCAAGGTAACTAAAGAAAGAAAGTTGAGCTTAAAGGTAATAAATGCAATATATATGTAATTAAGAGAAAGATGAAATTATTATTACCAAAGGTAACCGCTAGTTACTGGAGGTTATTAAATGTAATTAAAGGTAATTAACGCCAATTACAGCAAACATAATTAAACGGCATTAAATGAAATTCAAGATTACCTCAGGTGACCTGCGTTTACCTTCGGTAATTAAAGGGTCACTGAAAGTAATTGAGGCTAAAGAAATGTTAATTAAATGGAGTTACATATAGTAATTGAAAGTGACAAACCAGAAGTCAAGTATAGACCGGAGGTGGACAACCGGAAGTTGGGTTTAGACCTGAAGTCAAGTATGGACCGGAATGACCGCTTAATGGCTATCGCATTTCTCTCGCAATTACCGCTAAATCGCTACCGAATTTTATGTCGCTGGGCTATATTAATACCAATAGAACTATACCTCAAGACGCAGCGGCTGAAGTATCTGTTCCAATTAATCAAAAGTGAATTTAAATTGCCACACCTGATAGGAGACGTCCACGGCTCAAGGAATAATCATTTTCTTGCTTTACAAGGAAATCCAGTTTGCACACACGTCTTCAAATTTTCTTTCTTTCCTCGCACAGTTCATGATTGGAACAATCTTCGCGCCTCATCCGCAAAGTCATCGGCCATTAAAAAAGGTTCCAAAGCTTGGTTCCAGCTTCTTTCCAACAGTATATATGTAATAGTGAGTTTTCGTATATCGTACGCTATCGCCTTTGTGTACGTAAGGGATAGCGTTGGTCGTTCTGCACATTCGCTACACATATACAGAGCTTTGCGCATTGCGCAGAAACACCACGCTATTCCTTACGTACGCAAAGGCGACAGCGTACGATATACTAAATCTCCCTATAGGGGTAACGGAGCATGACAAGCAAGCCTTACACTATATTGCTGGCAACACTAAACCCATATGAAGATGATGATGTGTCTTAGCCAGAGTTCCAGGTAACTCGTTACTGTAACTAAGTTCTTTTTTTTGGTAACTTGAAACTGTACTTTTGCGCCGTGGTAAGTTTCAGGCAACTTTGCCAAAGTAACTTAAGTTCCAAGTTGCTTTTATCCCGCTTTTCACTCACGTCTACATATTTTACGTATGTATGTATTTATGTATGTATTTGTCAGTAGTAATGAGCGGACACGAGCTGTGCACAACGCTCAACTGGGCTGAACACGATTAATTTCTTAATTAGAGCTAATAGGGACCCCCCACATTAATCAGCACCCTACAGGGAGCCACCACACTAATTGGGGAGCACCTAAATCGTGTCCAGACCAGCTGAGCGTTGTGCACAACTCGTGTCCATAAAAAAAAGAGAGTGGAGAGAAGGAGTTTAGTTGAAGATCAACGACGCCATCTTGAAGAGAGCGGTCCGGAACGGCCGCTGACCATCGCTGGGCGACAGAGTGCAGAGGCAGGTTGGAAAGCATCACAGCTGTGACCACCAGTTCTGGATATCCTGGGACGTCATCATGGCATGTCTGGGCAGGTTAGAACAGCTCTGAACATGCAAGAAGAAAGACATTCATAATAGAGAGGAATGCCAACTGAAGAAAGCAAGAGTGAAGAAAGCAAGAGTAAATCCCTGCAGCCCTGCTCTTTGAAATAATAATTGAGACCCTGGAACACTCAACATCATCACCAGGCTGATGCAATAGATGACCCTTTCTATGCTCATATACTCGTTGTCTGGGGCTACACCTGCGAGCAAAGAGGCGCGAAAGCCTGGGGGTTAAGTTCCATTCGCGTACGACGGAGGACTAGACAGAACGCCATTGCGGGAACAGATATATGATGTGATTGCATTCCAACTGTATCAATTGTCACTCTTGCATTGCAGTTTAGAAAAACTATTACAAAACTATAATCTCAGGAGCCTCATTATGGAAAGTATAATTGTGCTATTACTTGGATTACTATCAGCCAAGCGCTCCAAGTTTTTCTGTCTTGCCATTTCAGCCTTGTCATGTAGTGAAGCAGGCTCACAACCAAAATAATTAATTTACACTGACGGTGGCGTGCTAGGAATTTCTACCCTGTGCTCAGATGCAAGCGTTTCTGCACAAATACCTATAACTGCAAACAGCTTACCACATATCGACCACCCGACAACATCTAACAAACAAGCAGAGAACCAACTTCTCATGAATTCAGCTGTACCATGCGGCTTTCTTCTGCACAAAAGCAGTGATTTGAGGAAAGAGCGGCGAAAAATTGCACGCGCTTGTGCTGTAATTGCTATGACTTCAAAAACCGAAGCACAGGCTAATAAACTGACAAAAAGACACCCATTTCTGCCAACAGATAATTCTTGCATATTGCTATATACACAATTGCATTGTCTCTGCGTAAAGGAAGCACAGGGCAGGGGTACACAAATTTTAAGTGAGCAGGGGAAAGGCTGAAGTCGAACCGCTCAGGAATAATCGGAGAATCACCGCTTATCGCTACGAAACTCATCGGCTAACACAAGATGACAGCAACAAGATACTAGCGGCGCGTCAAACTGCAACACTGGTAAACAAGTCCAGGCATGCCATGATGACGTCACAAATCAGGAAAAAAAGCACACACACACTGTACGCACTTGTGCTCCAATAGGTGTAACTGCAAGAAACCGTAGCGCACGCTAATCAACTGAGAAAAAGACACTCACTTCTGCTATCAGAAAATTATTGCATAATACTATACACACAGCTACGTTGTCCCTGCGTAAAGCAAGCACAAGACAAAGGTATACACAAAACGAACAGGGAAAATCACTTCTACTCGGGCAGCATAATACGATATATGCCAAATTTTTTACGGGTGGAAATTGCAAGCCACTGCTGAGCAATTACACACACACACACACACACGACAGCGCATACAACACACGACGGGGAAAAGGCTTAAGACGGAGCGCTCAGGAATAATCGCAGCGGTACCGCACATCGCTACGAAGCTCAACGGCTAACACAAGAGGGCAACAACGAGATATTAGCGAAGGGTGAAAATTGACGCAAGAAAGACACTACTGATCAATTCCAGACATGCGACATCGCATACAAAATACTGCTCATCGGGCAAAAGGCCTAAGCCTGCGACAGAACATCATAGAGCATACACAAGTTCATTTTTCTATTTTGCGTAAACTAAACGCGGTCTGCTTGGAAAACGACGCACAAATTTTCTTAGGGAGCAGAGAAATGTCGGAATTTCTACTCCGTGCCAGATACCAACATTTCTGCTCAAATACCCATAACTTCAAAATTAAGCACTGCTTACTTCATCAACATATCGAACGCCCAACAAAATCTTAACAGCCCCAATTCCACTGACAGAACACTATTGAGCTTTACCAAGCGGCTTTCTTCTGCGTAAAAGTAGAGAAATAAGAAAAGAGCAGTGAAAAATTACACGCAGTTTTGCTCATATGGCTATAAGAGAAAAATAAAATAACGAGGCATACACTAATAGATTGTGACAAAGACACCCATTTCTGCTATCAGATAATTATTGCATAATGCTACATGCAAGTCGCGTTATGACTGCGTAAAGGAAGCACAGAACCAGGGTACACATCCTGTAAGCGAGAAGGAAAAGTCACTTCTTCTCGGACAGCATAATACGGTAAAGTCAGAATTTTTGCCAACAAAACTAAGCCTGAACACAGCTACGAGCGTGACAAACACATACTAACGAACAAACAAAACACTCCTATTCACTTCTACTGATAGAATTGGAGCCCACGCGATAAGAACAAACCACACCGCTTCAGGAAGGCATATGAAATGCAGCACAACAAGATCCGCGTGCAGAACTGATAAAATATCCCGCCCAAAACAAGGACTTCACCCGGGTGGCGTGGTAATTCCACTGAAAATGCTCGTCCAATCCAACAGATTACAATGCAAACGCGACAACAATTATTTTTGAAACCACTATTTCACGTTATAGTATCACTCGTGCTCGTGTCAGCCGAAAAGGCACACACAAAGAATTTACATGTCATGTGGGGTCCCAGCTTCAGAAAAGTGTGCGCGCTCGTGCACAAACACACGCAAACACACACACGCACACATACACAGACTCACATTTTTGGTAGACACAAAGTCGCAAACTCAGTCTATTTCACAACCACATTAATCTATATTATTCCTCAGGTCAATAATTATCCTACCATCATCACAAGACGGCACACACATCCCAGTAAACCACGAATATCCTGGAGACGTCCAAAATGTGTCGCAGACGTCGAGACAGCCTATGTATGTCCCATGGATATTCTTGATTGGATTAAAACTATGTCGCAGATGTCACAACTGTAGCTATGTTCCATGGACGTCACATAGACGTCCAGAATGTCTCCTCAAAATATTTTAGTTGTTGGGGATATCCAATTCTGTATATCGCCTCTACGTCTCAAAGAGAATATCTTGGGTACATTGAGATTAGGATATTCTGAGGCGATCGCATCACAAACCAAAAAGTATGTGCAAACCGGGGCTGAATTACGTTTATCGGAAACAAAGAGCGGTCCTGTGCAAGATTTCAAGATTTCGTTCCTTCCAGAACTGACCGTCTATGTTACGTTGAGCACTGATTGAGAAAGAGGCAGAGATACGGAATTCTGTGGCACTCTCCAAATTTGGCTTTGGATGAACCTACTGAGTGTCTCAGACCAAGAGCAGTAAGAAACAGAGTCATTACCTTGTTGCAGAATTAATACACCACGCAACTCCTCACTTGACTGCTGTTTTTGTACGTAATCGCATTATACTTAGGCAGCTCACCCTCCGTTTTGTTTCGGAGGCGAGCAGTACCCTCGCATTCGCGGAAGTTCGCGCGACAAGCAATATATAGTATTTGCTTGCTCTTGGAAAGGAAATGCTAGTACCTTTCGAAGATTTTGGGACTGTGAGCTTTTCCATTTCTCTGTTTGCTTTATTTAAACCGCCGCGCTTTGTGTTCTTTATCGGAAAATTCCAGAAACAGGCGTATAGGAGGAACGGGGAACGAAATAGTTATGTGGTGGCCACTCTCTATATATTTACCGGTCCGTTAATGGTGCCGACACCAGCCCACCCAAGACTCCTACAAAATGTTTCAAGATATGCATGTTTCAGTATATTGTATTAGTAGGAAATTTGAGTAAGGCTCTGCAGCTAGCTAGCTTTGAAGATGATAAATGCAACTTCAAGCTTCCAATAAACGTCCATGCGGCGTCTCGATCTCAAAGCTGTCAATATCCCATGTACGTCTACTGTACGTTTGTGGGATGTTTGTGGAATGTGCAACAGGGGAAGATTTGTTCGTCCCCTGGACGTACGTATGATGTCTATGGGATTTCTGGCATGCTCCCTGGGACGTTCAGACCTCCGAGTCAGGACATCACATGGATGTTCACTGGACGTCTCTGGTTTACTGGGATGTATGCAAACGTGAAACAATAGACCTTCGTTCCAGATGTAATAGAATATCGCCACTCGGCCGGCGCGAACCGAAAAAAGAAAGGAATGCATGTTCGCTATACAACCAAGAAAAAACGGCGCTGTGCTTCTGCGCAGCAATCATTATACAGGAGTGAATTCACTTGCAGCCACATATTTTGCAAGAATACTATAGAGTGGAACGGGTAAATGTGAACATCATTCGCTACACGCTTGTAGCTCTGATCATCTTTAAACCAAACCAGTCGACATGTGTACATAAGCATACGACCCTTCACTAAATAGGTAAGTCGCTAATGACTCTCATAAAATAAAATTGTCATTCCATCATCATTGCCTGCAAGCTTCAGTGCACAACAGAGCAATGCGCGCCCATCAGCACGCCTTGGGCTCACTTCGCGCACACACGATAACTTTCTGAATATATCCTACTGCCACAGGAATCAAAGATTTAGCGCAAGGATAATCATCCGCTTCGTATCGTAATTTTTTAAAGAAACGCCAAAAAGCCTCACTGTCGTCGTGTCAAACAGTACGTAGGGACTGATACCAACGAGGTAATTTTCATTTATTTATTTTGTTTTATTTTTTCTTCAGAGTTTAGTACTTTGTACGAGTCATCTAAACTTACCATGTCTGCTTTACTGCTGTTAAAACAGTGCGCCCGAACCGCGTCCCCACGCGAGCCGCACGCGGGCCCGTTCTCGCGGTTTGGACACACGGCCGCAATCACGCGCGCGATTTATTACCGATTCCCCGTGCAAGCGCACTGTATCACTTTGATATGCGCTGCATTTGATATGCCTTCCTGAAGCGGTGTGCTTTGTATCGCGTGGGCTCCAGTAGAAGTGAATAGGAGTGTTTTGTTTGTTTGTTTGTTAGTATGTGTCTGTCACGCTCGTAGCTGTGTTCAGGCTTAGTTTTCTTGGCAAAAATTCTGACTTTACCGTATTATGCTGTCCGAGAAGAAGTGACTTATCCTTCTCGCTTACGGGATGTGTACCCTGGTTCTGTGCTTTCGTTGCGCAGGGATAACGCGAGTGTGCATGTAGCATTATGCAATAATTATCTGATAGCAGAAATGGGTATCTTTGTCACAGTTTATTAGCGTGTGCTTCGTTATTTTATTTTTTTCTCTTATAGCGATGCGAGCAAAAGTGCGTGTAATTTTTCACTGCTCTTTTCTTATTTCTCTACTTTTACGCAGAAGAAAGTCGCTTGGTAAAGCTCAATAGTGTTCTGTCAGTGGAAGTGGGGCTGTTTGTTAAGATTTTGTTGGGTGGTCGATATCTTGATGAAGTAAGCAGTGCTTAATTTTGCAGTTATGGGTATTTGAGCAGAAACGTTGGTATCTGAGCTCGGAGTAGAAATTCCGACATTTCTCTGGTCCCTAACAAAATTTGTGCGTTGTTTTTTAAGCAGACCGCGTTTAGTTTACGCGAAATAGAAAAACGAACTTGTGTATGCTCTATGATGTTCTGTCGCAGGCTTAGGCCTTTTGCCCGATGAGCAGCATTTTGCATGCGATGTCGCATGTCTGGAATTGATCAGTAGTGTCTTTCTTGCGTCAATTTTCACCCTTCGCTAATATCTCGTTGTTGTCCTCTTGTGTTAGCCGTTGAGCTTCGTAGCGATGTGCGGTACCGCTGCGATTATTCCTGAGCGCTCCGTCTTAAGCCTTTTCCCCGTCGTGTGTTGTATGCGCTGTCATGTGTGTGTGTGTGTAATTGCTCAGCAGTGGCTTGCAATTTCCACCCGTAAAAAATTCGGCATATATCGTAATATGCTGCCCGAGTAGAAGTGATTTTCCCTGTTCGTTTTGGTATACCTTTGTCTTGTGCTTGCTTTACGCAGCGACAACACAGCTGTGTGTATCGCATTATGCAATAATTTTCTGATAGCAGAAGTGAGTGTCTTTTTCTCAGTTGATTAGCGTGCGCTACGGTTTCTTGCAGTTACAGCTATTGGAGCACAAGTGCGTACAGTGTGTGTGTGTGCTTTTTCCTGAGTTGTGACGTCATCATGCATGTCTGGACTTGTTTACCAGTGTTGCAGTTTTACCCGCCGCTAGTATCTTGTTGCTGTCATGTTGTGTTAGCCGATGAGTTTCGTAGCAATAAGCTGTGATTATCCGATTATTCCTGAGCAGTTCGACTTAAGCCTTTCCCCTGCTCACTTAAGGAAATTTGTGTACCCCTGTCCTGTGCTTTCTTTACGCAGGGACAATGCGATTGTGTATGTAGCAATATGCAAGAATTATCTGGTGGTAGAAATGGGTGTCTTTTTGTCAGTTTCTATGCTTCCGTTTTTGAAGACAGAGCAATTCCAGCACAAGCGCGTGCAATTTTTCGCTGCTCTTTCCTCAAATCACTGCTTTTGTGCAGAAGAAAGCCGCATGGTACAGCTGAATTCATGAGAAGTTGGTTTCTCTGCTTGTTTGTTAGATGTTGTCGGGTGGCCGATATGTGGTAAGCTGTTTGCAGTTATAGCCATTTGTGCAGAAACGCTTGCATCTGAGCACAGGGTAGAAATTCCTAGCACGCCACCCTCAGTGTAAAATAATTATTTTGGTTGTGAGCGTGCTTCACTGCATGACAAGGCTGAAATTGCAAGAGAGAAAAACTTGGAGCGCTCGGCTGATAGTAATCCAAGTAATAGCACAATTATACTTTCCATAATGAGGCTCCTGAGATTATAGTTTTGTAATAGTTTTTCTAACCTGCAACGCAAGAGTGACAATTAATATAGTTGGAATGCAATCACATCATATATCTGTTCCCGTAACGGCGTTCTGTCTAGTCCTCCGTCGTGCACGAACGGAACTTTGCCCCCAGGCTTTTGCGCCTCTTTGCTCGCAGGTGTAGCCCCAGACAACGAGTATATGAGCATAGAAATGGTCATGTATTACATAAGCCTGGTGATGATGTTGAGTGTTCCAGGGTCTCAACGATTATTTCAAAGAGCAGGGCTAGTTCACTGCTGTTGTGATTCTAATGATTGAAAGTACCATGATAAACCTTTGGGGTGAAAATCGCTAAGATCAAGATTCATGCCCGGTGCTTTTTTTGTTGAATTTTAATGTAAGAGTGAACATCATCGAGAGTCGGACAAAGGAAATAACCTTGCGACTAAATAAATAATAGGAGTGTTTGTCTTTGCTGCTGCCTTCTTCAGACAGGATGTGACGACATCATGCAGTGCTTCAGGTGTCTGTAGCAATGCATTGACCGGTAGTGGGGAAAAAGTGTAGCAATAGAAAATGGGAGGTTGGTCGATGGTGTGTATTTTCTTGGGTGGATTTACGATGAGAATTGTTTTTGAACCAGAGCAGTGAGTGTGTTTGTGTGTTTATAATAGTTTGATGCTGGTTTTCTGCTTTGTTCCAAGTGTTTGTCTACGCTTTTTCCCCCCTTGTTGTCTGACAAACGTGCGATTTTTCCTGGTGCGATATTGCTTGTTGAGCAATGCCCCGACATGCCCAGACCTGTTCTGTCATGCTCTCCTTCTAGATGTAGTTCTATATATTTTTCTTTTCGACGAGGAACATTCTTGTCTTGATGATGTCGATAGTGCTGCCCTGAATGGGAGTAGAGCTAGAACGATTCTTAATAATTTTGCGATTCATTTAGTTGAGAGAGTAACAGGAAGGAGGACAGGTGCATGGCTTTATTCAGGAGGAACAAAGCGTCATTATTCAGTTATCTGCCTGGCTCTCGGATGGGACGGACATGTCTCGATTAGCTTGTTGTATGTAGCCATTGATGGTGTTCGGATATTTTGTTCTTTCCTGTATTCATAAGTCTCATTTAGTAAGACTTTGGGAATGAAATGCTTAATTCCTACAATCTCCTCTCATGTGTGGTGGTTTTCTACAATACTTTTTCTGATTCCTATGCAATCATTATAGTAGAATAAAGGAAATAATTGTGGGATATTGATTCAATAAATAACAGGTCCCGTGTCTAGAGCGTACGTGTCCTTGAGCCACGCAGCTGCATGCATGGGTGATGACGTCACACCATGACTCTATTGTTTCCGGTGGACCTTGTCCAGAGGAGATGGGTTGGACATTAGTGAAAAAAACAGTGTAGCCCTGAGACAATAGGATGACGTCACGACCAATGAGCAAAGCCTGCAGAGGGCGCAAGGATTCACTTCTCTCTTGGACACTGGAGGGTGTGGACACGTTAATTCTGTTCCTAGCAATTCTGTTGGCCGTTAGTGGAAGAGCGTAGCTTCGGTGGGGTTCCGTTTGCCTCTGATGGGGTGCGGATGTGTGGTTCATCACTGGTGAATGGTGTGTGACGATTGTGGTGGATTTTGTGACGAGTGGACTTACAATGAGGGAATGCAGTGTACGTGTCCGATGATGGTGAGTGCCTTTTTGACTCTGTTCAAGTGTTTTTCTGTGGTTACCTTCCTCTGTTGCCCAGCGCTCGTGAGATTTTTCCTGGTGTGACAGGGCTCCTGACATGCCCCGACCTGCATGCTTTCTATTTTTTCTTTTTTAGACACGAAAGGTTCATGTTGATCGTTGTCTTGTCTTGACGATGACGCTAGTGCTGCTGCACCCTTGATTTAAATGGGAATAATGCCAGAACGATTCTTAATAATTTTGCGATTAAATTAGTTCAGAAAGTAACCGCAAGAGGGACAGATGCATGGTTTTATAGAGGAGAAAAAAGCATTACAATTCAGTTCTGTGCCCGGCTCTCGGATGGAAAGGACGTATCGTTCTGTGCTCCTGTGACTGCCGTTGAGGTGGGCTGATTTGCTGCGTAAATAATTCTTTCGCACGTGATAACTTTGTCCTCCCTTTTTATGATTTTCATGCCCGTGCATGTCGGGTGCTGGTTGCTGTTGTCCAGGCAACAACCATTTTCTATCTTCTTCTGCCTTGGAAACGGGAGTAGCGCTGGCATGATTCTTAATAATTTTGTCATGAAATTAGTTGAGAAAGTAACCGCTAGGGGTGGGTGCAGATGCGTGACTTTATAGAGGACAAAAAAGCATTACGATTCAGTTCTGTGCCTGGCTGTCAGATGAAATGGACGTATCGTTCTGCGATCCTGTGACTGCTGTTGTGGTGGGCTGATATGTTGTGTAACTAATGCTTTCGCACGTGATAACTTTGTCTTCGCTTTGTTTGCAGCTTTCATGCCCGTGCATGTCGTGCGCTGGTTGCTGTTGTCCAGGCATCCCCGCCATTTCTATCTTCCGTAAAAGCTGCCTTGGGAACGAGAGTAGCGCTGGCGTGATTCTTAATAATTTTGTCATGAAATTAGTTGGGAAAGTAACCGCTAGGGGGTGCAGATGTGTGACTTTATAGAGGAGAAAAAAGCATTACGATTCAGTTCTGTGCCTGGCTGTCGGATGGAGCCGTCGTATCCTTCTGCGCTCCCCGTGACTGCTGTTGTGGTGGGCTCATTTGTTATGCAACTAATTCTTTTTGTTGTTAGCTATTTAGGGTTAGCATATTTACTCTAGCGTTCTTCACAGCAGTTGGCATTCCTCTGCATTATGAGTGTTTTTCTTCTTGCATATCCAGAGCTGTCCTAACCTGCCCAGACATGTCATGATGACGTCACAGCTGACGTCACATGATGTCCAGAACTGGTGGTCACAGCTGTGATGCTTTCCAACCTGCCTCTGTGCTCTGTCGCCCAGCGATGGTCAGCGGCCGTTCCGGACCGCTTTCTTTAGATGGCATCGTTGATCTTCAACTACACTCTTTCTCTCCACTCTATCTATTTTTTTTCATTTTTATGGACACGAGTTTTGCACAACGCTCAGCTGGTCTGGACACGAGTTAGGTGCTCCCCAATTAGTGTGATGGCTCCCTGGGGGGTGCTGACTAATGTAGGGGTCCCAATTAGCTCTAATTAATAAAGTAATCGTGTTCAGGCCACTTGAGCGTTGTGCACAGCTCGTGTCCAGTCATTACTACTTTTGTCCTTTCTATGTTGTGCCAGCCTCAGAATATCAGTTCTTGTTCACATAGTTTCTTGCTTTCTCTCCGGTTCCTTCATGGCATTTTTTTGCCACAAAACGTGATATTCAATCAATGACAGTATTTTATTCAGGATGTAAGAACCGCTGCCATTGAAATGAAGCCGAACCATTATGCGCCCACAGGGAGTAAGATGCAAAGCGTTCGAATAGACATCTACCAGAGAAACGTCATCATGACATTGGTGGACAGAATGAAACCCAAACAAATCGGAAGGAGAGGGCTGGGTTCCACGAACGGGCACTTGTTCGCTGCCTCCCATTGAAAGAAAAGCAGGACCGAGGGTCGCGTTTCAATAAGGGACCATATCGTAATCCCTTCAAGACCGTGGATTTCGGGCGCGACCTTGTTCACCTCTAGCTTCGAGCGCAGTTGAATTCTACCAAATTTGTGGCGCTGTCGAACACTATGATGTCATTCGTTTACAAACAGGGAAAGGTCTATTGTTGGACATATACAAAAACGATGTAAGCGTGTTGCACTCCTCCGCAGGCAACTCAAGGTCTAACTCAACTGCTCACGCGCGATGCACCTGCGTAATGCTATTTTGTGTCCGAACTAACTTGGAAGTAACTCGTTCTTTTTGTTAAGTAAATTAGTAACTGCGAGTTACATTTCAGGCTGAAGAACTTCCCCAGGTAGCACAAAAAGTTGCAGCAACGTTGCCTGAATGTGTCCGATGTGAGAGCAACGTTTCCAACAAAAAAATGAAGTTATTGCAACGTTCTCCTGGAAACGTTAAACGTTCAACAAAAAAGAGACATTGTTGGTACGTTGCTTTAGAAACGTTACGTTTTCAACATAACGAAACAACACCACTACGTTGCATCAGAAACGTTGTCTAGATATTCCCTCAGAACATCACTGTTACGTTTCCCGCTGCACTACTGTTACGTTTCTCACACTGCAACATTTTAAAATGGAGGAATTGGCCTATGTGTTTCAAAGAGAATGGTATTTCCAATTGACTTAATGAGATCCAACATGTTGCAGAGCCACCAATACAATAAGTGAGACACCCGATGCTGAAGCAACGAGTGTAATGGCGACCAATGGTACATCATATTCTCAAATTAAATAATAATATGATTAAGAAGAATGCCGTATGTCTGTGTGGCAAATTGACTACTTTGAGGAACTCGTTCAATTCTAATGAAATTCCATAATACGCATGGTATCGCAAGTATTGCAAGTGAAAACTGAATGTCAATCTGATATTAAAATTTATTCTCAGTTGAGCAGGCGGCCGTTGGCCGATGTCGTCAAAGGCTGGCCGCGGACGCTCGCGAAGTCCGAACTCCGAACAGGGCGCGTTGTAATTCACAACACGTACGTGTGCCGCACCACATAGTGGCTCGTCCGCGTTGAAAATAGTTCGTGTTATTTTAAATGTTTGTGAACATATCTACAAAGGTACATGTATCGTGCTAACTTCGTATTAGGCCTCTTACTTTAAGCTATTGTTTCTGCATTTCGTACAACCTTCCTGTGCACGTAAGTAGAGCGTTCGACAGTCGTCAACGGTCAGTGTCAGTCTGCTACGAAATGTCGAAGTGTTCGGTTATGCGCTGTGTCTGGCAAGCAGTTTGCGTCATTCGGGCTTTATTTTGAGGATTTTATCCGTTTCTAAGGTATGTAGTTGATGTCTCAGGTATTCCCGTTGTTTCTACGTCGTTTCTCATGTTTTTACCGCTGCTCGTAGGCAATACGACCGCTGATGGGAGGAGAGCGCGAGATGTTCTATCAGAGTGTTACCGCCCGCGCTGTGAGAAACGGCATGTAATGTATTTTGACGCCCATTCACACTGACATGGTGCCGTGCTAACATCTTTTGAAATTCTATTTCTTGAAGGTTATGCTCGTGCGACGCGGCTGGCATAGGTGCCTCGGCATTTGTCAGCAGTTTGTCAAAACGGAATCTCGCTGAAGTTTGATGGCGTTAATTTTCACGCAAGAAACGGAAGCTGGATGGGATATCACGAGTCACCTACGGAACACAAGAGCACGACAGAAATCAGTGCTTCAAGTCTTCAAGTTCTTTTGTTTTTTCGTCAAGACTGTTCAGACATTGGGGACACATATCCCTATGACTCTGTTGATCGACGTTGTGTGTGTTGGTGATGGACAGTGTGCTTTCAGAACATGTAAGTGGTGAACCAGGTTTCTACTCTTGTTGATCTATGTCTTGCTAGCGATTTTCAACTGCTTGATGAATATTCCCACACATAAAATTTGAATCATATAAAATCACCCAGTAACCCATTTACATCCAGGTAATATCTATGTGATATCTAATTCCAGATATTCGGATATCTGCTGGAGGTTCGTGAGCATCCAACTTACATCTACAGGACGTCCGTGAGACATACATTTTAACCCTCCTTTGTCATCCCAGATATGTCCCCGCAAGGTATTTTAGTGGATATCTGGACACAAATTGGACGTCACAAGTACTTCTGACTTAAAATTTAATATTAACTTGCGCATACTTACTTTTAGTTTAATACATATCTGAGATGACGACGCCTCGCTGATATAAACGGAAAGTACATATTTATTACCAAACATATTACATAAGTTAATTATCACATGTTTGTTGAAATGAACGCCTCGAACATCAACAACAGGGGAACAAAATGCAGGAACTGTAGTGTGCCCGCCAGCGTTCGGCCACACTCCGACACACGGTCCACTAAGGTCCACCCTTTTGCCCCCTCCACCGCGTACGCATTTTTGAAGGGAGGCCACAGCACAACAGTCTTTGTTGACAAAATGGCCAAAGCATATACTGAAATACAAGTTGCTGGGGCACATTCGTTGAGTGTATTGGGCCGCGATACATTTGTAGCGGTGAGGAGGTGCTTCTTTCCAATTAACCCGTGTCTCTGCAGAATCAAGGCATAACCAATAACGTGTCTCACATTCCTTCCTGTCAAATACTATGTTTTTAATTCAACCTGTTGTCTATAATGCGATTAGCTGTTTAGTGGAGCTGTAAAACTGATCGAATTCCACTGTTGCTTGACGAGCGTTACGCATAGATAAATACTTTCACGGCAAGCAGCATGCGAACGATAAAAATATATAACGATTTTCCTTGTTCCCCCATATCCAGTTAGCGTTTACAGAAGTTTTTGCTTGCTTTCAGCACAACAAAAATGTGGCTGTCAGAACAAGATGTCATAAACTTCACATTTATCTGTATATCTCCAGGCGACATCCCTGTGACGTTCAACCAGTGCCCAAAATCTCTTGTACTGGACCTTACGTGGATATCCCAGGGATCTCCAGGCTGCTTCCTCCAGTCAAATATCCAAAACGCGATATCCTGCAGATGTACCTACGACATCTGTTATTTACTGGGTAAAATCGAAACGCGAATGTCGTTCTGAGACATCCAGTAGATATCGCATGGTTGTCGAGATATTCAGGACGTTCGCGATCTTAGGGGGATGTCCTATGGATATGAATGGTTTACAGGGCATCTGAAATAGCTTTCACCCAGGGAGCACATGGTGGGCTAGTAGACGTCTAAACGACGTCTAAAAAAGAGATAAGGAATGTCTATAGAATGTCTAGGCACTAGACCAAATGTCAAGTATCCGTCCAGTAGACGTCAAATAACACGTCTAACGTTACGCCACCTAGCCATCTAGCCCTACACATCCAATGTCTATGTACCTAGCTGAGATTTAGACACTCTTTTGACCTGGATGTCTGGAACAGGATCAGACACTTAACCATGTATTAGACATGAAGTCTACAGCTAGACCAATTTTATCCCTCCATTCAGGCGACAGGTCTAGGGTTATACATTTCCTGTACCTTACTTTAGCCACCCTTAGACCTACTTTAGACCATGACTAGTCCTGCCACCGTCCTGGCATGCATTCATGCAGAAATGTGATATAATTGATAGCAACACGGATCTCAGCATAAACATTTATTCACAGTAAATCACACACGACGTCTACTGTACAAACCTCAGTCTAAAACTGGATTGACTTTGCCGCCAAGCAGGCGTCTTGTGTTTTGACTGAGGAGTGTTGAACTGGCAGCAGGGTGTTGATGGCCACCTCATTCCTTTCTTCCAATGATTGATTGTTGGTGCTGCAGCACTGCCTCCAATGACTCACTGTGGCTAGAAAATAGAACAAAACATGTCAGAAAGCATTATGTAGCCTGCTAGTTCTAACTAGTTTGTTTAGTGGCTATGCAGACTCTTTCACGGGATGCTTAATTGTGTGGCCACATAAGAGCAAAAACTGTATCAACACTGATCTGAGAGACACAAAGAAAAGAAGCTGCACGTACAAAAATCACAGAACTGTTACAGCTACACAACACGAATTGCAGCAACAGCTAAAAATCTGTTTGTGCGTGACTACCTGATGTAGACGCTCGAGCCCTGCACCATCCGCGGATGGAAGCGGATATCCGCAAGATACTTGCGGATTCGGATGAAAATTTATCACTTTCTGCGGTGTGCGGATCGTATGCGGATGGCTCGAGGTCGGATGCGGATATACCGCATGCTGTAATTTTTCTACTAGCAATTTATTTGTATTGCGCGCCGACAGCGAGCGCATGCCCGGGTTCACCTTTGACCATGCACGACCAAGACGGGAGAGAAGGCATTCTGGCGTCCACACGAGCACCGGCGAGGTAGCGTTCCACGCGTTCCAGAAGTCTCTCCATATCGCGTTTGTTGAAAGGTTTACCTTTGCTTGTCGTCGTGAGTCCTTCCGTGAGAGCATGGAGGCATCCGAAATTATACCAACATTCTTCCGGCGGTGTTTACGCGTCCTTCGAAACTTGCGGATTTTGCGGATCGGATGCGGATGTAAACGGTTGTGTATGCAGCGGTGCGGATCGGATAACGTGTGCGCGGATACGGGTCGGATGCTAAAAATCTTATCCGCACAGGGCTCTAGCGGACGCTGCCAGGATCTCAGGGAAATGAGGATGTAACAGCTGTCGCTGTGAAAGTACATCAATGTGACAGGCGTTTTCTCGTGACACACGATCTTACCTGGTCGAGCAGGCGACTGCGAAGCACTCCATGATTGGCACAGCACTTCCACCACTGCATTACGCTAAAACAACATCTGTGCTGCTCTCATAACTTTGGTGCAAAAATTCTGTACAGGATAAAAATAAACAATGTGTATATTATAAAAGACAATACAAAGCAAGAGCTGTATCACCACGTCAAATATTATAAGGTTTATTCACATGACGTCATCCGCAGGAGACCGCCGCTGTCGCTAGCAGGCAGATTTGCTGCCATCGGCCTTTGTAGATCTCGGCCCTATTGTAGATTTCAGTCAAGCTGTTACCCATATTATACTCACCGTATATCTGGTGTTTAAAACTTATTGCTCTGTGATTTGTAGAATATCATAGCAATTTCCATGTTTTTGGTGTTAATAGTCACCTAAAAAGCATAATGCAGCGAACAAATGCAAGGACTTAACATTGAGGGACCTATAGTATGGCACTGAGGTGACTTCAGTGAATAAACCTTTTAGGAACTCAAATCTTGCACTACTGGCAGATAGCTGTTTGGGTGAAGTAAGACGGAATGACATAGTCACGCTGTTCTCCATACAATACCAAGGATGTTTCAAAACGACTAAGCACAGAAATACTAGTTTTGTACCGTTTGATGAATATTTTGTCTGCTGCCCACACATGTTGTGCGGTTCCTTAGCTAGCTTCTGGCAGTCGTTTCTTCTACATCGCACTTCCCTGCTGACTTTCAGAGCATCTGAAAAAAAGTTCGATTTCGTTAACCACACGACAACCATGTAAATGGAAAGCAGTTAGAGCCTTCCACCAACTGTATTTGCAATACTTTGTTGACAAAAAATTTAAAGAGGCTCCCTCTAGAGTAAGATTAGGGGGCACATCGAACATCAGGAACATTGGAGGACAACACAGTCACACGTCAGAGACAAGTGCTTCCCCTCACCTCACAGGGGACTGTTAAGCTTATGTGCAAATAGATGTTTCGTTGGGTAGGTTACCACTATTTTCATATCCACCGATGCAAGATAGTCCAAGCACCTATAAAAAGAAAAATGCAATTGCTATGACACCATGACGTGCAAACAAAAGTACTTGAGCAAAATTTTCAGTGTGTGGTTTCACTACCAGCGAAAAATGCAACAACCGAGGTCGGGCTGACATGAGAATGAACTAACCAGCATTTATGTTCCGGCGTGTCCGCCATGCAAACCGTAACTGTCGACTTTCGCTTACCCAAGACTTCAACAGTCATCGAAAACTCGTGAATCTCGATGGTTAATTAGTGATACCGCATTTGTTTTAGCACCAAGACGAACCAAGGCACTTACTGAAACGTTGTACTGCCGAACAATCAACGTTAATCACTACTTTGAATGCAAGTGCAGTCAGGTCAACCCACACTTCCAATGTGCTTCAATCGGTGATACGAAGCCGAAATAGATAAAGAAAACGATATTCCGATATTATGCCACACATCTCTACTACATGCGATTTGGTACACAGAAACAGGCACATACTTTCAATGAAGAGTGAACTCACCCCTTAAACTTGAAAGCCAGAGAACAAAGAAACGCCTACCACAGCGTACTCTGGGAGCTCTGCTGCGCTCAACAGTTTTTATCACTGGACAGCACGGCGTACATAGTCGCTATGCTCAAAAATTGCAAGACAAAACGTGCGCGAGATTAGAACTTAGAAAGATTTTCGTATAACAACCAGTGGAACGCAGCCGCCAAGACCCAACTGCAACCCGTTGCGCGTCCGGAAAGTTTGAGGCCCGGATCCTCAGTGTTAAGCGCACGCGAAGGGGCCCTTCTGTCCATGCTTCGTGAATGGACAAAAGGGTCCCTGCGCGTGCACTTAACCCTCAGGGCGGAGCGAGAATCCGGGCCTGAAGTTTCAACGGTTGAAACTGAACAGGTTCGAACGGGTTGGATGGATGGATGGTGATTGGGTAGACGGGCAGACGTCATTGCCATTGCTTTAGCTCGTGCTTATTGAGTACTTATTGTTTGTAATATTCTTTAATTTCCGTGGCCGTTCATTATAATTGGGTGGCGGAGGTTAAATGTTAAATAACACATATGCCAATCCAGCGGAAGTGACACCAACATCATCATCATGGCATCGCCATCGTCGTTGCAGCGACGAGTGTCGTATTTTGGTGCTGTGTGTGTTGAAAATCGCTGTTCTTTTTGCAAACATTTTATCGGTGCCTTTGCTACTGACCTACAGGTGTGCCTAATATGTAGCGTATTACCTGTTCAGCGGTTTCAAAGAGATACCATGGGCAGTTTCAAGATTTTTTGAAGGGTCCTGAAATCCCTGAGTCACGACAGATTCGATTTTCGCTACTGCTGCGGCTGTGTAGCTTGTGGGAAAATGTTATGTGCAGTAAACAAACATCTGCCATCTGCTGCCCACTGTACGTGCAAAGTGCTCCTGTGTTTGTGGAACAGTGGTTTATAGTGCTGCGCTGAACGATTCGTCGGAGTCATCGACTTTTTTATTGACGTTTCAGTGATTCGATAATTTAGGTGCTGATAGTTGCTGATGATTTAGTTCGATAATTTAGTTGGTGTAGCGTAGTATTCTGCAGGGGAGTTACTGACGTACAGAATTTACATTTACCAGCAACGGTAACGCCATCAGGAACGCTAGTTCAAGAAACATTGCCCCGAACAAATGCGGGCTTTCGTTAAGAAAAAAGATATATATTCAGTAAAATAAAATATTACTTCACAGCACTTAGATTCTGGTAATGTCTTCTAGTTGTGGATGCTATATATATGCACGTTAGTGAGACAAAATAACCCTGATCATCATATGTATGGACATTATTTAAATTATCTACGTACCTCAGTCAGACTGCCTTCATCTGACTGATCTTTTGTTACAATATATGGGCATACAACTCACATAGAATGAAAGACTTAGCATACTATCCATTTGGTCATGATATAATTGGACAAAGTTAATGTGGTCCATTCATGCATAATTTCTGAAAGTTGTTACAGAGTCCAGTTTTATTACCTCAGTATGATCATTTGCAAACAGGTTGTACTTGCTGCTTCACACACGTGTGATGGAAAGTCAGAGAATAAGGAATTTCCTTCATGTATGAGGATCATCCAACAAAAGTTCCTCTGCTGTGAACAAAATAATAAATCTACAGCATAACATTGAAAAACTTTATGTACAGATTAGAGCTCAACGTTACTTCCTAATATAGTCACTTTATTTAGCTGAACATTGTTGGTACTGTGATATCAAGTATTCAGTACTGTATTGTCTGTGCCATGCTATGTCCTGTTTACAAAGTGAGGCATTCTCTTTGCATTTCACCTGATCCATACCTGCCAACTCTCCCGATTCATCCGGGAGACTCCCAGATTCGGACCGGCTTGTACGATTGTATGGCCGAGAAGCAAATCTCCCGGAAAATGCAGTTTCCCTCTCTATATCTCAAACGCCTGCTTTTTCCCTGGGCACACAGACAAAAACGTCAATCCAATAACAGCCCAATTGCCAACGGCATCGCTGCCGCTTCCCGGAGCCTCTGTGTTACGGAGTTTAGGGGTTCTGGTCATGGTTCTAGTTCTAGCACTTCTAGTTTCCGGGCATTTCCTCCATGTTTTCGGGCGACAAAGGTGCCTTTGCACTAGCTGTTTCGACCTTGCGTACTTCGCAAAGAGAACCTCAACCTCGAAAAGACGTTCACGTTCACGTTCTTTTGAGAAAGTGTCATAGCCTTGTCACAGCTTGACACCCAGATAGTTTCTTGGAGAGAGCAAAGTCTGTTGCTGCAAAACTTGTGCCCGACGAGCCTGCTGGGATGAAGTGTGCTCCTGTTACATATGCAAATAAAAGCCACCCAATTTCGGCTTTCTCCTACCCCCCCCCCCCGCTTTTGAAATCTCCCTAATTTGGATGTTCCCAAGTTGGCAGGTATGCATCAATTTGTGTTTCATGATCACTTGCGAATTGGTGACTGCCGAGGGGCACTTTGAGAGGAAGAGATGGAAGAGCAAATTGGGCAAATTTTCATTGAAGTAGGAATCATCACCTTGAGCACGAGGAGAACGAAGTATACAGGAAGCTCACGAAAAGGAAACTCACGTTTGTGTGTCTCCTGTATACTTCATTCTCCTCATGCTCAAGGTGATGCTTCCTACTTCAACGGTGTACCAGCTCGCTTGTGTACTTTTTCTCTCTTTGGCAAATTTCCAGACGAATTTCTGGAACAAATCCCGAGTCTTTCAAGACGAGTGCAGACAGCGTTGACGTGGTTGTACTACACCCTTCCAAGTCCTGTGCGTTTTTGTTTCATTGTAGTTTGACGCTTTCCCAGGATCTCGCAGTACATCTGCATTTACTGTCATTGTGCATGTGACATAATCTACAAGTTGCACACAACGATAGTCCTAAAACATTGTCGGCATAGCCTTTCCAGACGAAAACGCAAGTTTGACCTCCTTCAGAATGCTTTCACCGGGCACCCACCATGGCTTCCTATGGTATTTTGTCTCAGCACATGCATAATGCACCCACGTTTCATTAATAATAATGGTTCCAAGAAATTCGTTTTGACCGTCTTGATACCGTTGAAGGAAAATTCATTCATTCGTTGCTCTTTACGAATGTTACCGAGCAAATGTGGCCCTCATCTTGCATAACTTTCGTTGACCAAGCTGAAGGAAATTTGTTCCCATGAGTATCAGAGTGCAGTACCAGTGACCCGCCAGTCTTCGTTAACAATTCTCGGAATTTCAGAAAAGAAACGTTGTTTCGTGGTGTTATAGCTGATCTCCCACTGTACTGTTCATTGTGCAGATTTTCACGACCCTGTATAGAGGACACACCATTTCAATGCCTGTAAAGTGTTTTGTACAAACAGGTGTTAACTGTCAGTGGATATTCTCTAAAGCACTCTTTTTTCTTTAACGAAAAGTAGGATAGCTCTTACTTACAAGGATAGTCAGACGTACTCGGAAATATTACATCCATACTTGAATGCCTGACACATAGGTGAACGGCACTCCATTAACCAACGTTTGCAGTGCCAGGATGTCACACCCAACTACTACACCATTCAGTTTGTCCCAGTGGTGTTTCCTTTGAATAACAAATATCGGGAAACTTATTTTTGGATGACCCTCCTAATTCCAGTTCTCTTTCTGCATTTGGCTACATTTTTTTAGATTTCCTGTGGTGACTCTTGTGGACAGATACCAGCATGGAAGAATAATTGGGGTTTACATTGCGAGACAACTGAGATCATGAGCGACGCCACAGCAGTTGGTCTGTGGATTGCCCACCTGAGTGTCCTTAAATGTGCAATGAAAGCTCACCACACAACACACCGTATTTAATGTCCCTTGCGGAAGATGGCATGTCTAAGCAACTTGTATCATGGCACTAAGTTGCTGGTGTTTTTGGCCGGGTTCGAACTGGCGATTTCGGGATCAGAAGGCGAACACACTACAGGCTCAGCCACCAAGGCCGGTTCACGGACAACTTGAACAACACAGTTATGTTAACTCTGCCATCAAGTAATTCAGTTTCCTGCATATGTTTTGTAACAATTGAACTTCAGATTTGTAAGTCTGAAGGCTAAGTTTAGAACCACCTCTTATAATTTAGTGACTCTATTTGATGTGTGAGTGTGTTCACACCTCTTAAAAACCTAATAAGACAAGATCTTGATGATTTCTAATATGTGGTATATACAAGGCCAGCTACAAGACGTCTACAATTAGACGTCAATTACTAAATGTCTACCAGATGTCTAGTAAATCACTAATTTTAGACGTCTAAATAATAGTAAGACTTTTAGACGTCTAGTCAACGTCCAGTTTGGGCACTATCCCTAAAGTCTAGGGTTAGAACAGGTCTGGACGTCTAGTAGACTACCATGTGTTCCCTGGGCACCTTTATATCTACCACTGGTAGTATTTTCACGTCTACTCTATTGTTATATGTGCAAGAATAATAAATGTTCACACAGGAACAGCATCAAGCGTAATTTCTTTTTACAGCTAAAACATACTTTCTGCTCCATTTCGTACCCATTGACATTTCAGTGATTCATTATCGAAACCCACCAAATTCTTGTTTCTTTCAATAGGTATTTGTCCAAGATCGTTGACTGGGAATGGCAAGTTCTGATTACTTTCAATAAGGATTGTGAATGCGATATCCACTTTAACCGAAAGAGAGATCTGGGGGGGATTCTGACGAACATGTAAGCAGTAGCGGCGACGAGTTAATGCTGGATGATGACCCATACTCTACGGACCCAATGCCTCTGGAACCCGCCGACCATGCTCGAGATGTGGCTGCGGCTAACCCGCGGGATGACATTTTCAGGTGACGTATCTCTTTGCATGGTTGCCGTCGGATGTGCGAAACAGTTTAGAATGTTGAAATTGTTGTCGGCAGGTGTCTGTGCGGAGTCTGCGACCCACAGGAGCCCGACGAGCGCCTGTGTTGCCATTCTGTTGCCAGGGTGGTAGAAATGTGCAACAGTGCCGCCGTGCAGTGCACCCATTACAGGGACATCTGCCTCCGTAGGGAGCTTCTAGTGGTGTACGCGCCTCAATTCTGCCGCTGTGATCAACATTTTAGGCGACTCAGTCTCCAGGACCACAGGTAAGCCTGCTGCAGTGCTCTTCCGTTTGCTGTGATTACGACCGTAATGATTTTTTCGGTTTAAATGACCTCCCATCAAGATTCGGAAGGGTAAACTCGGGTGCTAGTCGGGTGTTGTTGGTTACGCAAATTGTCGAACCTAAAGTGGGCAGGGGTTGTATACAAAAGGGCGGCTATTCTCAGCAGCTTTTTGGCCTACACAAGTTTGTCCCCCATAAATCATAAGCGTGGCCGACAGCCGTGGAACGACCCAGAATCCTGGTCCAACAATTCCGTTAGGAAAAGTGAAGCAACACAGTCGCCTCAGCTAGTCTCGACATGCTCTCAATTATGCCAGTTAGCCATGGCCTGATTGGCAACACAAAACCCTGATTGACAGATATTCAGTGGGAATTCTGAAGGATAGTCTTACAAGTCTGAAAACAGAAGCATTTGAGGTGCCAATAAAGGGGGGGGGGGGAGCATGTTACTGAACAATGTAAGAGTAATATGTTTTGGGAGAAATTGGATTTTGCCGGAATTGGAGGGAAGCTGGTTCGGGAGGGAGTTAGCTGTTGGAATCGGGTTCATCCTGAAAGAGGCGGACCATTTTTCTGTTGTACTATGTTGCACACCTGCCAACCTTCCACATTCAAAATACGGGAGACCCTGGAACTAAGAAAGGAATGCACAGGCTTTGAACTCCAAGGTTGGGATAGTGTCTGTTCTTCTGTTCTGGCCATTGTCTTCCCAACACTGTGGGAGATTTGGCAGGTATGCAAATGCCCACAAGATATAATACTAAATAAAAAGAAATGTCATGTGGATTTGTCTTTTCCAGCTGCCTGAGGTTCACGGCATACTCGTCATTCACGAGATGGGTCTGGGGATACCTTGGTCCGAGGAACAGACGACAGGTTCCTGGATGCGTTGTCCGAGCCATCAGGAGGGAGTTCCCGTCTACGTCCTATCAAGGCTATCAGCGTTAGGACCATCGAAGCAAGGGTGTCTTGACAAGAGAGACAAGCTGGTGCATACTGATGGCTGGAACTGGAGACATGTAGTGGCAAGACAAAAATTTTGCTGACATAGGCACACTTTGTGTAAATGAGCCCTTGGTCATCCCCCTTGCCTCCCATCAGAGGTTTTGGAGGATACTATAGGTGTGTGGTGTACGGATTGGTTTATCCGTACACCAGACACCAATAGTATCCTCCTAAACCTCTGATGGGAGGCAAGGGGGATGACCAAGGGCTCATTTACACCAAGTGTGCCTATGTCAGCAAAAGTTTCGTCTTGCAGCAATTTTCGTCTTTTCGTCATTGCAGTGTGGGGGATGTTTTGTCTTGTCACTCTGTATCTCCAGTTGCAGTCAACAGACTGTCTACCCATCTGTACAGCAAAAACTACTACACGTGGCAGTATTAGCTCTGGCATCAAATCCAGACTGTACTGCACTAAGTTAGTGTTGAGGTGGGAATATTTTGAATTCTGTGCAGATTTTCAATGCGGTGTAGTGACGGGAATAAAGAATGACCCTATAATTGTATCGATTTATTGTGCAGTGGAGTATGACGGTGTGGGAATAACGAAATAGCTTAGGTTTATTTGCCTCCCATTATGCATGGGAGGCAAATAAACCTAAGCTATTTTATTATGTTGTGCTGTGGTTCTAAATTAATGTGGTGTGAAGTCTGGGCAGTTACAGGTACGCTGCCACAGGGATGTTAGGAGGGTTCATGTTGGCAGATCCATATCTGGTGTACTAATACGCTATGCAAGTCTGTGTCCATTGTTTTCCTCTTCCTGGAATCAGGGGATGACAACCCCCTTGTGAGATGCACCGTGAAGTGGGTCCCCAGCACTTGCTTCAGCCATGACCTCCATATCTGAAATATGGCCTTGAGTGTTAACACTCAAAAGAATATGTTGAGGGCCTAGCAGGTACAATAACAAATATAAAAATGACTATGCAAATAAATCTTCCCCTTTGCGGTCCCTATTTCACTGGCACAGTTATTTTCCTGTCGACATTACGTTATAAACGCTGGCAGCCGCATCACACAAGATTCCTTTCACAGAACTTTCAGGGCTCGTACATATCCATTATTTTGTGGGACGTGCAAAAAGAATTGCAATATTTTCGTGGCTTGACAAAACATACCAAATCCAGTTGATTCCGTTGACGTGCTTGCTGCCGGCTGAAATAGAGCCAGAAGTTAGCAACAAGGCTGCAGTAGAATACTGATGCAAGTGTCTCGGACGTAGCCAAACACAGATTGCGATGCTTTCACGTCCCTGAATGCTGCCATCAGGCTTACACTATGAACTGTAGAAAGATCCACTAGCTGCAATAAGATTAGAATAATGCTGTCATGTGGGAGTGTTACGTTACTCCTGCATAATACTGGCGACAATTAGCACAGCAACAACACACCAATCTTTTTTCTCTAGAGTACGCGTACTATTGCGTCAGGATGCTGCAATCATTGTAATAATTTGTGTACATTAGTAGCTGGTGTGACTGTGACGTTACAATCGGCGGCGAGGCCAGGTGTTCGCGATGATGTTTACTGTGACAACTGATATGTTTCATCGCAGCGTATAACTGTGACCACGCAAAATTGTCACTTACCTCCGTTACTGGTTCCTGCCCTTGTTCCTGATCGAATGTGGTAGGGGTGGTAGGCACGGCGTCAATCTCCAGCAGTTTCTGTTTCTGCGGTAGCCCAAGCCGAACTTGCAATACATCTTCATCAAAATAGGCATCGTCGGCGAAATGACAGGAACAGACGTGTGAAACATTCAATCCTTGGGCCACACCACAGTAGTGGGTGGCGATCGCTGCCTCCCACTTTCGTTTCGTTTCGCCATTGCGAGGTCGGTGAAATGTAAGCTCGGGATTCGCGTTATAAGTCTTTCTGCACCCCAGCACGTAGCACCGGTTTCCTGGCTGTGACATCGCACGTCAACGGCGTGAAATCCTAGGCCGCACGCTGTGGTTCAAAGTACTTCAAAGCAAACGCGACAAGACAACAAGAAAAAGGGGCAGCCGCACGCTCAGACACACACAGAATCTGCGGCGGGAAGGAGCGCCTCCTGATGGTTGGTTTATCCGGGTGACGTCATCCAGTGTCGGCGCCTTGCGGGGATTGCCGTGCGCGCCGGAAGCGCGAACATTTAAAAATCGTTTCTGAGTCAACCAAGTGGATTTGTGCGGAGAAAATTTGCTGGCGTACATTATGAACGACAGGGAACATGACCATAATAGTTCCGGAACACGCTTCCGGATGCGACTATCCCTTTAATGGGGCACCTCAATTTAGTGACGATAACATGGACCTCGCGTACAATATATCACAAGTAATACGTATATAAATAAAAATACGTAAATGTACGTAATACTCGAATTCTGTTCACACTTGTGCCCTACACGGGCGACATGTCCCACATGAGTTCTGTGCTGATGAATTTACTTGGTCTTTTACTGTAGGGAATATGAGTTATTAGTATAAGAAATGCCCAATATGCCATTGCCATGGATTGCCATTTCGTGCACTGCCGGTCTCGGTAGCTCAGGTAGCAGCGTGTAGGCTTGCTGAGCACAGCAGGCGCTCAAGATTGTCCGCAGTTCTATACCTGCATGTGCAGCATGTAGCTAGCCATATTGCAGAATCCCCTTACGTGTAAATTTCCCAGTTATTATTAAGTGTGTTAACACATGCGAGCCAAACGAATTCAGCATAGAAGATTCCAGCCATACCTAAGCGCAAACACAACACGCTCGCCTCGTCACTCTACAGCATGACTATTCGCGCGCTTTCCGCGAGGGGCGCTGTAGCACAATAGCTAGTGACGCCTCTAGCGAAGCGCAGGTCGCCTATACAGTGACTGTAGTGAGATTTAGGTTACTCCGGCCGTAAAAGTCCTTTCTTCCCCCTGGGTTGTTGACCCACAATTCGCATGAACCTTTAACACGTCATACCTAACCTTTTAAATACCATGCCAATGATGAGGACGGTGCCTAGAGGAAGAACAGTCTCTGTTCGAAATATCGGCGGCTCTCGCCTGAGGCAATTCCCTTCATACTTTCTAACCGGTTCGCTGGATTTCTACCCGTCTAGGTTACTTCAAGTTTGTTGACTACAGGCCCCCGCGCGTGTTGTACAAGGTGGATTTAGCCGGGTACCGAAGGCGGAGAAGAAAACGAAATCTGACCCGGCAACACTATCATCTCCGTGACGCGAGCGATCCTGGGGCACAGGTACGATCGTACACAAGAAATATTTACGACTTGTATGTACTAATAGTTCCTTCATAATTTCAATATAGGAAAAGCTATCTGTTGACCCACTCGTACACATATGCGGAATCATCTACAACCCATGATAGCGTGAGCGCTAGCAGGAATCAGCTGTGCACCAACGATGCCATGTTTTTTTTGCAACGGACCCATTATGATCACTCATTGAAGAAATGCGAACGGCTAACCACTATACGTGTACGTTTGGCTCTAGGTGAGAAATGAACCTTCAGTGAAACTTTTTAATTTCTTTGTGGTCATCATGACACACTTGCTTGGAAATGTCAAAACCTGCGATATCTGATATTTCAAACTGAGATGTGTCATTAAGTGACCTCCCCACTTTCCATCTCAAAATAAAGTTGTTGTTGTTGTTTGTGGCATTAAACCTGATATTATTTATTTTTCTGTGTTCTCCTCTGGTACTGTTGCCCGGGGTGATTAGTATGGTTCGGTCGGAAAATGGGGAAAGGAATACAACGCAAACAAAGTGCGCGAATGTAAACGCGCATTGGTTAATTATGCAATGCTTATTATTCATCCACTGACGTTATTTCTGACGTCATTTATTTACAATCGTAGTCGTCCACGCAACGGATGGATGGCGCTGGCGGTCTCTTTCATGGCGTCATTCTGAAGACGCAGGAGCCTATGGGAGATTCGCTACCTCTCTATATATAAACCTTGGTTTCTATGCGCAGTAGACTATGGCAATTTGGGATTTTGGTCCTGTGGATGCTTATATGTAAGATTTCGAAATACCCCGCTAATTTTAATTGGTGGTCACATCAAAGCCCAAGTGGCGCTTACTTTGCGGTCGGTAGTAGCAGTGTAGTTGGTGATCACAAAAGCAAGGGTGTATGTCGACATCCTGGGGGTTGTCATGAAATGGTCAGCCACGAGTCCCGTGTCTGGTCTGTAATGAGCGGAACAAGCATGAACATACCTGTAGGGCGTCGTAAAACATACGCATTCAATTAATGTCCCTGGAATATGCACACTAGTCAGCCATCCTTCCGCTTTCATTTTCGAAAATTTGTGCTAAACTTCGAGGATGCTAAATATTTGACTAAAAGAAAGCAAGTAGCGCTTTTCGACAGAATGTTCGCCTAGCTGCAGAACTCACCTGCAAAAAACACCATCTATGCTGCTCCCGATTCATTTTGTAGGGCTGTGCAAATATTCATATTTTTGCAACAACAAATATTTATAATTATTATTTTTACTATTATTAATAATTGCGTATTCGATTCAGGTTCCAAATCGCACATTCTATACTGGAACTTCGAATCGAATCCAATGTGGCTTTCCAACCGAATATATTTGAATACCCAAAATATATGGGGCCGGTTGGTACATGACTTGGAACCCTTTTACTCAAACTCATCAAAGTTTGACTTCCAACTCATTGGGATTCAGTAAAATGGTTGAAAGTGCGACGTCGATGTCTGTGTTGTCTCGTCCCATGTAGTCGCCTCGTTCCAAGTCAAATATTTGAATAGCTCCGAATTGCACACGTAATCTCGAAAACGAAGAGAAGGTTCACAACAAAGTGAGTGCTGCTCTTCGTATATCAGCCGTATATCATGCATCCATCTTACACAATCTTGGCCTGAGCATAGTGAAACTACAATGAGGTGGCGTTTCCTCGAATCTGCGAGAAGACACCCCGCCTTTTACGTGCTTTGCGGTGTTTTCTTCCATATTGCAGGCTTTCAGCTTGGGCGTCTCGCATAGTTAATGCGCGATAAATGTCGCCTGCGGAGCTATGCAAGAAACCACCTATACTTTTTCTGTTCGATGTGGTTGCCGGAACTCCAGCAAGGTTTGGGAAGATTTTCGAAGCGATGACGCTTGGTACCCAGCGGCTCTTCTTTTTCCTGTATATTTCTCTGTGCGTTGAAGAAACGTTTAGTTCCTAGTAGCGAGTTTCATATGTCTCCTTGGTCATACGTGTTCCGTGTTCCCGCATATCCATCGTGAGCGTGAAAGCCTTGTTTGTCCTTTGTCCTTGTTGTACGTTGTCCCTTAGAAAGTTAATGCGCTTCTGTTTCTTATCCGGTAACGGTTTTACCTTGCAGTGCGAAGGAAAATAGCTTTTCAGGTCACGTCGTTGCTGTTACACATTATACAGGGTGTCCCAGCTAACTGTGAACATATTTTTTTTAAATATATATAACACTTTTTCCAAGACGAAATCAATTGCAATATCGCATATGCTGAAGGGCACTCCCTAGGAGGGCATTAGCAATGTCCAAAGGCAATGTCTTAATTAACTTTCATTAATTAACTTTTTAATTATAAAAGCTACAAAGTTGTCCAAATGAGAATATCTGTTCCTTTCGGTCACCTGATATCGTAGCCGTTTTCAGAACAAAAATCCGTTCGATAGATCGCCCGCAAAAAATTCGTGAAGGAACGGCATTTTTTTCTTTATTTTGTTCATCGCGCTTCTTAGAAGACGCGTCTTTCCTTCACCCCCAATGTGAGAGGGAGAAAGAGCACACTATCGCCTCTCGCGTCCTGGAAAAAAATTAAAAGGAAACAGAAAAAGCAACTAAAGATAAGGCCAGTTCCGATAGAGTCACCCGATACATTTGTTTTTGTTTTGTTTCCGCAAGTTAAAGCTCATCTTCGACGCATGAGGCGGCACTGTACTCCTTTCCTCTCTCACGTTGGGGATGAAGGAAATACGCGTCTGCGAAGATGCGCAATGAACAAAATAAAGAAAAATGGAGTTCCTTCACTAATTTTTTGCGGGCGATCTATCGAACGGATTTTTGTTCTGAAAACGGCTAAAATATCAGGTGACCGAAAGGAACAGATGTTCTCATTGGGATAGCTTTGTAGCTTTTATAATTAAAAAGTTAATTAATGAAAGTTAATTAAGACATTGCCTTTGGACATTGCTAATGCCCTCCTAGGGAGTGCCCTTCAGCATATGCGATATTGCAATTGATTTCATCTTGGAAAAAGTGTTATATATATTTTTTTAAAATATGTTCACAGTTAGCTGGGACACCCTGTATAAGATATAGCCTAAAAAACATGGTGGCGTTTAGATGTGAAATGCTCGTTATAGAATGAAGCAAGACATAGCTCAATATTTAATTTCGTACTCGCGCACGATATATCATTTTCAGGGTGGACGTTTCATGAACGAATAGCGTGCTCAACTAATGTGTCAGGTGCTTGGGAGATGCGGTGTGGTCTTGCTTACAACATTAAAATAGCATTTTCACTCGGGAAGTATCACACAGAAAACTGCTACATATTTTATTTATTTCATTATTTGGGCTTATTGATGCGCCTACAAGCGTGCCCAAGAATTCGGGACAAAACGTAAAACAGGTTTCACCTGTCCATGTCCATATAGAGCCATGTACTAGGAATCTAAAAGCGCGTGCAACACATTCCGTTGACAGAGCTCTGCATTTGTTCGCTAGTGGCACGTTGCCTGTGCCCCGGCGAAGCTTCTAATACAGTTTCTTTGGGTGAATATTGGGATCTTCGAGGTTAAATTGAGGTTCCAAATTTTCAACATGTTAAGAATGCTTCATTTTCTGCACTGAAGAGCTGGGGTGAAGCCCACCATTATGGTATGTCCCATGTGTTCCAAACACCTCACTCCTGAAGAGTTTGCGATGAGCAATCGGAATGTTGCGTAGTATACGTGAAATAGTCTATAAAATGGAAAAGTTTGAAGTGCGCTCAAGTAACTGTCTATAGTGTCACTTGATGTGCGGTCTCGTAAAATGCGGCAAACGCGAACGAACTCCTTCAATTGGTTTCATTCATATTGTTTATTTCCCATTCAGTACAATGGGCTGGGTAGCGGAAAAAGAGGCAGGTTGAGGAACCCGCCGACCCCGGCCGACATTACAGGGAGGCAGCATGTACCAAAACAATTGTCACGGGAACAATGTTGAACACATAACTGTGTAGGATATGAACAATGAAAAGCTTAGTAAGTAATAATATGTCATATTACCACATACAAGAAGAAAAAAGGACACCATGAGGTAACATTAGACGCATTGACAAATTGAAGCATGACACAGAAGCAAATATCATAAATGAGAAAAAAGAAGCTTACGTGAAAAGCCTTACGGATTAGAAAACTCCTTCAAACACCTTTACCATTTCGGCAGTTATCTGCAGTTAGAAACAAGAGATTTCGCACTACAATACGTCTATACGTAGTGTGAATGTTTGCGCGACTGTGCCTGTAGCTTAGAAGAAAATTTTTGAATGCGCGGTGGTACAGGGAGCCTACAGATACACTAGTAGAAGCTATCAAGCTATCATGCATTCACATGCGTTGATGTTGAATTATGAAACAGGTATACTTATTCCGACAGTCGGATAATGACTGTTTGCGTAGATTTATACTTTATATTATATTTGTAATAGCCGAGCATAACGTGTTGTGGAATGAAACCTCGGACTCACGTTTCTTCAAACGCAAAATCCTCTTCAATGAATAGGGGATAATCTTCGTTGTCCTTAAAGGTCACACATGCCGATTTTTAGTGCCACAGAATTGAACGATCCTCACGCTGTGTGTCCAATGGGGAACACTGAATATATGTGCGAAATATTTTGGTCTACCTGTTCGTAGTTTTTCGAAAAAATTTTTTTTAGTTTCCCCGCCAGCCCGACAAATCGTCGGCAAACCCTGCGCACGGGCGCACCGACATCACCGCTCCAGGTTTTAACTGTATTGGCTTGGCCGCTTGGCTTCTTTGGTTTCGTTCCTGTGCATTGTGCACTGGAGAACAGTTATGTTATTGCTAAAGCCGGAAACAAGTAGCATATGAACATTTCTTTGGCACGACATCGTTTGCAAAGCGCAGTTCCTTCTGCTGTCCTTGCCTTTTATGAGCTACAGCGATATGTGATATGCCACGGCGAAGTTGTCGAGAATGCGACGGTTCTACGCTCCCGGCTGTTCGAACAATACATCTGAGCATTCAAGTGTTACCTACTACAAGCTACCAAAAGAGTCGTGATTGCCGTGTGGAATGACTTCCACCTCCGAAAGCAACGATTTACTCCAAGCATTTCGTCAATGAATGCTATCATAGGTAACGCGCGATTCCTGATGCAGTTTGGAATCTCGGCACGAAACCATCTGAAGTGAGACACCGTACACAAAAATTCTGAACGTGCGGCAGAGGATGAAGGGAAAAAAAACGTGCAAAATGGAAGTAAGTCGAGGCTCAAGTTCGAGGTCAAGTGGAGAACTCCTGCAGCACAACAGTCGTGTTACTCTGCGATAGAAAAATAGGAAGCTTAGTGAATTTATTTTGCAGCTGTCTATTAGCTACTGCGCTTCATCTGACATAGCCATGATTAACAACACAACATACCTGCGTAGCATACCTGAAATAGTCTATGAAATGGAGAAAAAATTTAAATGAAAGTGTACCCAAAGAACTTCTATTGTCTTACTGGATGTCCGGTCTCGTAAAATCCGCCAAGCCCTCCTGCAACGTGCGAACTGGCCCCTTTAATTAGCGTGTAGGAACAAGTAATTTTGCACTACAATACATCTACACTGCTGTGCCCGTCGCATAAAAGAAAATTTCTGAACGCGCGGCGGTACAGGGAGCCTACAGATACGCTAATGGGAAACTTACGCTATCATGCATCCACATGCGTTGATGTTGAATTATGAAACAGGTACGTGTATAGCTATTCTGACACTCGAGCAATGCACGAAACTTTGTTTGCGTAGATTGCTACTTTTTTAGGATCTCTAACACACGAGCCGAGCATAATGTGTTGCGGAATGAAACCTCGGAAACCACGTCTCTTCAAACGCAAAATCCTCCTCAATGAACAGAGGGTAATATTCGCTGTCCGTACTCACGTTACCACTGCAGAAATATGGCAGTCATCGAAAAAGCCAGACAGCGGCGGGTTTTGAACCACGTGCCTTTTCACTGCCAGTTTATTGCCGACTACAGTGCCAAAATGCGCATGACCTGTGCATACGTGCACTGTCTGGTTTGTTTGATAGCTGAAGAAACTCGGGACGGGGGACAAGACAGCGGTTTCTATAGAAAAGCGCTATCACGCATTTTGTTTTCCCAAATGTTCGCGTAAGCCAGACGGACACTTGGTAGTTGGACAAAATGGGCATTTGGACCGTATGACGTGCAACCCATTATTTGAGGGTGAAATCCATACCCGACCCCTACCTCCTCTGACAAGACCCGCCACCCGCGCTCTACCAGAAAATGAAATCCGCATCCAACCGGAACCGACCAGCAGCCCCGACAAGCAGGGGCTGCGGCGCCTTTGTTTACTTATTATTTGGTATGATCTTTTCTCTTCGTTGTTGTTGCTGTAGCCGTTGCTTGTTCGTGGCCGACCCGCCAGCAGTGCTTGTGCCAAAAACGCTGCCCGCAACAGTCTCGCTACCCGCGCGGGTGTCAATAATATCACACGGAACCGACCCGCTACCCGCGGGAAATTCCAAACCGGGATCCGCACCGCAGGATAGAGCGGGTCATGCAGAACCCTGCACTACGCCTGAAAACTCCGCACTTGGGCTTTCCTCTTGATCAGCGTCTCACTCTGCTTCACGGAGAGAGCGGTGTCGTGTGCACGCGGTTCCTCCTCTCTGGCTTTGTTGAAGGACGCTCCTTCTGCTGTCCAGACGCGCCCACCACGCCAACGTGTGTGAGTGCATGTGTCTGGAATTTGGAGTAGCAAGCCGTAGCCATCTGGCTGACATCTCCTAACCCCTATGAAGAAGAAGAACCGAGACCCGTTACACGAAATAGGCATGAAAATGGACACAAAAATTCAGCTGTCGAGCCTCATGAAGTCTGTTGACGTACATGCCGCCCGATGGTATGTGTTGTCGAGTCCGAACCTGGCACGGGCACGTGCGAAAAACGTAAAGCCCGGCCCGACAAGGCCCGCGCAATGCTCTAAAGGGGAGTGCGAAACCCTATCAAAATTTGTTAGCAGTCCTGTGCGAGCGCACCGGCCTTGAGTTCTACTATGAAATAATGCGAGCCGATTGAGGGAGCGCTTTCACGACACCAATCGACAGCAACGAACGTCATGGTTCAACAGCGTAAATGTCACCGGCAAGAAAAGCAGGGATGTTTTGCAACGGGATGTTGCGCTGTCATATGACCGTCGACAACCCCGCGTCCTTTCTGGATACCGTTGCCTCTGACAAAAATCGCTATTCAGCTCAACTGGAGTCCCCCGATACTCTAAGGGACACGTGATCCTATGACACCACGAAAACTGAAAACTACGATCACCATATCACGAATAGACACCTCCACGAACAGTCTCTGCGTATCGGGTGGAAAGCTTTAGCCCGCTGCTACCGATCAGAGCAATCTTCATCCACGAGAAAGTGAGGTGGTAACGGCGGTACGCGACAGTCACACGGCATGTTCGAGAAATGCCAGTAAAACGTACACACCAAACAGCAAACGCAAGACAACCAAATCCACCGCGCAAAAGCAAATCGGGGGAAAGGTGGAAATCTAAAAATAAAGGAAACACAACCCAGCTCATAGGTCTCCGCCTGTCACGTGGGCTTGTCGTGTCCTCCAATCAGAGACGCGATGGACTTCTTACAAAGTCGGAGGAGTAAGAAGGCCGCGCGTGTGGCGCCATCTATCGCAGAAAAAAAATCATTTTTGCGATGAGACCTATGCGATATGTCCTTTTAAGACTCTGTGTCGATCTCAGGGAACCAAAAAAAGCTATTGTTGTGGATGGGTTTCCTTTGCCACATATGGAAGAACTGCTACATTGGTTGGTTGGAGCAACATGTTTTTCTAAATTGGACTTAGCATCAGCCTATGATCAGCTTGAATTGACAACGTTTATAACGCACGAGGGATTGTTCCGCTATAACCGGGTGTGTTTCGGCCTTGCTTCGGCTCCAGCAACGTTCCAACGAATGATGATGTCAATCCTCCACGGATGTAAAGGAGTGTTGTGCTATATAGACGATATAATTGTTTTTGGAAAAACCGGAGGAGAACAACTGAAGAACTTACGATGCGTCCTCGAAAGAATCTCGTCAGCAGGACTGAAGCTGAATGACAAGTGTAGTTTTGAAGTCGACGAGTTATCGTTTTTGGGACACACAATATCAGCTGATGATGTGAAACCATTGTCATCGAACGTGGACGCGATCAAGCAAGCGCCAGTGCCTAAGGACGTTGCAGCGCTCCGGTCGTTTTTAGGACTTTGTGGGTATTGTGCCAAATTTATTCCACATTTAGCGGGCATTGTGGAGCCCCTCCGGAAAATGCTACGTCAGGAAAGTGAATTCATCTGGGATGAGAGAGCACCACAGAGTTTTGAAGAAATCAAACACCTTGTAGCGTCATGCACAGCTTGTCAAGATGTTTGACCCGGACTTGCCCGTGGTCGTTACTACGGACGCCTCGGATTGTGGCTTAGGAGCAGTTTTGCAACAAGAAGGTAAAGATGGTTTGCAGACCGCAGCCTTTGCGTCCCGGACGTTGTCTCAGGCCGAACGTAGATATTCGTTGGGATAAAAAGAGGCCCTGGCCTGCCTATTCGCATGTGAACAGTGGCACGTCTATTTATGGGGGCGACGCTTTTTGTTGCGAACTGATCATCAAGCCCTCGTGACTTTGCTCTCATCTAAAGGATCAGATCGTCGACCGCTGAGGATATTAAGGTGGACAGCGAGACTTCTTTACTATAACTTTGAAGTCCAGTATCAGCGCGGATCTGAGAATGTTGTAGCAGATGCCCTTTCTAGACTTCCAGCGTCAGCTGTGCAGGACTCACCCATTGAAGAGGAGGTGATAGCAGCAATATCTGCGTGTGTGTCAAAAGAGGAAGCACAGAGAAGTGCCAAACAGGATCGCACCCTTCAAGATGTTATGGAGTTCGTAACTACGGGATGGCCGGCAAAGAAGCATTTGACGAGGGAGCTGTGGCCATTTTATCACGTGAAAAGTGAACTGTCCGTGGTGGATGACCTACTGATGAGAGACAACAAGGTCTTCCTACCTCCTTCGTTGACTGCAACTTTTGTGGAATTCGCGCACGAGGGACACCAAGGGATTGTACGGACAAAGAATCGACTGCGCAGCAACTATTGGTGGCCAAAAATGGACAATCACGTAGAAAAAGCCATTCGAAGCTGTTATGTGTGCCAGTCATGTGATAAGACAGCAAAAGCACCAGTTGTGCCGATGCAGCCAGTGCCGTTCCCCAAGGGACCCTGGGAGCAGGTGGCTATGGACATCGTGGGGCCCTTCAGCAACGCACCTGCTGGTTGCAAGTTTGCTATAACGCTTATTGATTATCACATTAAGTGGCTTGAAATTGGCTTTTCAGATACTTCAAGAACAATTATGGAGTTTCTGCTCACAGTGTTCAGCAGGGAAGGCTATCCCTCTACGTTAGTGAGTGACAATGGACCTCAGTTTAAATCCAACGAATTTGAGACTTTCTTGGCAGATAGAGGTACCAAGCACAGTGTGTCGTCGGTGTACTACCCGCAGGCGAACGGCCTCGTCGAGAGGTTTAGCAGAGTATTGAAAGGTTTCGTACAAATCGCGCTTCTCGAAAAAAGACCGCTCAAGAGTGCAGTCCAGGACTACTTAGCCACATACCGGTGTACTCCACACGCGACAACTGGCACTTCTCCTGCAATGCTGCTGCATGGTCGACAACCCAGGACAAGGGTGGACATCGTGGGAAAACCGACCAAGAAGCTTCGGTCAGGATCAACATTTGGCGATGAAGCCTTAAGAAGTCACGTGTACCACAAGCAAGTGTATTCGAAAACTTATCACAGATACACGTAGAAGCGCAAAAATTCCTACGTTCCGAGAAGGGGACTACGTAATGGTGAGACACCCCATCTCACAGGGGAAAGGTGTGCTGTCGTACACCAAGGCACTGAAAATTCTCAAGAAAAAAGGGACTGGTACATTCCTGTTAGAAGATGGACGTACGTGGAACGCTTCGAGGTTGGTCAGTGTTCCATACGAATCAAATCCTGGGGAAGAGCCCGATTGGACAGAGCAGCATTTCTGGCAGCTTCAAGACTCTCACCGATTGAGTAAGCAATCTTCTCACCGTCCCGAGCATCAAGAACTGGCGAGCAGCACCACGACTCTTCCCGATGAAGGTACGCAGAGTCCAGCGATGCCAACAGCAGCTGCGCCAACACTTTCTAACAGTGATGAAGCGGCGACAGTACCAGCCAATGACGTACAAGACGTTCAGGAGAGAAGGACCAGTGCGCGTGAGCGGCGCAGACCAGCCTGGACGAATGACTATGTGATGTACTAATGACTAATGACATAGTAGTACGTACTGTTGCATTTATTCAGTTATTGTTCATACAAGTTTTAAACTTTTTGTAAAGCATGTTCATTCAAGGGAGGGGAGATGTTGTGTCTAGTTTTGGCAACCTCTTGAATGTTACTAACCATGAAAAATATGTTTAAAAACGCCTGTATCGTAGGAATAAGGCGCATTCTTCGGTTGGGCACTGCTTTGTCTGCCTCTTCTTTCTTTCGCGATAACATATCGCGATACCACAATCAGCGAAGCAATACTCAGTCAAAACGATACATATTGCAAATTTAATGAACTTACTTTGAATTTTTATAGTATCTTGCAACGGAAAGTTCTACATAGATGAACCACATAGGACCAACACATCTGAAATGCGACTCAGAAATATGAGGCTTTCCCAACTCAGGGAATATTCGACTCAAGATCATTATTGTTATTAATGTCAATCGAGTGAACCTCTGAAACAAATACAAGACAATACCCTATTGAAAATACCTACATTTTTTCATACAGGAATCAATGTGAGACATGTAGGATCCTACATATCTCATGTGATTTTCATATGAAAATGGATGTGGAACATGTAGGAATCCACATGTGATGTGAGAAGCCATATAGGACATGGTTGTCCTACATGTCCTTTATCTCATCTCATATCGGCCTCACATAGGAATCAATGTAGGAGATTTGAGATCCCACATGTCCCATATTATTTGCATGTGAGACCACTTACGTATGACACCAGCAGTCTCACTTGTCAGGTGCATGACACCACATTGTCGCTTGGTTTGCGTGGGCTAATGCTTTATGCATTCCCAGACCTCAGACGTAACTACCTAGAAGTAATTAGTTTACTATATAATCCCCAAGAACACGCTGACATTCCTCACTCATCCTGAGGATGTCATTGCGGGACAGCAGTGACATATCCTGGGAATATCCCCACATGATCCTCAATTTGTTAGAGTGCTAGAATGAGACTCCAGAGATGGTCCTAGGGACAACATCTGGGGACAAGACTGGGATACTCTCAGGAGCACTATAGGATCATGTAAAATTCTCCAGTAAATCTGCTTTCATTTCTCACTTTTAGAAGTGTACAGACGTTTACAGTGGAAACGGACTCTCTCTCTTGCAGTTTTCAACCTCGGCCACCAGCTTGTCATCTTCCGTCTCTCATTTTTGATTGTTTTTCGATGACGAATAATGGGTGCCGTGGTATAAAAAGCAAAAAATAAAAGGCCATGTGCCACTAAGTGTAAGACTAAGACAGCCGACTTTGAAAGGAATATCCAACAGTGGCATTTCCTTTCGCAGATAAAACATATACTATATATTGCTTATCTTGCAAACTCCCGGATGTGCGGGAGTCCTCCTAGCATTGCAGTGAAAACCAAGGGTGAGGTACCTAAGTTTAATTCAATTTCATGTATAAGCAACATACCAGTGATGAATTCCTTGGATGATAAGGATACAGCCAAGGTAACGTCCGTGTTTCCTACTTAGATGGGTAGAAATCCAGCGAACCGGTAGAATGTAGGAAGGGAGTTGCCTCAGGACAGAAGCCTACTTAGTTGATTTAAAACATCCTCCGCAAGTCAAGCACGCGCTGTAATATGCCATCACTTTCCTGTATTTTCCACGGAAATGCTCCGTGCAGCATCCCATCAGGGACGTTGCACGGATGTTCATGTGAACAAGATCACAATGAAAGGTGTAGCAAGCTATATTTTATCGCACATTGAACCCAGTTCATGGAGTATCCGTTGAAATCATTCAATTTGTATTTGTACCGCTGTATTTTTGGTATTTTCGCTTTATAGTATTTTTGTAGTTTATAGATGATCACTGCTGATTTGGTTGAATTTGGTTATGACAAACAAACCGAAACACTAATTAATAGGCGCAGGCATAGAAATGCACATCGCATTATTAAACTAATTTATTTCTCCTATATATGTCCTCCGGCTGGTGGCCGCAGGATGTACGCAAATGACTATCACTGGAAGATCCCATGATGACACTCTCCGGATCTCCTCCGGATATCCCATCACGAACGAGGACGCGATGACACTTTGAGGACGTCCTGAGGATCGCGAGTGTTCTTGGGGATTAAGTACTCTCTGAGCCCAACTTCATGTACCCAAATACTTCAAAAGCTGGATAGTTTGTTGATTTTGTTTTGTTGTATTTCGCAGTTAATCTGGAATGTGAGCTCCTCCACTTTTGCAATAAGTGCTACCGATTTGTGAGTTTGTGCAACATCGATAAAATTCACACCTGCAATAATAATATCGCCTTCAAAATCACCCTTCATATTGTGCTAAGGGTTGTATGTGAATCAGCCGATTCCGAAACCGATAGAAAACGTGCAAGGTATATCTAAACTGGTAGCGAAAACTAGCGGAAATACCAAATCAGACCCATCGGCAAGGCCATCAGCAAGAGGCGCGAGCGATCCTGGGTGCTGACAGTAGAGGTACGGTTGTAAACAGAAAAACTTTGCAAGATGGGCGTCGCTTGTGTGTGTGTACTAATAGGTTATTCATAATTTCAATGTAGAAAAAACTTTCTGTTGCCCCGCTCGTGCACATATACGAGATCATCTACCACTCGAGTACATTTCCGTATCCTGCTCCTTTGCGCATGTATCACAGTTGGGGGTGTTTATCCCTGTGTCTCTGTATCCGTCGTATCCGTACCGTGTGTCCGTGCATTGTAATACGGAGTTCGTACGCTCTTTCGGTTAAACAGGAAGCGACGTTCACATCTCCGTGCTGTAGACCAAGATTAACACGTGTGAACAGGGGAATACAATGCATCCCCTGTTGCTGGGCCCGCGAAAAAAAAAGACTTCGTCATGGGACGAGCGGCCATGATAGTGTGAGTGTTAGCAGGAACCAACTGGGCACCAACGATGTCGTGTTTTGATGCAATGGACCTATAACGGCCAATCATTGAATAAATGCAAATGTCTAGTCACTAGGTGTACGTATAGCTCAAGGTGAGAAATGGGCCTTATGTGAGCCTTCCTAATTTTTGTATGGTCATCACGATGCCTTTCTGTTTGGAGTTGTCAAAATCTGTGATAACCGTATGTATTTGGAATTGATATGATTCATTAAACCTGATATGCTTTATTTTGCTGTGTTCTCTTCTGGTATTGTTGACTGGGCGCGGCAAAGGGAATACAGAGCAAGCGAAGTGGGCCAATGTAAACGTGCATGGCTAATTATGCACTACTTATTCATGCTAGTGACGTCATCTCTGACGTCATTTATTTACAATCGTAGTAGTCCGCGCAACGGATGGATGGCGCTGACCGTTTCAGTCATGGCGTCATTCTGAAGACACAGGGGCCTATGGGAGTTGCGCTACCTGTTTAAATATACCTTGAAACGTGTTCACAGACTGCGTCTTGCAACACTGTGCCACGTTGTTTCGCTGGTGTGTGCACTCTCTGCATTTGGTTTGTTCATTGCTACGTTTTCGTGCTCTTTGTCGTGTTCAGAAGCGGGTGTGCGCCGTGTTGTGTGGGACTTTTTAAGCAGGACAAACTGCGTGCGCTAGTGAAATACAAGTAAGATAAGATGGCAGCGGTTTTGCCTGCAAGCTTGATCGACCACTTCGAGCCAACTGACATAGACTTCACACCTCTGTCCGATCTGCGCACTGGATTGGAGAAATGGAGCAGGGGTTCTACGACGCCGTAGTTTTCATGCTGCACAGTACGTTTTTTTTTTCTTCTTATTTCTGTTTTCCGAATACTAGACAGTTTTAAGCGCAGTCGTGGGGTAGAGGAAATGATGTCGTGCATCAGTTTCATCCATTGAACTGTTGATGTCTTACAATTTTTTCTTTGCTACTGTTTCAGATGCATTCAACAAGTATATAGACAGTGTTGTGCAAGATGAGAAAGAAAAGGCAATAAGGAAAGGTTCGTTCCGTGCACAATATGCGTGGGATGCTAAATGTCCTCAATAAAAAAACAAATGTTAACACTTCTATATGTGCACTGTATGCTTTCACATCATCCCAAGGTGCTCTGCTGCTGCTGCAGTGTCAAGTCACGGGCATGCTATTATTTAGACGCATATCTGTTACGGGAAACATCAGACCCCACAAAATATGGGCCCTACGTGGATGTGGGACACCCACATCAATATGGGGTGTGAGACCCTACATCAATATGTGTGTGGGATCCTACATCAATATGGGATGTGGGATGCCACATCGATATGGAATATGAGATCCCACGTCAGTATGAGATATGAGATCCCACATCAATATGCGATGTGGGATCTTACACCAGATTCCATCATCGAAGTTTTGTGGGATTTTTCAACAGGGTAATTATTTCAGGCAATCATTTTCTAAGCAAGCAAGAAATATTTAAAAGCTTCCTACAGAAGAAACCAACAGACACAAGTCACACATCCTGCATACATAATTCTCAACTCACAGACTATTTTTATTAATATCAATCGAGTGAACACCTGAAACAAAGTCTGCCGTCCATGAACCTCCCCCACACTCCCGTCAAGTTTACGCCTGTAGGGAGGGGAGGCTTCTCGCGCGGTCTTGTATAAGATTGATTTGATTTGTAAAAGGAAAAATGGAGATGTCTTGTACATAGAATCATTGAAAGCGCATATTTTTTCTCACACATTACATATTTTAGTAAATAAATATCCATAATTAGCATGGTGACATGGACGGCATATTAATAACATTCTAAACCTCATAGCATAACAAATTTTTAAATATTGAAATGAGCGCAGATATACTAATAATGAAGTGTAGACGCACACTCGAAAACAGAACAGACAATTGCTCTACATCGAAAAGATGGACAAATTGTGCACTCGTTTGCATAAATCGTGGGATGATGTGATAAAAAACCGCTTCGAAGAAGAAGAGCCTCGAAATGGTTCCATTACCACTGCATTTTGATACGTCATAGACATGGTCGTATTCGGAGATCTGCTAGAAATTACCGAATTGAAGGTGCAAGATTCTACAATAGTTATAAAAATATCTGCACATCAACATCGGAAGGACCACTGGGATTGAAGGTGAAATTTTTGTTCGGCTAATGAAGAATTGAAGTACTCGACACCAGATGTAGTCGTAATCATTACAAAGGGCATTGCTTTCATCAACAAAACAGTACGATCAAATTATCATATACAAGCAGTCTATATCGCACAATTCATTATGGATTTGTTGAAATTACATCGAACTATTGACATGGAAAGTGCATAAAAAATCTCATCACGTGATATTTTCCACTACCACGGCTATGCAATTATTTTTTTCTACCAGTTCTTGCAACGATGTCGAATGAGGAGAAGTTCAATATTGTTGTACAAGGTCTGATGTATCATCACTTATTGAAACTCAACGACCATATCAACTGCGGTGAACCACCGGACGATTTTCATCTAACAATCTCTTGTACGCCATTCAAGAATCTTCATACAAAGAAAGGAAACATCAATAAGAGGTTGCACAAGCTCGTGGCAACTAAATGCAAGTTACTGAAGCAATACAAATACGGCGACATCGTATCGATTGCATTAATCAACGCTGGATTCAAGTGACCCATAATAAGGAACTACTATATGATGCATTCTCAATTCATCAATCAAGACAGCAAACGAAATCTCCAGTTTGGAAAGGAAAGAACAATATATATTGAAAGGAATCTATTATCAAATGTTGCGACGCAAATGGGGGATTTTATAAGCATGTGTTTTAAGCGATGTTATAAGCTCTGTGTTACGAGGATTGCGTGATTAGAATTGTACACTCCGCCTGCACGTCATTCTTGTAAAATCCCCGTTGGCATCGCAGCATTTGATAATATATTCCTTTCAACATGCATTGCCAAAAGATGTTATAGACATTCTTTCAATTATTCATTTGTCATTGCTCAAGAATAAGAGAATAAGAGAGCTCATTGACAGAATGGCGTAAATGCAGGCTAGCTGTTGGATAAATTCCATGATAGGCAAGCCTGAGCGATGAGCTCGTTCAGCTAGTTGAGAAATATACACACTGTGCAAGATCATGCTTCTCTGCGTTGTATTGTTGACGGGAGAGAGAGAAATAGTTTATGAGTAGTCGGGTAAAACCCATTTGATGGTCAGCTCTGATTACATATGAGAATTCTTGCACATAGTGTAAAATATTCATTTCCTTAGAAATCATTGTTCTCATTATAATGATGACAAATAAATTATATTATTTCAATTATACACTTGTTTATTTTCATAAAGTACAATTGTCCTATTCCAAACTCTGAAGTTTTAGTTTGTTGTCTTGAGTGATGAATGCATCATATAGCAGTTCCTTATTGTGGGTCGCTTGAATCCAGCGTTGATTAATGCAATCGATACGATGTCGCCGTATTTGTATCCGCTTCAGTAACTTGCATTTAGTTGCCACGATCTTGTGCAATCTCTTATTGATGTTTCATATCTTTGTGTGAAGATTCTTGAATGGTGTACGAGAGATTGTTGATGAAAATCGTCCGGTGGTTCACCGCAGTTGATATGGTCGTTGAGTTGCAATAAGTGATGATACATCAGACCTTGTAGAACAATACTGAACTTCTGCTCATTTGACATCATTGCAAGAACTGGTAGAAGAAAATAATTGCATAGCAGTGGTAGTGGAACATGTCATGTCATAAGATAATGTGATAAGATTTTTTATGTACTTTCCATGTCAATGGTTAGATGTACTTTCAACAAATTCATAATGAATCGTGCGATATATATATAGAGAGAGATTATGGGTTTAATGGCACAAAGGCAACAAAGGCCATAGAGCGCCAAAACTACGGTGAGTATGTGAGAGATGATCATGGGAGGGATGATGATGTGAGAGAGTGTGTGGTAGTTAAAAGCTATCTACAGGTATGAGCGATGAGATGGACCGATATAGACCGCTTGTATATGATAATTTGATCTCACTGCTTTCTTGATGAAAGTAATGCCCTTTGCAATTATTACGATTACATGTGGTGTCGAGTACTTCAATTCTTCATTAGCCAACCCCAAAAACTCCACCATCAATCCCAGTGGTTCCTCCGATGTTGATGTGCAGATATTTTTATAACTATTGTACATTTGGCACACAAATTCTTGCACGTTAAATTCTGCAATTTCTACGATATCTCCGAATACGACAATGTCTATGACGTATCGAAATGCAGTGATAATAGAATCATTTCGACTCTTTCTTTTTTTTGAAGCAGTGTTTTATCACAGCCTCCCACGATTTACGGTACCAGTGCAAAATCTGTCCGTCTCTTCGATGTAGAGCAATTGTCTGTTCTGTTTTCAAGCGTGCGTCTACAATTAACTACAAGCATATATGTGCTCATAATGTATTGTTTAAACTTTTGTTATACTATGAGGTTTAGAATGTTATTAATATCCCTGCTGGACATAGTAGGCATGATCTCATTCACTTCTACCCGTAATTTTAATGAGATTCAATGAGAAATCAGACTGCGAATTCGTTCAACGTGTAAAAGCCGACTATTTCTCATTGACTGAATTCGAAGTTAAGCAGGAAAGCTGCCTTCGCGAAACCCGGCTCTGCCGTGTTGTGTGGCGAAGACCACCTCACTGAGCAAGGAACCAATTGAACGAATTGGTTTAATGGTCGTAAGTGAGAAACTCTGACTTCCAATTAATTTAATGAGATCCAACATGTTGTGTATTACAGACTGCACCAATAGAAGGAATGATGAGTTGGCCTAATGTGTATCAATGAGAAACTGCTTTCCAGTTGATTTAGTGGGATCAACATGTTGCATGGCCGCCAATACAATAGTGAGAAGCCAGTTTCTGAAGGAACGAGCGTAATGGTGACCAATGGTACATCATCACTCTCAAATTAAGTAATAATATGATCAGGAAGCACGCTGTACGTCCGTGTAGAACATGACCTAATTCGTGGAACGCGTCCGATTCAAATAAATTAAACTCCACAATACGCATCGTATCGAAATATATTGCAAACGAAATTTGAACGACAATCTGAAATGGTATAAATAAATTAAAAAATAATTAATTCAGTAAATGAAAGTGTATTCCGAACAAATCAACTGAGGAAGCCGTTCGCCGATGGCGCCACTCGCAGAGTCGGAAGAGGGCCATTGTAGCACGTTTCCGTGCCGCACCGCATAGTGGCTCGTCCGCGTTGAAAATGGTTCGCGTTATTTCAAATGTTCGTGCACATATTCTCAAAAGCACATGTGCTGTGGTAAGTTCGTACGCACCTATTACTTTAAGCTATTGTTTCTGCATTCCGTATAACATTCCAGTGCACGGAAGTCCAAGCGTTTCCGCAAGTCGTCAACGGATTAGTCAGTCAGTCTGTTACGGAATGTCGAAGTGTTCGGATGCGCGCCGTGTCCCGCCGTGGCTCACAAGCAGTTGGCGTATTTCGGGCGTTATTTCGAGGATTTTTTTCCCGTTTGTAAGGTATGTAGTCGATTTAGAAACATACCCGTTCTTTCTACACAGTCTCCAATGTTTTGATCCCTGTTCGTAGGCATTACAACCGGTGATGGGAGGAGAGCGAGATGTGCAGTCAGTGTTACCTCCCGCGCTGTGAGTAACGGTATGTAATATATTGCCACGAATCATCTTCGGGAAACTTCCAGGGCAGGCACGAAACGGTACATCTCATCCCAGCGCGCGCTGAAGAAGCAAGAAGATTCCAGACACATCGCCTCCTCTCTGGCAAACACACGTGCAGTTTCTAGACGTTTCGGCGCGACGCTTAAATGCTTGTGCGCTCCAGGCTGGAGCATTCATTCTTTGGACTCAGTTGTGTTCAGAGAGCTATCACTCTTGTGTTTTTGCTACCAAGTAGTTTAATAAACCGTTTGCTGTTTATTCGACGACTCGCCGGCCTATTTCGCTTCGTGACAATATTTTGACACCCACTCACACTGACATGCTGCTGTTCCTGTATCTTTTAAAAATTGTGTTTCTTGAAGGTTAGACTAGTGCGACGCAGCTGGCATATTGCCGTAGGCATTTGTCAGCAGGTGACCAGAACGGAATCTTACCGAAGCTGGATGGGGTAAATTTTCACGCATGAAAGGCAAGCTGGATGTGGTATCGCGAATCACCTACGAAGCACAGAAGACCATGATCGTTCAGAGCTTCAAGACCTTGTGTTTTGTTCGTCGGCGCTGTGCGGACGTTGGGGCATACACTACTGATTGTGGATTTATTTTGTGTGTGCTGATGATGGACAGTATGCTTTCAAAACATGTAAGTGCTGAATCAAGTTTTTACTCTTGTTATTCATTGTGTCCTGCTAGCGATTTTCGACTGATTGGTGAATATTCACAGTTTTAAAACATTTGAAATAACTTTCACCTTTACATCTCCCACTTGTAATATCTTAACATCTAGTGTATTGTGATATATGAAAAAATCAAAGTGCACGCAGAAACGGCATCTAGTGTAACTCCTTTCTACAGCAAAAACATGCGTTCTGCTCATTTGATGCAGCAGAATCGAATGTTATTGCACATTCAAACAGTGCCTCGACAATGATAATTTCCAGGGGACTTTAATTGGAAAATCCGGGCTGCAGCACATTTGGACAATGGTAAACTAGACTGGCTTCCAATGGGTGTGATTAAGCGTGGTCCCACTTCGTCCCCATTGACATTTACAGTGATTTCTCTTTGAAACCCACTAAATTCCCGTAGTTTTTAATATGGTATTTGTACAAAATTGGCGATTCGGAATGGGAAATTTTGGCTACTTTCAATGAGAATTATGAATGTGATATCCACTTAAGCCGAATGAGATTTCTGCGCTATTTTGAATTGCACTATTTCCAGCAGGGATCCCGCTGTGTCGCCATGATAATTATGGAAACTGATTTACAAAACTATGTTATGTGTGAAAAACATGTGCTTTCAATGATTCTATGTACAAGACATCTCCATTTTTTTCTTTTACAAATCCAATCAATCTATGTACAAGACCGCGCGAGGATCCTCCCCTCCCTACAGGCGTAACCTTGACGGGAGTGTGGGGGAAATTTATGGTCGACAGCTTCCATCTGTCACTTTATTGTTCGAATCCACTAGTTGATTCTGTGATGTATTCACGCTGCTTGCTGAGAAATGATTTGCCTGAATTAATTACTGTTTTGACTTTGTTTCAGGTGTTGACTCGATTGATATTAATAAAAATATTCTGAGTTGTTTCAATCGCCCGCAGCAATCTCCAGAACAGACTGGAACGATGTGTAGATAACAAATATCCACGTAAAAGTTTAGCCAGCGCTCGTTCGAAGCGGAGCACCAGTTCTTGGACGGGCACACCCGTGATGCGAGTAGGACAGCCCTCAACGCTCTCTCCCGATAATTCCAGTTAGAGCCGGTAGGGTGTCGTCCCTCTTGCTCCGCAGGCCGGCGCCGTCTTCAAGTAAGGGCCGGGTCCCATAGCGTTATGCGAGCAGCAGCAGCAAAGCAGCAGCGGTGCGGCAGCAGCAACACGGCAACATGGCAGCAGAGCAGCTTTCTGCTGCCGCTGCTCTGCTGCTGGAGGCGTCCCATAGCTTCGTTTTGAATTAGCGGCAGCAGCGGCTTAGGAAACACAAAGCGTGTTGGCAACTGTGGCATTGTTTACATTTCGCACATTCCGAAGGCGTACGCAGCGGCTAAGCCTTTTAGTACACACACCTAGGAACGCAATCCTAGGTGAAAGGCGTTTGTGTGAGAGATATATTGTGGATTTGGAGCTCATAAGTGAATTTTGAGATGAGTGTGGTGGTGGTCTGAGCCTCGTATTACCTGATTGACTCTTCGTTGATGTGTAGTCAGCTTCATGACATTCAACGTAGGTTCGTCCTACTGCTGTGCAGAACAGTCCTTGCTGTGTTGTGTGGAGATTCTTCTACGGGATTTTGACTTATAAATATTGCCTCGTTACTATAGTATTCGATATTTTGACTTACGGTGACTGTCAAATGCGTACGTTGCTATTAGTGAAATAAAATTGTCTAACGAAAACAAAGGCCCCTTCTAGTATTCACTGCTTTCTGCCTGTTTTCACAAGGAATGGGTTCATTATCTATCTCTGTCGAACCTTTTTTTGTTGTCTGAACGTTGTCTATCTCCATCTAACCCTTTTCAAGGTCAGTTTCATTTACAACCACCTAGCAAGGTCTTGCAATACCGACCACAAGAAATTTGTTCGGTTTGGTTTTCACACGGCATGGACGTGAAAGTAATTTGCTTGTACGTTATCAGGTCACGCGTTTTGAAGTACTTTCCAGAAAACAAGCGAACATGTAGCTACAACTGGTACACAACATATGTATCACGTAGGTTCGGTCGAACACTTTATTGAACTTATGAACTGAATTATGTCCTGAATGCGCACTTCACTCAGTCCCGATGATTGAACACTCGCTCCAAACTACTGGCAATCACAAGCGTATCCAGATCTTCAGAATCAAATCACAGGACAAAAAGAAACAAACCTTCTGCCGTCACTCGCCGCCCTGCTAACCCTAAACACCGTCGAACGAAAACAATACCAACCAGCCTCCTGATTGGCTTTCGAGACCGGCTGCTCAGGCTGCAGAGCAACAGGGCAGCACAGCAACCAAAAATTCGGATACGAGAGCAGCAGGGAATTTCTGCAGCTCGGCAGCTCTGCTGCTCTCGCCCAGTGCTATGGGACCGCTCGTGTCGCTGCAGCTCTGCTGCTCCGCTGCTGTTGCTCTGCTGCTGCTGCTGTTGCTCTGCTGCTGCTGCTCAAATCGAGGCTATGGGACCCCGCCTTAAGTTTGGACGAAGCTGTACGTTTGGATGGGAGACGACGAAAGCAGTGCTCTGTGCACCTTCCTGGCCTGGCAGTTCCTGTTATCCTGGGAAGAGACTTAATCATACGGCAGAAGTTGGTGCTAGACCTGCCCAATGGAGGATACGTGTACCACGGCTCGTCGGGATTTTTCCGCTTCGCCGCAGCACGGGAACACTGCACAGCACTGCAGGCTGTGGCCGCGTCCATTGAAACGTCTGGCCTGCCGCCTGTCTTGGGGTCATTCCATGGTCCGCAGGAGCAACGCAGTCAGCTTGAACAAGTACTGCGGCAGTTTGACGGAACCTTTACGGAAAAACCGGGTAAGTCGTCTGTGTTACAGCATAGCATAGACACCGGTAATGCTAGACCCTGGCGTTGTAATCCCAGACCACTGAGTGTGCATAAGCGTGCATTCCCTGTTGGAAATTCCTACTTGACTCCATATGGTATTATGACACCAGGTCCTATATGATGAAGGAACTTACATAGGATCCTGTTTAATTGTGGGTCCTACATGCAAATGCGATCCTACATATAAACAGGATCCTATTTGGTTGTGGGACCTACATGCATATGCGATCCTACATATAAACAGGATCCTATTTGATTGTGGGACCTACGTTGGGTCCTACATGCAAAAAGGTTCCTACGTATACGCTAAAATGGCGGAATACCAAGTCTCTCGTGGTGATCCTGTATAATTTGTGCACCCTACTGTGCTGTGTATATTGGGAAATAAAAATCATGCAGCTTCTTTTTTTTTATTGATATCGTTCACCATCCCTCTGACATGTGTGTCGAACAATCACACTCTTGCCTGATGTACAGCGTCTTCAACACCTTTACAGATCATGCTAGATGATAGCTATAGATATATTTCTTGGAGGCATCTGAAACAATAAAGCGAGTTAGGAAGCTAGATTTAACAAGGGATAATACATTATGTGTCACATAAAATGTGCCAAAACTCGTGCACAGGTAAACCAGACTTCCCACATATGCTGTTACTTGAGGTCCAAAGACAATTGTTTTGTTTGTTAGCAGCAAGATCAATTAACTATGACAACTGGGGCTACAGCAAGGCTGTCAGTAAGGCATTACCTGAACAGGGTGAAAACAATGCACGTTGAGTTATAATATCCGCGATTATTTACATTCTGTGCATATTTCTTCCACACTCGGGGAAAATATGCATGACCCAAGCTGAGCTATTATGAATTAATAACCAAAAAAGGAAGATCTGTATCTTTAGAGCACCGGTACCCTGTAGCAGGGCCGCTGAAGCATCATACATGATATCAACCTGATGTTACGTGATGATACAAGTTAACCAACAGGGTAAGAGCACAAGATTACAGATGGAGGATAAGGAAATAGGTAACAATAGGGTAATAATCGCACTGAGTGGATAAAGTTATAAGAACCCACACGCTAGGAAGAATACAAAGCAAAAGGTGCATGAAACATGGCATTACATGCACACAACTAACCTTCAATTCACGAAATCCAACAGCTTTCGGTCTTCCAAGGTACACACACAGAAACAGGTCCAGATAGCACTATAAGGCATGAAATACAGTCACAGCACTGAGGGGCACCAAAACCACCAAAACTACGACGAAAGACGCTTCCCGAACGAGAGCTCTCTGGGCATGCGTCCGAACGCTTCTAAGACTTCCCTTCCAAATGAGCTGGAAGAATTCCAAGCTCCAAGGGCGCCGCCTGGCTGTAACGGCTCTCCTCCATGTTCTCCACGCGCTACATCCAGAAAGCAGAAGTCGCGCGTACGGGCGACCAGTGTCATTGGAAAGAGGACGTTTTCCCCATCAAAGTAAGTCTTCAATCACATTTCTACGCCAACAAACAACCGACATCGAAAAAAAATGCCCCCAGCCCCATGTATAACGAGCCGCTGTTGCCATGTTGTCCTCACTCGACAATGGAGAGAGATAGAAAGATCCCGCAAGTTTCTAGCCGTTCGCTGTTCGGAGTGCACGAATTCGTTAATAGGTGATTTAGATCTCCCGCAGGGTTCAAACCTAAAAACAGGGACGAAGGTTGCAGAAGGAGAGTCAGCCTAAGGAATTTCGGGAATAACGCCATAACCTGTAGTAAATAGACGAGGGGTGCGAATTGAAAAGTTGTAGAGCAAAGAACGAAGAACATGCATCCAAAATTCCCAGTAAATTGGACGTTAGGTAAGCGAGATTACGGCACTAAAGGAACGGCACCCACGGAAGCGCCTCCGAGCGGCGTCAGCCAGACTTGCTGGCGCCAGCCAGGCTCCAACAGCTCCCCATAGAGCCCATAGTTTGAGATAATTCACACAACACTGGGCACACGACCAATGAGAGTGCAACGTTGTAGAAATTATGCAATGCCAGTCGGCCAATCAGGAGCCTTAACTTTGGCTGACCTTTCGACCGGTTCTGGCTACCATCGACTTCTACCGGATTTCACGCCTACCGCAGTTACCCGATATTCAAAATAACTGAAGCTCCTTTTGGCTAAAAGAAATATTTATTTGACACAAAGCACTGATTCAAAGATCTGATACATGGGTGCACTGTGAAGACAAAGTCTACTGCGTTGCTGACGCACTATAACTAAGTTCGAACTTGAAGCAAAACGAACACAGCTCTCGAAATCCGACGGGGCCCGTGCTTGTTCTTCACACTCCAACCGCTCCAACTCACGAAGCATTCCAGTTCCGGAGTTGATAGACTGTTTGTGGGATAATAGTAGTGTCCAGGAACAGCACAACACACGTTGAATCACATCGACGCATGAATAAACCAGCGAACACTTCTACAAACTGTTCTGCCGATTGACATCACCGAAACACGGAACACAAGAGGACGCCTTGCCGGCCGATTTTATGATGAGCATTTTCTTTCGTTGTTTGCAGAGCGGAAAAGGCGCTTGTGTGGCACGTAATCGTAATCCTGTCTTTGTTGTCAGACCTCAAAATACGACGGCGCCCGAACGCGTTCTTCACGCTCCAACCGCACCAGCCCACGAAGCATTCCAGTTCCGTAGTTGATAGACTGTACGTGGGATATTAGTCGTGTCCAGGAACAGCACAACACGCGTAGAATCACAAACTGTTCTGCCGATTGACATCACCGAAACACGGAACACAAGAGCACGGACGCCGTGCCGACCGATGCGACCTATTTCGAAACTATGCTGAAACTGCTGAAACGGCCACCGGGACGCTGCACACACATGCGCGCGTACAAAATGCGATTTCAAAACGTTGTCGACCAATCGGAGCGCGCACGCAGTCTGGGCCAATGAGCTTGCAACGTTGTAGATTGGCGCAGTGGTACATACTCTACAGCCGCATCCTCGGTTACCTGAGGAGGACTGGCGCCAGCGCCATGACCCTCCAACTCCCAAGCCCATATCTGGGGAACGGAGAGTTGCGCGCTTACGGGATTAAAGCGGTTGGAAAGAGCACGTAAGAGCTTCACAACTATGTTAAACACGACTGTGTAGGTGCAATGAAAACGTTTTTTGGAAAAAAACAGCCGGCAATCCCATGTATTGGGAGGAGTGTAAACACGAAAACCGGTAGCTCGAGAATCAGAAGACTTTGATAGGTGTAGTAAATATTGCCACGTTCACCGAGTTGAGGCGAGTACACTCCAGAAAGATGAAAACTGTCCGACGCGGGCTTCCTTCCGAAAAAAAAAAGGGCCTCAAAGTTTAGAAAAACAGTGTTACGAACGCGTCTCTGCCCACAACCCCTGAACCGCTAAACACCGACTCATGGTTCCATTTGACAGATCGTAGAGCGACTCAAGTCCTACTAGAACGGAAATTCTGGCGTCGACCTGACTAGCGGGGCGGATGTTACGGAGCTCCGAATGTATCGGAAGTGCAGATGGAGGCCTGGAATTTTCAAGTATCTCGACTACTTTTAGCATTTCCTGCGAGCCGTGAGCGTGCACGTGAAGGCGAAGGATTGGGGAATCCGTCACAAGAAACCGCGTCCTGATAGAACCGGTTTACTGCTAGATATTAGACCGAGAACCCCATCGACACCGCAATGTCGCTCGATGGGACTCAACCGCCACCTCGACCGGTTGCGCACTGCTGTCGAAGTTTGTGCTTAAATAGCACTCAAAGGAATGCACGCATCATTGTACGCTTGATGTTTCGTCGACTAGTAATGGACATACTCTATGCATGTTCCATAAATGAATGCAACCAGTCCATTCAGTTGTTTTCAACCTAATATATATATATTCATTTGCAGTGGTTCTAATAGAATTCGCACTTGATAACCTGCCGTATGTGTGCAAACATGATTGAATATGACTAGTTCGTTCTGGGCCCCAGTTTTGAAGGATATATATATATATATATTAACACAGCAACAAACATTATTTGATTGTATATATATATATATACAATCAAATAATGTTTGTTGCTGTGTTAATATATCACTTCCACATCTCGAAGTAATTCCCCACGTCCTCCCCACATGAAATCAAACAAGTCACGTAAGATCTCTCATAGCTCCTTTTTGATGCCTTGTAGGATCCTACAAGTCTGCTACGTAGCCGGATATAGGCAATGTCGTGTCCTACAACTCTCCTATATTGCCGAATATGGGACAAGTAGGACGCCACAACTCTCCTACATAGCCTAATATGAGACATGTAGGATCCTATGACTCACCTATATGTGAATGAATATAGGACATGTAGGATCCTACAACTTTCCCACATGATACAAAATAGGACATAAAGGATCCTACATCAATTTGTATAGGATAAATAGGATCGCATACAACCTATTTAGCTTTTTTTCAACAGGGTTGTTAAACGCTGCTCTTAACGAAATGCTCCAAACCGGTGCAGTTCGAAGGTCCCAGAGTCCTTGGGCATTTCTTGTTGTTCTGGCTCCGAAACGTGATGGTACGGCTCGGTTATGCGTCGACTACCGTCGACTTAACGCAGTAACTGTAAGGGACGGCTACCCCTTCCCGTCCATTGAGTCAATCTTGTATTCCCTGGGCAACGCAACTGTGTTTTCAACGCTTGATTTAGTAGAGGATTTTTGCAAATCCAAGTTGCCCCGGAGGATGTCCCAAAAACAGCCTATACGTGTCATAGAGGTATGTTTGAATTTGTACGGATGCCTTTCGGTCTGTCTAATTCAACCGCTAGTTTCCGGCGGTTGATGGATGCAGTGTTGAGAGATGCGAAGTACAATTTCGCAAAGGCGTACATGGATGATGTCGTAGTGCTTTCTAGAAATTTTCAGGAACACTTGGAACACCTGTCAATCGTCCTTGCAAGGATAAACGAAGCGAGCATAACGATCAACCCCCGCAAGGTGCAACTGGCATCGTCTAAAGTCAGCCTTCTCGGCTTCGTGGTGGACGAAGGTCCTAACGACGACAAGCTAAAGGCGATCACGGAGTTTCCGGTTCCCTGTAACGTCAAAGCATTGCAGCGCTTCCTCGGTATGGTTGGTTTTTACAGACAATTCATTCCTAATTGTGCCGAGCTAGCGTTGTTGCGCAAGGACACGCGCTGGTATTGGGGAGAAGAGCAGGAACGATTATTTCGAGCTCTATCACAAACAATCGCTGATACGGCTAGGCTTTATCTGCCCTACCTTAAGAAACCATTTGTTGCGCAAACAGATGCAAGCGATTATGGTGTTGGCGCAGTTCTCTTGCAGGAGCATGACGCTACTCTTTGTCCAGTGGCTTTTGCAAGTCGCACGCTGAATCCGGGAGAACGGAACTACTCAGTGACGGAAAATGTGTGCTTTGCGATCAGGAAGTTCGACCTTTACCTGAACGTCAGTACCTTCACTGTCCAGACTGACCACCAGGCACTTTCTTGGCAGCAGCGGCTCCATAACCTGTCTGGACGACCTGTCAGGTGGGCCCTGATGCTATAAGGCTACTCCTTCAACGTGGAGTACAGGCGGGGCTCAACGAACATGGTAGCAGACGCGCAGTCCCGCGCGCCTCTACCGAAGGGGGAAGAGGATGGCACCGAGGCGCCTTCTCAACTGCTAGCAGCAGCACAGGCGGTACGAGACGTATCTTCGTCTTGGGGCACGGTCGTGAGCAGAGAGCAGCTCCTAGACGCTCAGAGAGCGGACGGCTTTTGTCAGCGGGTGTCGCAGTGGATAGCTGAGCAAGACTTGGCGGACACCGGAACGACTGACGGACGGCACGACTCCTATCTGCTGGGCGAGGATGGCATCCTGTTCAGGTACATACCACAGGCGGATGAGGACGACGGCTCATCCCCGTTCAGAGTCTTGGTGCTACGGAAGTTGCGTAAGTCTTTCATACGTTACTTTCATGACTCGGCCTTGGCAGGTCACAGCAGCGGCAGGAAAACTTATGAAAAGTTATGTCGGGTTGCGACATGACCAGGAATGAGGCAGGATGTAACAAAGTATGTTCGTACTTGTCCCGTATGCCAGAGAGCAAAACCTCGTGGTGGTTTACCCTCTGGGCGCTTACAGCCTGTTCAGAGCAATAGACCCTGGCAGATAGTTCCTTCTGATGTGATGGGACCATTTCCCCGTAGTCCTAGAAGTAACCAGTATTTGTTCGTGGTTACTGATCATTTCACGAAATGGGTTGAGCTGTTTCCTCTCAGGACACTGACTTCCCAGAGAGTGTGGGAAAAACTACTCGACACCTTTTGCCGGTTTGGGTTTCCCGCACAGCTGATCACCGACAACGCAACCTACTTTACAAGTAAGGTGTTCTCAGATTCTTGCGCTGTCTTAGGCATTCAGCATAAGAAGAGTTCCCCATGTCACCCTCAGGCTAACATTACCGAACGTGTTTATCGGAACCTGAAAATGATGTTGGTTGCTTTTACTGGTCAGCACCACCGTGATTGGGATCTTCGCCTTGCTGTGCTGGCTTTCGCTACACGGACGACGGTCAACAGGTCTACAGGCTTCGTCGTTGTGACACGGGCGAACAAACTGGGCCAGTACATATCTCGGACCTGAAGACTTACCACCTCCGAGACCCCGAGGGTGAAGAAGCAGACGGCCAGCTTCCTCCTCAAGACCTGGACCAGGATCCCGTTTCCAGACCCTCCTGTCGCTACAGTTTGCGTCCCCGCAGGCGGCGCACGTAGCTGCCACTATCCTAGTCGCTAAATCCTAGTGCTCTTGTATAGTTGGTCTTTCTTAGTGTGGTTTCTGTTCCGCAGTCTTCAGCTATAATCTTCTGGGGGAGAACCTTTTCAGGTTCTCACGGTTTGAAATTGCTTTCTCACCGGAGTCCCCTTTTCTTTCCCAGCAGACTACGAGGCCTCCCAAAAGGAGGCACCAGCGTACCCGGCCTCCTGGACAGCCCCCCGGAACAAGCACATCGGGATCACGAGCTCGGCGGACCAGCGCCAGCAGCCCCGACGCACCGATCCGTTGCCACCTGGACCGTGGTGTCAGAAGGGAGACCAGTATCCTGGGCCTCCCGTACCCGCTGGTCCTAGCAGCCACGTCCGCTCCGTACGGATGATCCTACCAAGGCGCCTCTCCCTTTCAGGGGACTGAGCCTAACTTACGGTCACCTGAATGACCCGCCCATCCCAATTACCGAAGAAGAGAGGAGATTCCTGTGTCCGCTTTGCGGAGTACCGGAAATGCACCGCTTTGCTCACCGACGTGGCCCACTACACACGGCTAAGCAGCAGACCGCCCGGCCCGCCCACGGAGATGTCTCCACAGCATTGGCTACGCTCAGAAGGCTCAGACCTGATCTTCTCAAGGCATCCTCCCTGACCAAGACGAATGAGGACGTAGTCCTTGAGATGTCCGACGATGAACTATGACTGGGACCCTTGAGGGTGGGAGGGATGTGGGCCATCGCTCTCGTTTCGATTGTAGTTTTTGATTGTGCCACGAAATGGCAGGACAGATGGCTGACACGTGTTAGGGGGGCGGGTCAGGGTGATATAAGCACACGGGTGCGTGTGGTTTAGAGAAAAGGGCTTTTGTTTGACGGCGGTGTGCCGTTAGGATGTCGCCTAGGTATGGAATAAACCTTTGTTGTTGTTGTTCGAACCTTTTGCTTGCTGTGTCTTCCTCGGCGACGGAGCGGACGGACTGACGCCCCGAGGTTGTGGAAACACGGGTTTCCACATCACTTAATAAGAAATTGATTAATTAAAAGTTGTGTCATATTGGAACAAAATATATGCACCTTAGACTCCATGTTGTGCTCGAAATTCCTTACAGCACTTAATAAGAAAGTCCCCGCTACACGATGATGAGGAAATTGTTAGTGTTGCAATAATGGTGACCACGACTCAGACTTGTTATGATAAAACTTGTAATTTTGGTTGTAATCGTATTGATTAAGATTGCCTTTTTTAACTAGATGTAGTGTCCTTTGTTATAGATTGTAATTCCTCTTGTGTTCGTACCGTCCCTCTATGTGGCCCTTGGTCTTCCAGGGTCTCTGTTTACACAGTTACGAGTCAAACCGGGACTTTTCATTTTTCGCAAAAGTGAAATGAACTTACAGGCGAGAAATTAGTTTTATTTTTCAACGTAATTTCCAGCTGCACTAATGCACTTGTCCCAGCGTTCCACGAGGGCTTGGATGCGCGCAGTGTAGAAATCCTTACCGGCGCGTAGCAGCATTCTTGACCTCGTCGTCGCAGCTGAAGTGGCGGCCCCCAAGGAACGCCTTCAGTGGCCCGAAGAGATGGAAATCGCTGGGGGCGAGGTATGGACTGTAAGCGGGATGTGGCAGCAACTCCCAGCCAAGTTCCTGTAAGGTGCGTGTCGTGAGATGCGCGGTATGCGGGCGTGCATTGTCCTGTAGGAAGAGGACTCCTTTGGTGATGAGGCCCGGCCGCTTTTGCTTCAGCGCCTTATGCACAGCCCTGAGAACCTGGCAGTAATATGCACTATTGATGGTGGTACCACTGGGCAGAAAATCAACATGAACAACGCCAGCCTTGTCCCAGAAAACTGTGGCCATGACCTTACCCGCAGACGGGGTGCTTTGGAACTTCTTGGGAGCTGGCGAGCCCGGATGCTTCCACTGTTTTGATGCGCGTTTTGACTCAGGGGTGAAATGGTGAACCCACGTTTCATCGCACGTGATGATCCGATCAAGGAAAGGCAGTCCTCCAGTGTCAAAACGGTACCTTAGCTCTTGGGAGATTTCCAGTCTTCTCTGCCGGTCAAACACGGAGAGCTGCCTCGGGACCCAACGGGCACTAACTTTCTGAAACTGGAGGTGTTCATTAATGATGGTGTTCAACGCGTTGGGTTGAACACCATCACCCACACACAGGTGATGGTGTTCACAGAGAGGTCCGTCTTTCGAGCCAGTTCGAGATGTTATCCGTCGGTCGTTGAGGATCTAGCGCTCTACAAGTTGGATATTCTAAGGAACTTTGACACTGGGCTCTGAGCCGCCCCCGCCGGGATCGTCCTGCACTGATGTACGGCCGTCTCGGAACCGTTTACACCACTCAAACGCTTTGCTGCGGCTAAGTGTATCGTGGCAATACTGAGCCTGAAGTCTTCTGTGAATCTCAGATGACTTTACGCCTTCATTCACGAGAAAGTTCGTGACAATTCGCTGTGCGATGTGCGCCATCTTGTCCAGCACGCGTCTTCTGTTTTGCACAAACTTTGGAGCACCACGTGGTGAACGCGGAGGCCTGTCTCGTGTGAAAATGACAAAAAAGAAGTAGCGCGAGCCCTTTGTACACTCGGTAGGCTGTGACTGAGCTGGCAAGCTCTTCGCGGACAAGGGACTGTACAAGGCTTGGGTCTTCACAGGGAGTGCCGGGACGTTGCGCAGATAGTTCTTCACGGACGATTTCTCAGATTAAGTATCGAAGGTTATCCAGTGTTACGAGTTCCGCGCCTGTCCCGTACTGTAGATGAGTTTCCCAATTGCGGAGATTCCGGGCGTCTTGCAATTTTTTACAGAGGGAAAGAAGTTCGTTAACACATGACAAGTCCTTGCTCACAATAAGTTGAAACACATCCTCCCGGATTCCCTTAAGCACACAGCAGATTTTTCGGTATCATGTCGGAATTGAAACGCTTGCAAAGGGACCGGACGTCCTCAATTGATGACATGTACGATTCTTCCGGACATTGAATGTGAGAGGAAAGCTTTCGCTCTGCATCTAACTTGCGAAAAGCGGGCCTTCCGAAAAGATCGCGAAGACGTCCAGCCAATTGGTCCCCGGTTTGAAATTCAGCTCCATGGTTGAGGAACCATGTCTTCGCCACACCAGAGAGGTAAAAGAGAACATTGGTGAGCCTACTAGTGTCGTCCCGCCTGTTGTGACGGATGATGCGGCCAAACTCACCAAGCCAATCATCGACGTCCAGGTCGTCAATGCCGCTGAAGGCAGAGGGGTCACGCTGTCGAACCGTTGGAGCAGGCAAACGTTGCGACGATGAAGGTCCCGCGGGAGGAATCCTGTTACTAGCAGCAGGTGTACCAGATGCAGATGTCATCGTAAGAACTCGGCGGCTCCGAAGTTTCAGGATTCTAAATTAGACAGAGGGAAAGCGCTCGCACCTCCACCAAATGTTAGGTTGATTCGAAAACCGAGCTTTATTGTGATGACGATGAGGATTAGGACGATGGGGATGATATCTGTCTCACAATATGTTCTTTGAATAAAAGTCACGTCCTGTGATATAGATTCATTGAAAACTTGTGTGAATGATTACCAATAATTAAAAAATATTATATGCATTGTGTTTGATTATTTCTGTATGATACCTCTTCAAATCTATTGCATCATACCGGTAATGAGTAACCGGTTTATTATGTGAATTGTATTGTCTTGCGTTTCTTCTGTTTCAGATCGTGAACGTTTTTTGGCTGGATTTTTCCCCTTCACAGATAGGCATTACAATTCCCAACACCATTGGCATTAATAAATATTGTAGTGTGCCTAGCCAAGGCCAGAGACAAAAGCGGCTGTTGGCCGTTCCCGTCCTAGAACATTTTCAGAATGCCACTTTATTTTCCTCCCCACGCGTTCGTGCCCCATCTTCGTCCTCCTTCTACATTACTCCGGAGCTCCTTTGTCCAACCCTCCGTGATTGGTAAGGCACCTATGGTAGCCCTTTCTTCCGTTCCTTTTCGTCCATGATAAGTCACAACCTTTAATATACTCCGAATGTGATGAGCTTCTTGACGGTATAAGGCCCCTCAAACGGATTTCTACTCCCCCGTAGACCGCAACGTACGAGCACCAGGTCTCCTTCTTCGAGCTTCGGGATCCTGCTGTTGTGGCAGAGATCGAATCCTTTCTTCATGCGGTGTCCGTATTCGGCCTCTTTTTCGGCGCTGTGCGGACTCTCTTGTAGCTGAACTTTGTCAGTGATACCGAGCTCCTGATCAGTCGGTAGGACGGGCACGGCCCGGTAAGCTGCATACTGGGGGCTGCATCCCAGTGCCGAGGTATGTGATCTGTTGTGGTGGTGCACTGCCGCCTCCAGGGCACACTTCCACCCTCCTTGGTATTCAGGGTGGTATACTATGTAGCCCTTAATGTCACGTATCGCTCGCTCGGCAAGCCCATTCGCTGTGGGATGGTATGGGGTCGTTGTGCGTACCACTATGCCTCTCTGCGCGGCCGACGTCTTGAGTTTCCTGCTACGGAAAGCCGGCCCGTTGTCCGAGATCAAAAGCTTCGTATCCCGGAACATTTCGCGCTCCAGAAGGTTGATCACGGGTTGTACATCTTCCTTCCCCGCACGTGCGGCAACCATTCTTGTCGCTTGGTCGATCGCGAGCAAGAAGGCCTGTGTCCTTGACACCCCCTCCCCCTTCTTTTTTATCACTGCGAAGCCCAGGTGGAGTACCTCAAAGGGGATCTTCGAATGGGGGGGAGTATCATTGTGCCCGTCTGTTGCCAGTATTTTGCCTTATGCAGCTGACATGTGTGACACGACCCGACGTGCCTTCGTACCTCACGTTTCCTGTTCTTCCATTCGAAACGCTTCCTTATCTTGAGGTAGGTTCGCCAAAATCCGTCGTGTCCCCCTGATCCGGGACTGTCATGGTACAACTCCAGGATTTTGCGGACCAAGGTGGCGGGTACGTGAAACTTCGTTTTCGACTCCAGGAACTGGAACTGTTCGGAACCTTCCCAAAGTTTGGCGCTGTTTACTTCCTGAGTGACCTCACTAGTAGATGCCTCACTAAAGATAGCCAACCGTGACAACGCATCGGCATCGGTAAGGTCAGACGCGCTGCGGTGAGGCACCCTGAAGTCAAAGTGTTGTATCTCGTTGATCCAGCGGGCGATCCTTCCTCTGGGCTTAGCCAATTTGTGGAGGTGTGATAGTGCCTGGTTGTCGGTGAACAGGTCGAACGAACGACCCTCCAAGTATGGACGGAAGTACTCCGAAGCTAACACCACTGCCAGCGCCTCCTTCTCGGTTGTGGTGTAATTTGTCTCTGACTGTGAAAACGTGTGATAGTGGTATCCTATCATGCTGAGTTGACGTCCCTTCGGGTTCTCGCAGCGTCTCTGATACAACACTGCACCGGTGCCGTAAAGCGACGCATCTGTTTTGAGTTCGAACGGCAGTGTGAAGTCGGGCAGGGTTAATATGGGATCGGATGATATCTTCTGTACTAAGAATTGGTATGCTGCTTCGCATTCTTCTGTCCACTGGAAGGGTGTGTCCTTCCGGGTAAGCTATGTGAGACTCCTGGTCTTGGTGGCGTAGTCTTTAATGAAGGCACGGAAGTGGCCGGCTAGGCCGAGGAACACCCTTAATATGCGGACATCGTGTGGTTTCCGCAACACCGTTATCCTGGCCACGGACTCCTCCTTCGTACTTTTGGTCTTACCGTCCAACACTCGTCCAAGAAACGTAACCTTCTCCTGGAAGAATGTGGTCTTCTTGAAATTTATCTTTACGCCTGCCTCGCTCAGCGCAGAGAGGACAAGGGACACGACGGCTGTGATCCTCCTAGGTGTGAGTATAGATAACTATGTCGTCAATATATACAGCGCAGAACTTTCCCCTGAAGGATCTGAGAATGTCGTTCATGATCTTCTGGAACCATGCTCCTGAATTCTTCCACCAAAACGGGAGCCGGTTATATTCGTATATGTTGAATGGGGTTATAAATGATGTATACTTCTTGTATTGTTCTACCCGAGGGACATGCCAATACCCTTTGGTTAGATCTATGTATGTGAACACCCTGCATCCTCCTGTCTCGTTGATTACGTCGTCGATTCGTGGCATCGGATAAGGGAACAAATCAGTCTGCTGATTCAGCAGATGGTAGTCCGTGCACAATCTGAAGGTTCCATCTTATTTCGGTGCGATTGTTATTGGCGAAGCGAATGTCGACGTTGACGGTCTTATTATCTTGGCGTCCAGCATCGTTTGTAGCTGCAGCCAGGCCTTCCTCTCTCTTGACAGGGGGTATGGCTTGCATTGAATAGGTGTAGTGTTAGCTAATTTAAAGGGTACGACATGGGACCTAATTGCCGGTTGGCATGGCCCAATACACCTGAGCTCCGGGTACATTGCGGAGACGTCTTCAGCGGACTTGGGTAATATCAGCGCTGAGACTATTGTTAGTCCTTCGACGTCCACGCGGTCGTCCCAAAACAAATTCTTCCGCATTGCCTTAATGGCTGGCCTAGACAGCTGGAGATTGTACTCCACATCGTCGATAATGAGGGCGTCAACGGCAAGTGTTTGACCCTGGAAGGATAGCTCAATCGTGGCCCCTCATCAAGTTCGCGACATGTCCCGTCGAAACTTCGTACGAGTATGGGCCGTCCCTTATTAACACGTCCTTGGTTGATCTCTCTCCTGTTCACGATGTTCACTGTTGCCCGTTTACCATCATCGTGACATACACTAGGTTTTGGCTAGCAAAATACACAGTCTTCATTGTTATCGACGGGCCAGACTGTGAAGCCTCTTTTATTTGTTTTTTGCCTCCTGTTCTGCTGCCTGAACCTCGCCTCGGCATCGGGAGTACGCCCTACGAAGAACTGGATCCACATGATGTTCGATCCTGTCGACCGCGCCAAAAATGTAGTGTGCCTAGCCAAGGCCAGAGACAAAAGCAGCTGTTGGCCGTTCCCGTCCCAGAACATTTTCAGAATGCCACTTTATTTTCCTCCCCACGCGTTCGTTCCGCATCTTCGTCCTCCTCCTACAAATATATTTCCATTTGTACTTTTGTGTATGGCTGTCCTTTGCATGTCTGTACTTGCATATAAACCGCTCACGCGCCAATTGTCTGAATTCAGTCGGGAGCGCGGAGCCGACTGCAAAATCCGATTAAATTCATTTCCTAATATTTCCGACTGTTTCGAAACGAAATATTCCCGTTACATGTATTTCACTATTCACTATTCTGATATGTACCTTCAGTACAACTGCATTTTTCGTTCGGACACCAGTTCTAAAGATAAGCACCTTCTGTACATGATGCTGTGAAACATTAATCACACAACGTCACGCATGCATATACCTTAAGCACAATGAGATACAAGATAAAGCACAGAGTGGAACTGTTTTTCACTACTGCTCAGCTTTTTCTCTTGTTGCTTTCCTTGTGAAGCGACTAACGTTGCCCTTCCATATTATGATTTAGTTTTAAAATATCCTGTATACTCCAGTGTTACGACAGAAAGGACAGTTAAAGAAGGAAAACAGCTTCCTTAAGCGGTGTAATGACCTCTTCGTGGGCGAATCCTGTAACTATAAAATGTACATTTGGCTTGTCGATGACAGCTTCCATACTTAGCACGTGAGAGATAGATATAGGAGGTAGATAGTGGGGCTTTCAAAGAAAACGTGCATATAGACTACACATTTCATATACTGCAGCCGACGAAATAGTCCTCAGCTCGTGAAGACATCTACGGCATCTGATAGTACTAGGTCCTTTATTTTCTAAAGACGGAATGTTCGACTACTCTGCCATTTTCCCCCTTTCTGGGCTGTGTGCATGGTCTTGCTCCACACTTTGTATGTGCGTGAAAATAGACTCCATAATGTTAAAGCTGTGCGGTCATCGTCATCATAATTTCTACGCTGCAACTCGTGGCCATCGCGGTTGACTGTGGCTATGTACCTTCTACCCGTCACCCTCTTCGCAACTGCGGAGAGAGCTGCATTAGTAAATAAAGCAAATGAACACAAAAGGAAATTGTTTTCTTTTAATTCTGTGTTGCTCTTCTGTTCTCAAGCTGTTGTCCTGCTTTTGTTTATTTTACAATTTATTACTTTTCATTTATGTTTCATTGCATGACCCTTAGCGATGTGTCCTTGCGAGAACCAGCCTCATAAAATATGGTTCGTCCGACTGGCTTTAAAATGTCTTTCACCAAAACTGGGGATGAAAAAAAAAGGTGTTGCGTCCAGTGTAAGAGATAAGGTTAGTTTGTCGTCGGCGAACTTGTCTGGTGTCGATAAGCGATAAATGAATGAGCGCGTCATGTCTTCATGTTTACCCATGGTTTGGAGGAAAAATAATCTCCACTCACGGAGTTCCTATCGTGGATACAACAAGGCGGTATTTTCGCGTTCCCCATCGAACATACACAAAAATGTTTATTTTTGTCTTGAATACAGCACAATCCAGTTTCCAAATAGCTCGCGCAAAAGAATATTAAATGTTTTTGTTTGGAATCTTGTGTTGTGTCCGTCTGGTGTGGTGTTGTGTCTGTGCTTACCGATGGTTCGTTTAGTCGGATCTCCTCCGCTTCCTTTGTCATACCAGACGAGTCGATATCACGTGGGTTTTGACTGTCACATCGTGCTTCGTCGACCTCTGCGGAGCTGCATGTCATCTTGCTGTTCCTAAAGTCTACCTTGAACTGCCCTCCTCGCTCCTTGGTGATATAGACTGACTCAAAAGCAGCCCTGCAACGTGCAGAATGCATAGGCATCCGCGGCTATTTGGCCCCGGTGCTCGTGAGTATCCTGACGGCGCTCAATGCTCTTGGGAAACAGGGACATCGGTTGACTCTACAGTGGGTCCCCGACCACACTGGCATACAGTGCAACAAGGAGACAGATTTGGCGGCTGCCGCGACCCACCTTATCTACTGAGCCGTGCCCATTATCCTCTCCAATTGAGATAGACGCTTCTACTCGTCTGCGTTGGTGCCACCCTTGGCCCGCCAGCAATGGCGCCATAACATAACTCAATGGTCACTCCTCCATGCAGTGGTTCCATCATTATCATTTAAGATGCCAGGTGGCTTCCCTCGCAGGTGTATGTCACTTCTGCGGCGTCTACGACTCAGCGTCGCCTTCACCCCTGTGTTCCGGGTTAAGCTGAGTTACAGTAACACTGCGCTCTGCCCAGATTGCCACACCCCAACTACGATTCATTTCTATCATTGAGGACTGCTACCGGTACACATGTGAACGCCGGGTGCTTCGACGCCAACTTGAGCTCCTTGACGACAGACCATTCAGCTTGTCCAAACTACTTGGCCCATGGAGCGTCCCTGCGCATCAGTGTCGGGATCTTCTCTCCCTTTTTGCTTTCGTGCATGCCACTGGCCTCCTCGAAGAGCTCTAAAGAGAACTCCAACATGTCTTCGCTTCGCACTCACCATTAATTCATCCGCTCAAATTAACCTCTGTGAAGTGGGGTAAGGTCCTGTGGCTGCCACGGCGAAATATCCCATGTCATCATCTCTTTTCCATCATTTATTGTTGCTATTGTCCGTCACGTTCACACGAGTGGCCGCGCACATTCTTCTGAAAAATGTAACACTTACAAGGTAGCGGAATCCCTGATACAATCTGCTGGTCAATGGAATGGATTCGAATGCTGATCGACTACATCTCTGCCTTGTATGTTAAGTGGAACAGTGGTAATGCAAGTTAAAACAGCGGAAATATATTATTTATTAAATAAATAAACATAATAAACATCCGATGTCCGAAGCTTCATCGTGAAACAGAGTATGTTTAGGGTCTGACTTTTTCGTGTTAAACCTGATTACGCCCGATTATTACCTTTCTACTCAATTTCCGACAAATTCCAATTAAACCCGATTTCTCTTGTATTTTAATAACGTATGACGTTCCATCACATACCACGTACATGACTTAGTAGTGATCTGTGCACACGTATTGTGTTACAATAATTTGCGAGAAATGCATGTGTCACCAATATGTGCCCCTTGAACTACGGGCTTTTTTCCTGGGCAAAAAAATAACCCGATAACACCCGATTGTACTCGTATGAATAGCACCCGATCTCACCTCGAATTTCAGGTTGGAAAACAGCACCCAATTCCCCCCCACATGCACACACACACCTCCGAAATCGGGAAAGGCATTTAAGACAAAAAAGTCAGACACTAATTATATTCGAGTGTTACAAAGATCCTAAATAAGCAGCAAGAATTCGCTGCGACGGTATCTGCGACCCTGTAAATCCCCACTGCGCAGCCGCGACAACATCCACTCAACGTATAGATTACTGTGTGTAGAGGAGGTGATGTCCCTCTACATGAGTCCCGACCGGCGATGATGGTATGCCACGGAGAGGCGATGACGGTGGCCTATCTCCATGGCCGTGCCGGTGGAACTGAGGAGCGGGTGCTCCGGGCGCGTGTCCATCCTCGTCGTTGTCCACCGACCGCTACATCACCCCCCCAGACGCGGAGCGGCGATAAAGCAGATGATGTCCACGACTTCACTAGAGGAGGGCAGCGAGGGCGACCGTGGTTAACATGCACGGTTGAACAGGATGACGGCACGGCACACGGTGGCGAAGCATCACAGCCAATGAGTCATCACGTTCCGGTAGTCCGAGAAGAGTGGGGAAGAGACTGAGGCGCTGGCAAAGTGGTGGGGCTAGGCTGCAGCTACCAGCACGGGAGCCAAAGCTCAGAGTCCCAGGGGAGGAGAGGGTGAGGCTGTGAGAGCCGTTGAGAGATGCCGAGCCGCCGGCTGAAGCGTGCCGTTGCGTCGGCTGCTGCGACCGGCAGTGAAGGCTCGAGTGTCGCGGCCGGCAGTGAAGGAGCGCCGGGGTTCAGTGAACATCGGGCTGAAGCGATGCTTAATGAAGCTGTGATGCACGTGTGTACCGGTTGGTAGTGCTTTGTAGGAGAGAACGTAGATGGGTAGAAATCCAGCGAACCGGTAGAATGTAGGAAGGGAGTTGCCTCAGGACAGAAGCCGCCGATATTTCGAACAGAGACTGTTCTTCTTCTGGGCACCGTCCTCATCATTGGCATGGTATTTAAAGGGTTAGGTGTGACGTGTTTAAAGGTTCATGCGAATTGTGGGTCAACAGCCCGGAGGGAAGAAAGGTTCCGTACGGGTTTTTACGGCCGGAGTGAATGGCTGCTTTGTTAGAGTGTGGAGGGGATTATGTGAACGTAGTGATCTAGGCTACAGACCGGTTACAGAAAAATGGAAGGTTCACGAACACGTGGACGAAACGGGACAACAGGCAAGAATTGGCAAGCATAGCGAAAGATAAGGAGGTTAGTGGTTACGTGGGGAAAATTCCAGAACCAGCAAAGGTTTTCTTTCTTTTTTTTTTTTTTTTGTTTAATATTTGTAATGCAAAGTTGTGGCATGCAATAAAGAAAGTAGAAAGCAGTGGCCATGCATAACATAACAGATGATAATGGAGGTAGAAGGGAAAAGCATATTTTATTTGTGAAGTGTTTCTAGGGTGCCTTGTGATTTGTTGATACCGGACGGGTGAAGAGCGTTGAACTTGTATATGAGATAAGACTCCCTATCACGTCTGTCACGTGTGGATCTAAACCCGGTTTCTAGAATATATAGTTTAATGTTGTCAAAATTGTGACCAGGAACGTTAAAGTGTTCGGCGACTGCTTTGGGGAGTTTGTTGGACGTGTCGGTTCTGTGTCCGGTAAGGCGGTTGTTCATTTGTTGGCCGGTTTCACCAATGTATTGCATAGAGCAGTCGCCGCATTCAATGCAGTATATGACATTGGAGCTTGTGCATGTGAATGCGTGGTTAACGGGGTGGGTGTAATTGCTCGCAGTGCTTTTGATGGAGTTAGCGTGTTGAACGTGCTTGCATGTTTTGCAGCGCGGGAGGTTGCAGGGTCGTGTTCCCGTGTACGGGGTGCTTGTTTTGCTGATTTTGGCATTGACCAAGGCTTGACCATTGGCTTGACGAACTCTGCAGTACACTTGCCCAAAGGGACTATCCAGACTCCCTCCTAACCGAATTCCGTCGCAAGGCACTTACACTCGATCGAGACGAGGTTCTGGAAAACCGAAAAAATCCTGACGCGTGCCAAATAAGCTTCATCACAAGATATTCCAACGCACTTCCAAACATCAAAGCCATTCTACAGAAGCACGAGCCCCTCCTCCAAAGCAGTGACCGACTTAGCAATATATTCACAAATCCTATACAGGTGACATACCGACGTGCAAAAAACCTGGCAGACTCCTTGGTCAATGCCAAAATCAGCAAAACAAGCACCCCGTACACGGGAACACGACCCTGCAACCTCCCGCGCTGCAAAACATGCAAGCACGTTCAACACGCTAACTCCATCAAAAGCACTGCGAGCAATTACACCCACCCCGTTAACCACGCATTCACATGCACAAGCTCCAATGTCATATACTGCATTGAATGCGGCGACTGCTCTATGCAATACATTGGTGAAACCGGCCAACAAATGAACAACCGCCTTACCGGACACAGAACCGACACGTCCAACAAACTCCCCAAAGCAGTCGCCGAACACTTTAACGTTCCTGGTCACAATTTTGACAACATTAAACTATATATTCTAGAAACCGGGTTTAGATCCACACGTGACAGACGTGATAGGGAGTCTTATCTCATATACAAGTTCAACGCTCTTCACCCGTCCGGTATCAACAAATCACAAGGCACCCTAGAAACACTTCACAAATAAAATATGCTTTTCCCTTCTACCTCCATTATCATCTGTTATGTTATGCATGGCCACTGCTTTCTACTTTCTTTATTGCATGCCACAACTTTGCATTACAAATATTAAAAAAAAAAAAAGAAAACCTTTGCTGGTTCTGGAATTTTCCCCACGTAACCACTAACCTCCTTATCTTTCGCTATGCTTGCCAATTCTTGCCTGTTGTCCCGTTTCGTCCACGTGTTCGTGAACCTTCCATTTTTCTGTAACCGGTCTGTAGCCTAGATCACTACGTTCACATAATCCCCTCCACACTCTAACAAAGCAGCCATTCACTCCGGCCGTAAAAACCCGTACGGAACCTTTCTTCCCTCCGGGCTGTTGACCCACAATTCGCATGAACCTTTAAACACGTCACACCTAACCCTTTAAATACCATGCCAATGATGAGGACGGTGCCCAGAAGAAGAACAGTCTCTGTTCGAAATATCGGCGGCTTCTGTCCTGAGGCAACTCCCTTCCTCCTTTGTAGGAGAGAGGTCGCTATACAGCAGTTCGCTTGTCAAGCTCAGGAAGCCATTTGGGGATGAGCAGGTGATGCTGAATGCAAGGCACGGATGAGAGTCGTGGCAGCGGGTCTGGCTGGACAGTTGAGGTTGAGGGTACTGCCGTGCCACGGAGCTACCGTACCAGTCGGAGAGGTAGTAGTAGAGGGGTTTCCAGGCTGCGCGGCAGCGTGCCATCGGTGCTGGGCATGCGGGAAGATTGCCAAATTTTGGATGGTAAAAGGGCCGAATTTCGCCGACCATGGTGTTCATAGTTCGGGTCACCAAATGTAGAGGAGGTGGAGTTCCTCTACATGAGTCCCGACCGACGGTGATGGTATGCCAGGGAGAGGCGATGACGGTGGCCTATCTCCATGGCCGTGCCGGTGGAACCAGGCGCGTGTCCGTCCTCGTCGTTGTCCACCGGCCGCTACACTGTTGCACACTCCAAAATCGCAGGATTCTTCACGCTAATTGAATGGGATTGTTCGCATGTTCGTACGTTGTAGGTGCCCTTGGCGCATTTTACGACACCGCGCCTCCAGTAAGACAATCGCCAGTTACTTGAGTACAGTCAAACTTTGCACACTTTTGCACTGGCTAGACTACTTCACGTGTATACTAGGCAATATTCCGATTGCTCGTAGGGGCTCAAACTCTACAGGAGTGGGGTGTTTGGAACCCATGGCATACACATACTACTGGTGCGCTTCATTCCCACACTTCAGTGCAGCAAATGAAGCCTTCTTTACATGTTGAAAATTTTGAACCTCTAATCGAACCTCGAAGATCCCAATATTCACCCAGAGAGTTTGCATTAAAAGCTTCGCCGTGCCGCAGGCAACGTGCCACTAGTGAACGAATGCAGAGCGCTGTTAGCGTCAGTCAGTGTTGCACGCGCTTTTAGAATACTAATGCATGGGCTGCATGGAGTCAAGAACAAGTGAAGCCTGCTTTACGTTCCTGTCCCGAATTCTTCAGCATGCGTGTACATGAAAAACATCTACACATAATGACGTTCTGAGGCCGGGCTGGCATTAGCATCCATGAAGGGAAAACACATTGCATCGGATTAGCCGGCAGGTGCGGGCGTTCGTATTATCGTTACCAAACCATGGGAGTAGCGATACAGCAGAGGTTCCAGCAAACGCGCACGTGCATGTAGTCTCGGAACGCCAGGTATGGGTGTAAGGGTCCACCAGTATGATTAATAGACCAAAGCACAAAGTAAACAGTGGAGACACGTGAGCCCACACCATCACACAAGGCCAAAGCATTGCCGTCGTCGGGAAGGGTGAAGCACAGCGTATTTTCGAACTGCTGCGATGTGCTTCTGACGGAATATGCCTGGTTACAGGGAAATATTGTGGTGAGCTCCTGAAGAAGTTACGCGAAGTCATTTAGGCAAAGCGCCACAGGGAGCTCAAGGGTGTCCGTCTGCTCCACGTCAAAGCGCCGGCTCATTCTACACAGGCAACGGTGAGACACGCGACCTCATTAAGTTAAGACATTTTGCCTCATCCCCCGTACTTTCCCAGCCCTGCGCCTAGTGACTTGTTCCGCTTTCCACGTATGACGGGTACACTGCGTAGAAAGCGTTTCGACGACGATGTGATTGTGCTGTGGTAGATTGTGGAGGTGGACCAATTACTTAACACGCAGAATGAGGAGTTTAACAATAGCCTCCGACCAGTGGCGTCGGAACTATTTTTCTACTGGGGGAGCGAAAAAACGTGCTACCTTAAACATCATCATCATCATCATCACCTATTTTCCTTGAAAGCTCGTGCTTGCGTTATACAGGGTTGCTGCCCGAACTGTAAACGTGCACCTAACAAATGACATGTGCATATTTGTACAGTAGATCTAAAATAACATTGCAGAAGTATTGTAATTAAATAGCGCTTGGTGGTGGGTTAGTTCGTATAAGTTCATCGCGTCCGGCTTTTTTTACTTCTGCGCAGTGCGTAGCCCTCTTCGAGGACCTCTTCTTAGAAGTCGCGGCATGTACGTGTGCCTGGACTGGAAGCGAAGATCGTCTGATCCGCAAGCCTTCTGCGAATAAACCAGACTTTCCTGGGCCGGTCTGGAGCTCAGCAAGAATGTGTCCGTTTGACACCCAGCCTTTTGACTAGGTGTCACGCTGTCGTTTTAACTCGAGGGCGACTCAATAAGAAAAGCCGGATAAATGAAAACAGCGGGTAATTTTGGACATCGGTACGGTGGAAAGCGAGGAGCCACCAATCAGGTGGACAGTGACGGGTGAACATATACATAACATACATAAGACAAGAAACAAGCTGCGATACGTATCACTTTCCAGAGGTGTGGCCTTCTCCGATGTCTATGGCAGTTAATAATACTGTAACGCTGCTGCAGTCGAGGACTAGGTGGTGCTCCCTCGACGTTGCCACTGCCGACACATGAACACAACACCGGTGCGAAGTTTCGTCTCAGTTCATCGCACTTGTCGTACTACAGGTCTTATACGCCAGCTCGAATTGGGCACCCTGGCCACAACCGACTGAAATCTGTGGCTGCGCCTCGCAAACCGCCATTATAACAACCCTCTGTCTTCAACCGGGCGGTTTCTTTGTATCTTTATTTCCCCCAGATGTCTGGTGTCTTCCGTGCCTTTCGCGATTCCCGTTTGCGCCTCTGTCCCCCCCTCCCCACCCCCACCCCCACCGCACCACGTGGATTGGGTCTGGTAATGCTCGCGCCCCCCGTTACACACCTTCTGACTGATTTATTGCAGTTCGAAGCTTCGACAGTCCACTTTGTACCACAAACCTTTCCATGGTCAACTCCAGAACCCTGTGAACCTGACACCATTGGCATGTAGCTCTTCTCAAACGGTCTCCGCACACAGTGACAGTGGTAGGATTTCTGTATACTGCTCTCTAAATTTATGGCTGCCGAAAGAACACATGCACGGGTCACTCCGTTAGACCGTTGAAGATTACGACGCTGGGCTGACACTGGGGGAGCCGTGCTCCCCCATTCGTAAATGAGGGGGAGCCGTCGCTCCCCCTGCTCCCCCTGTTCCGGCGCCCCTGCCTCCGACAGCTCATTTATCCATTGCAGAAGTGCGTGCCGTTGGGTGGAGAATATGTAGAGGAATAGTAAACCTCCCTCGGACTCTCATTGCTGATTCTCTGTTCCTTCACGGCAATAGTAACAACTTTATGAACGCTCCTTACATTGTATAGTGTACCATTACATTGTATAGTGTACCATTGACAACTACACAGTACCCGCTACGTCTGCACCAGCGGCATGGCCGAGTGGGCTAAGGCGTCGGCTCATTGGTGGTAACCAAGGTCGTGCTGTAGACTGGGAGGTGGTGAGTTCGAATCCTACCACCGGCTGTGCTGTCTGAGGTTTTCCCTGGGTTTTCCGAAGACTTTCCAGACGAATGTCGGCACTGTTCCCCCTGAAGTCGGCCCAGGACGCATACTAATCCCCCTGTCCCCCACTCCTTCCTGCTGTCCTCTCTCCGTCCGTCGACATCTGTACGCCGCTCATAGCCACTGTTGCTTCGCGGTGCTAACACACACACACAAAAAACGCTACGTCTGCAAGTGCAGTGTGCTTTATAGGTCCCACCGACGCCGACAGCCAGCCATCTAACAGATGTGGAACAAGAGAGAGGAAGAAGGATCACCATATAAAGCTACCGCATTGAAGCGCGTTTGGCAGAATGCTCAAAGATGCAGACGATTTATATAGTATTTTTGTTTATATATCTCTCTCATGAATTCACTATTGTCACCACCGCGCTAAGCTGCTTGACTAGGGACGGGTAGCAATGACGCAATCATGTAGTACCCATATAGTTTTTTTTTAAATTCCTTGTTAGCGCCGCGAAGCAACTGTGGCTGTGGGCGACGTACAGACGTGGAAAGGTGGAGGGAGGACAGCAGGAAAGAGTGGGGGACAGAGGGGCCGACTTCGAGGGGAACTATGCCGACATTCGTCTGGAAAGTCTGCAGGAAACCCCAAGGAAAACCCCAGACAGGGATTCGAACCGCGTCACCCCCCAGTCTCCGCGTGGAAAGCGGCCGCCTTAACCACTATGCCACGGAAGCTGGGCCCAATATAGTGAAGACGATGATGAGACAGGAAGCAGAGCTATGTACATACCTTACTTCGCTGCGTACTACAGGCATTGTAGATATGGCCCGGTATCCCACAGGTCGAAGAAGCGTCACAGTGAAAGTGGACTTCAGGTCAGGCTCATCAAAGCACGGAAATGCCTCCCGCGCGAAAGTTGGCTCGAAGAAGGTCACTACGAGATGTCTACAGAAGCATTACAAATGACGCCTCTAACTGACCGCTTCGTCATACTTACTGAGGCTTTCCGTGAAGATCATAATGATATTTGTAGAACCCTCTCGTATCACCCAGGCTTCCTTGAAAGTTAATTTTGAGAGCATACCTGTATCCCCTTCTCAGTACCTCCGCTAATCTGATGTATAATAGGTCAGAGTTGGGCTCAATGTGATATTCGGTTACTGGGACCACTTCAGGCACATTGTTTCTGCCTAGTGGTCTTTCAGGGGCATAACCGACAGTCTGAGACTCGTGATGGTTAATGACTGTAATCCCTGGCTCTTCACCCGTGATAATGCTCAGGTGAGATGCGTGGAGGACTATAGTATTGGTATCCAGGACACAGTCGACAAAGATTGAAACGCGTCCTCTGAATAAATCGTCGCGGTTTGTCTCTTGACGATCTTCAGCGAAAAATGGTATTATTTCGAGGTCATAATGTTCGGGTAAAATGTTCCTCGGTAACCTCTGAGCGTAGTGGCCACTTTGAGTAGATGTTCGTCGAGACAGAAGCCCCAGTGAGTCTTCACGAAGTAGCAAAGATGTATGAGCCAAGGGACGTCTTCTCTCGCGCTTGGCAGACGTTAATACCGTCTCACCATCACCTGCACCACACGTTAAACATTTCTGTGAGCGGGACATTTCGTCCAAACCTGGATCTATCACTAGATAATATGCCTGCGGCTATAATTTATTTGCGAGGAATCTGAGAGGCAATTAAACACAAGTAAGAACTGCGAATAAAGCACGTGTTGCCGTAAGGTAAACTGCAGAGTCTGAATCAACAATTAAGACGAAGACAATCTCCCCTGCGCCTATGTAATGCTGAAGAAAGGAAAAGTACACAAGCGAGCTGGTGTAACGTTGAAGTGGGAAGCATCACCTTAAGCTTGAGGGGAACGAAGTCGACAGGAGGCCCACCAGCCATCTAATGAACACTTTGTTTACACAAGCAAAATCAGGTTGAGGGAAGGAAGTCACAGATGGAGGGGGAAAGGGCAACCAAGGGTTAGACCATAGGACATCGATCCTTATTGTGAAAGGGCTCATTATTTCATTCCCCACATCACCACCAGCAATGGGGTAGAGTACTCATCTACCTACTCATCTACCTCTAGAGTCATCATCTTAAAAATAAAGTTGTTGCTGTTTTTCGTAAGGGTGGGCGTCAACGTGGCGGCTTTGCGGCATTCGCTTCTACAAAGGGTGACCCACCCTACACAAAGGGGTCAAGTATTCAGCCACCCTAAGTAAGTGTATTTAGTTACGTCCTCTTTGTCGTATTTTGTTCTGTCCTTATTTATTTTTCAGTGACCTGCTGATCGTTGGTGTATTTCTCAATTTGTGAGCATGGAGAGTATGTTTCTCTCACTGCTAAGTCCCTCTAGACTTTTTTGCCTGGTCTCGCGCTCATAAGGGCATAAGTAAATAAATAAATTATAAAAATAAGTCATGTTTATTCTCAGTCCTAAAAAGGTCTTGCAAACGTTGGGTAGAAGCCTCTCTGTAAAAACAATATAAAAGTCTCCAGGGGGTCGGCTATTCACAAAACATCATCCGGGATCAGCAGCTGAAATGCATTTGGGGCTACGCACAAATCTGGTACCGCTCTTTCATAGGCTGTCACACTCAATTGGAAAACAGGCCACCACTGCAGAAGAGCAGTGTAGGGGGTCAGTGATAAAATGTCATCTCTGACACCCTTGAACAGAAACCCAAGTGTACGCAAATGTTTGGTTAAGCACAGGAATCAATATATCCCTGTAAGAAAAATGTGGTCTATAAAATTCCACTTTCCTGTGGTGTTTATTGCATAGGGCAGACGTCGAGATGTATTATAGACAGATTTAGGCCGCTTTTACACTAACGTGACGTTTTTCAGGTCCGTGAGATAATTGCCTTTTTGTCGGTAATCATCGGTGTCCTCAGCGTGTTCGAGACATGCGCCTGTTTTTGCATTTTTCACCGGCTCCATTTGGGTTCATGCAGGCCATACATACTACGTATTTCCTCGCGAATGGCGTGTTCGCGACGATAAATTGCTCCCATACCCCATTCTGAGCGATTTTCACGGCACAAAGTCGTCTTTAAATCCGTACCTTTTCGCACTACAGAGCCTCTCCTCCGTAATTTGTAGCGAGCAGAAAACGGAGCAGCATTACTCAAGGCTGCTTTGTTCACACTGACCGAGACCGTGTGCCCGCTCCGTGAAAATTACTGCATGCCCGTTTCTTACCCGTGTTTTTCGGGCTCCACGCCCCTGTGTATGCATCTTTTCTCGCTCCCGCTCCTCGGTGTTCGAATTTTGTTACCTATCTGTTTAAAACACAGATTGATGTTGCCCCATTAGCGTCATATCATAGATATTACAACAAACATTTTTTATACGAGTCTGGGTACGCCTTGTCGTAGAGGTCGAAAAGATCGTACCCGAAGGTGTCGAGGGCCTCTTCACCACGATGAACGCGGGCGCGAAAATTGGCTGCCGCCAATATGCGCAGAGCAGAAGGAGAACACTTAGCGGACAAAGCCGCACGCAGATTAGAGTACGTTTCTTCTTCAGTCGTCGTGAGATGATCGTAAATCCTTTGAGCGCGACCACGTAGCCGCGCCGGCAAAACCAGCAACTTCCTTTCATCAGACCACGAATTAGCTACAGCGCAAGCGGAGAAGTGCTTCTCCCAAGAGTCGAAATCTCCGTCCCCCGAGTACGTGTCGGGCAGGAGAAATTGTCGAGGGCAGGCTGCATCCGGGGCCGTCATCCCACCGCTGCCACCAAGTGTAACGTCCGAGCAAAAACCAAGCGTTTAATGAATAGCAAAGTGGACCCGCATACGGTGGGTCCAGATTCCAAGACAGAACTCAGAGCTCCCTGCGCGAGCTCAAGGTCATCAGCGTCTCGCCCAAGCTCTTGGCGATGGTGATGACACCCCTAAAGCAGCCAGCGGCCGCTACAGTTTCTTCTCACTCCTTTGTCGGTATGTTCGTCGTACTGGGGCTTCTCGTCAAGGGCGCACAGGCAACTCATCTACTCTCCCACGGAGCCTGACGTAACTGGGAGACCATTGAGAAAACGTAAAGTGATGCTGTGAGGACACTACAACAAGCTCACGCAGTGTGGTCATTGATTTCTCCATCAGCGGGAGACCTGTAGCAATGAAGAGGTTGAAGGTCGCGTGCTCGTGGGTGGAGCGCGCAAGGCCACAGCATCGTGGACCCTGCCTGACAAAAAAATCGCTGCGCGTCTCTCAGGTAAAAATAAAAGATTGTCTCACTTGGCGTCTAAAGTAGAGACATGACGCCACCTTTTCAAAAATAATCAAGGAAATCGAAGATGGCATTTTTGAGAAAATTGAGATGCAACATTGGCAATTTTCGCCTACCATGTGCGATTCTCAATCTAATAACGCAGAAACCACTGGGCCGAGAAAAATGAGAAAAACTTTATACAGCACGAAAGCTCTTTCAACGTCCTATCGAATGGCACTAAGCTCGATGTCCTCAGACGTTCCGTCACGAAGCAAATTGGTAACAAAGTTTGGCCTCTTTGAACATTTACGCCAGGTTTGGCATTTTTTAACAGAAACTCTGTGGCTCTCAGAGTTCTGCGGGTGGCTGTCGACAGTGTCTATGGTGCAGCCTATAATCACAAAAAACCTCTAGTTCCTAAGCATAAAATCAGCGGCGCTAGAGCAGTTGAGAAGGTAGAGCAGGCGGTGCTAGACCAGCTGCTGCCTCAGACTTTCCTCCTCTCTCCGGCGGAAACTACTCCGCGCACGAGCGTCGCACGTGGCGCGATTTGCGTCGTTTGAGCTGTAACATATATTTTTTTCTGGGAAAATTAAAAAATATGAGTTTCACACGTTGTTCGAGTTAAAATGAAACTACCCAGCGATGAGCTTTTTAACGCACACTGTGATCCAACATGTAAACGTTCCCTGAAATTTCGTGTCCTCATATTTAATGCGCACTTGCTGTTTAAGGTGCCGGTGTGGCTGGTGTGTCATAATGCCGAAGGAGATCGAATGCATGCGCTGCAAGGAGCTCGAAAGCACTGCCGAATGACTGCAGTATAAGTGCATTACAACTAGGGTTTCCGGTTTTCGGTAGTTACCGAAAAGCACCGATAAACGTACGCCGGTACAATTTTCTCATGTTCGGTGGAAACGGATTTTGCACCGATAGCCATCGTAAATGACCGTCTCAAGCCTCTCGGTTTTGCACCTGCACTCAAGCAACTGATGAACTCCACTTCCCTCAAACGCAAGAAAGCGGAGAAAATGCGGAACCTGATGTTGGGAGACTCTGCAGTACTGTATGCTAAGTTGACCTTTCTGTCAGAAACCTCAAGCATTCTTGTTCAAACCATGAAACTGATTGAGTCAGAGCGCACATAATAACTGATGTTTTCTACGTGCTTGGACTGCGATTGGTAGCGAAACTGCAGACGTGGTGTGAAGCAACACCGCGTTAGGACTTTGGAACAAGAACAATAACTCTTCTAGGAGAAGATGACGGAGTTACATCGAGGACAGTGCGTGACAGCATTCAGTAGATTTTACGAGACTGTGCGCACAAAGTGGATCTCTACAAGGGAAAGGACCTGCCTCTCACAATGGACATTTCAGATGAGTCCTTCTGGTACAACGTCAGGGTTATTGATCCCACCAACAAGTCCGAAGTAGGCGGTAGCGCTGAGCGCCATACAGTGACCTGCCACAACTCCAGGACGAGCTGGCTGAATATCTTTCGGTGACTGTGACCCCAACAAGTGACTTTTCTATTGCCGGCTTCTGGACGGCGCACAAGGAACAGTTGCTGGTGCTATTGCCCGCAGCGTTGGACTTGCTTGCACTTCCGGTGTCAAGTGCTAATGTAGAACGCGCGTTCTCACACCTAACATTTTTACAGCGAAAAGAGCGGTGTGCGATGTCTGCTGAGCCTCTTAACATGCACCTGGCCATCTATTACAATAAATTCAGGCCATAGCCGTTATAACTCTTGTAAAATCTGAAAATAAAGTGCTTTGTTGCTGTACGTATAGCTCGCGCCAGTGTCGTTTCAAGCCGATTTTCACCGAGTGTCTTGATGTTTAAAATATTTCCATCGAAAGCCACCGCTTCGTGGTGAGCGGAATAACCACCGTTTCTTTTTTTTTTACACCGTTTCCCTAAAAAATAAGCACCGGAAACCGGAAGCCCTAATTACAACCCACGAAGATTTCCAACTTCTATGCCTCAATACGACTGTCCTGAAGGTGGCATATTTTGAACTCCGTCGGCAGCGCGAACCTATGAGCGACCATATTCACAAGTAAGTCATATGTGTCCTTGTCGAACGATGTTAAAATCTGGGCGCTCAAAATTGGTTTGGTCCTGCATTAAAGTCGCTAAAAACTCCAGTACAGGACGCAGCACATAAAAAGGCGACACAATACACAACTCTGAACTGGAGAAAAGCAATATAGGCAACTGTGTAATTGTCAGTGTGCTGTGTCTTGAGTCACGTTTTTATGTATTGCCCTGTGCTTTTAGCGATATTGAGCGTTCTTGCTTTCGGTTCAGTGAAAAGTAAAAAAATGTTGGTTTCTAAAAGAATACAACCGGCCTCGGTGGCTCAGTTGGTAGCGTGTTCGCTTTCTGACCCCGAGATCGCGGGTTCGAACCCGGCCGAGGACGCCAGCAACTTGGTGGCAGGGTACAAGTTGCTTGGACACGCCGTCTTCCGCGAGGGACGTTAAATACGGGGTGCCGTGTGATGAGCTTTCATCTCACGTTAAAGAACTCTCAGGTGGGCAAAAGCAATCCACAGACCGACCGCTGTGGCGTCGCTCATGATCTCAGTTGTCTCGCGACGTAAACACCCAATTATTATTCTTATTACTAAAAGAATACAGCATGTGTAGTAATGTACAGGGTGTGTGCAGATAAACTGCAGTGGCTCTCAGGTACATGTGGAAATGCCACTGCACACACACTGTACTGTGGCCGGTTACCTATTTGCCTATATTTTATGTAAATCTGTGTAGACGATACAGGTACACTGCGTATCGCCAGTTTGCAAGGTGAGTTTGGCACAGGCTTGGGAAAAACAAGAGCATGGTCATCCCAGCCTGTGCAGTGAACAGGATCTGGTAAGCCTTCCCCACAGAAACTGTCACGGGCTTCAAGTACCCAACATCCTAACTGGAGGTACCTCTTCGCACAGCTCGTCTATCGCATTTAAAATAATTAAGCATCTGTATTTAGGATGATTTATAGCTCTCAGGATGATGCATGGTTCATGAGTTCAATATGTTGTGTTGAAACACAACACTAGTCCTGTTTAATGAGTCTTGCGGAACGATAGATGAGCACTCCTTTCGTGACATTGTGTACCGTTGCTACAATGAACAATTTCTTTGAGCAAGGCTAATGAACAAACCAAAAGCAGAGTCTCGGGTCCCCATTGCATTGTCCCAGCCCCTCACATTTCTAAGAAACTAGATCATGCCAACAAAGTAGAGCGCTTCTGCTGCCACACGAATACTTCTCGAAATCATCCTTTGCGAAAACAACTCGCGATTGGAGTGACAGCTCCTCATCACTAGGCATAGTATCAGACTCGCATCAATTTCGAAACCACTGCTTGTTAATTAATATTGCACGTACTTTTGTGTAAGTTGTTGTAGTTGTATCCTATGCTGCACTGTAAAACCTTTGCCGAACCTTGTACGCTCATGTAATGCCGTTTATAGAGACATTGAGGTAATGTAATAAATAAATAATAAATGAATAAGTAAAAGGCTAAAAATTTCTGAAAGTGGCCTTGAAGCTCCAGGGGTACCACGGCACCCCTCTCGGTACGTCCATGATCGCAACTGCTGATTTCTAATTCAAAGGCTAAATCGGTTCCTTAGCATCCTCCTCAGCGATTCACCAAATCGGCTATTTCGAACACGCATTCTGAGTAAAGTTTATCAGTGAATGAGAATGTGAATGAGGCTTGCCCAAACGAAGTCATGACATCGTGATGCCGTGATGATGTCATCCTCCTCAACAGTCAAAAGTTTCTGCTTCTTAATTTACGCATTTCCCAAGACGTATTTACAGTGCGTTACATTTTCGCTTTTCCCGCTTGCCATGCCACCAGCAGAGGTATCGTGGTCCTTCGGCACCGGGAACAAGTTCGTCGTCATTGAGGCAGCACGGGTAGCGCAACCAGGGAATGAACTGGAGGTATCAGTAGGTGACATGTCGAAGAGCTCCCTACCAATGGTGTGTTGGAATGTCACGACATAAGCATAACACAAACCTACTACGCGCATGTGCCTTCGTCGTTATAGTCGCAAATTCTTCACAGAATAGGGGATATGCAAAATGTGAGGCGCCATACACCAGCGACAACGCCAGCCATCTTGGCTATGTCGAGAACCGTGAAGCAGGATCACGGTTCTTACTCAATTTTTACTCAATACGCATGCTTTACGCAGCATAATGATCATACAGTTGTTCACCAGACAACGTGACGTTCAAATCGAGCATTAACTAGCAATGAACATCGCGTGTCTGTACACGGGCGAAGCACATGTACAGACCGGCAGTGCCGGTCCAACTTCGTTTGTAGCATGCCCCTCGTGCATGCTGAATATATAGTTTTCCTAATGTACGTGCCATTCTTCTTCTTCTCGGTTGCAATGCGATTCACGTAAGTAAAATTTCTTCCTTCCGTAGGGAGGTCCGTGATGTGTTCTGGTGGTGGTGGTTGATACCAATGACGTCTGACAACCAAATGCTAAATAGCAACAGCGTTTAATTACACTATATACACAAGGCATGTAAAGGAAAGGCATACGAAACAAGAACTCGGCGGGGTAGAAGTTGACGATGAGGTCCCAGACCTTCGGTCGCGAGAGTCCCCGCTCGAGCTGTCCGAAATTTTCATGCGCCAGTTTTAGGGGGCGAAAAATGACCGCTGCCCCTTGCATGGCTGCTCCAATGAAAATGCCCAAATGAAACACAACTAACTGGGTTGGTCAAGTGAAAATACCCGCCCAGGCTTGGTCTCAATCCCGTAATCCCGTCCGCCATCTTGAACATGTTTTAGTTTCTACAGTGGTTTCGGCTTTACAGATTAGCTCTGGCCTCTACAAAGGCTCTAGCACCAAGTGGGTCACGGGCGCCGGACTTCCACGTGAACATTACGTACAAAAGCCATTCATGTAGCTCACGCAGACGGAGATGCGAGATGGCCGTCGCTGTCTTTCTCTTACCCTTACAACATACTTTGAAGGCACTTCAACACTGGCAAATCGTACACTGATGAAGACAGAGTGTACACGTGTAGTGCACCCCTCGATAGGAGTACGCCGGCGACGCACATAGGTTCCAAACGCGTTATACGACAGCACATGGTAGCAAGGATTATCCCCGCACCCCCTCGCACCCCCTAACGCTTTCCCAAGACTCTTGCAACCCCCCCCCCCACACACACACAGATACCGGCCAGAAAGGAAAAAAACGCCACAAAAGCATCAGATATGGGCGCCACGCCCCTATGCGATACCACCCCACCAGACGAAAATCCCGGGAATACGTGTATCCCCTAGTGGTATCTCGTTCAAATCATTTCTCCGCATGTCATGATGTAAAGCGGGAAAACGTCCCCCTTCCATGCGGGTCCGATTTCACATGTGTGTTGCACCGCCCACTTGACATAACCAACATGGCCGACATAGTTCATTGTTACCAGATACCTCGAAGAACCGTGTTTTTGGCAGATCACTGAAGTGGGTGACTACGGTTTAACGACGCAGAAATGTGGAAAAAAGAACGGCAGGGAGGATTTTGATAGACAGGAACCTTCACCAGAAGTAAAGACAGTTCGTTAAACTTAGGTTCGTGACATCAGTATTTACAAATTAAAACAATTAACAAAAGTAACATAGAAAAGGAAACTAAATTGACGTACAATTAAAGTTTAAAGCTCAGCTACGTCGATTTTCGAGTGTTACAGAATGGAATGGTACTCACACGATGTGTTCATAAGGGAACACTGATTATGTGTGCAAAATAGTAATCCAAAACTCCTCGTCGTTTTTCGAGAAAGTGAAGTTTTAGTTTCACTGACATTCCGTCTTGTGGCCCGCAAACCCTGTGTCAACGACACATTCGTGGTTTGCCCGTGCTCCGGCTTGGCGTGACATTTGGCTTGGTTTCTTCCGCCAAGCCGGCCGGTTTCTTCGGTCGAGCCGTGTGCTGCACAGATTGACATTGGGGAGGTGATAAACAGTTCGCTATTAGGGAGTCAGTATATTTCTGAACTGCAAAGCATTTGCTAGGCCAGTACAGACTTCCTAGTGTGTTACGTGCAGGGTGTCGAACCGCAAAAAATACGGGTTCGGTTCGGGTTCGGGTTCGCGTTGTTTTGATTTCGTTCCGGTTCAGTTCCGGTTCGGCCACGCCAAAAACCGAACCGGTTCGCAAACCGGTTCGCAGCCCCGAACCGGTTCGCGAACCGGTTCAACGCTTCCGTTTTATATGTTCCATAAAACTGCTTTTATCAGGAAATGCGTGGCTAATAGCTTACTGCTGTTGTCTGCATTGACGTCTTTAGCGGTGAGGTAGCACTTTAGCGAGAGAAATAATAAATGGATGAACACTTATTGCAAATAGAGTCCACGCTGATGAAGCGGTGTTGTCCCGCCTACTTTCTGTTCCCAAAATCTCTTTTTCACACGCACAGTGCCAGCAAGATAAACTTAAAGGAAGCCTAATAAGATGGACAGCGTAAGATAGACGACAGTACTTGCCGGAACACTGCCTTCGCAGCGTGAATCGATCTGAAACCGTACTGAAGCATGTCGAAAATGAGCCTGCCAGCCTTACTCTGTCCGAGCTCACAGCAGTGTACTAGTTAATCCACCTCACAAAGGCAATGTATCACGACACAACTGCACTACCAATAAGCAGAACCACATTTACTTTTCAAACCACGACCAATCAAACAGGCACCGTTCTGCGTACGCTCCTTCTCCACTTCTCATGTTTCTGACTTGTTTAATTTTTACTGCTCACGTGTAAAAAGAAATCTTGGGCGCTTATTTGATCACATATTCGTCGTGTAGAGCTACATAACTGGCCTACTCCATTCCTGTTGCATTCGTCCGCGTGGCACCTCGTCTCTGAAGAGTAGACGCCGCATCACCGCGTGCGTGGGGCGCCAGCCGCGGCGCTCACAAGGACAACTGCGCTTCAACATGTTAAAAAGATGCTGAAAGTATACTTACTATACGTCGTCGTCTGACTGCTAGGTGAAAATTTCTGAAATCCATGATATAGGCGCGTGATGATGATCCCGATGTGTCTTCGTTCGCGGATAGAGAGGAACTCTTGTGCTGACT